>NW_027397074.1:56400538-56573038 GCF_003265705.2 Callorhinus ursinus
GTTTGTGTTAAAGATTGAAATGTTTACACTGTTCAGGTGATCTGTTAATCCAAAAAGTAGCATGTCTCTTTAATTTCATATCAAATGAATTAAATCTAATTTAAACCCTGGCAGATACTTACCTGCCAAAAATCTAAGCCTTTCATGGTCTTTCTAAAATAAAGGATCAGATTTGTTTCTCAGAATCAGTTGGGAAATTCTTCAAGCTCTTTCTCCAAAAGTATGTCATGTGGAAGTATTGTAAATGTTGTGAGCATTTCCATTTCTCACATATACCATCATTTAAAATATTAATTCACTTAAGTAGATGGCCAAATTTAGTGTCAGTGTATATTTATGATAATCTTAGAGAACAGTATAAGAAGCAGCTGTACTGGTTCTCTAAGTGTTAAATGTGCCTTAAAATATTCTTAATGTAATATTTCAGCTACATAAAACAGCTCACCCTAAGGTTGCTCTTAAAAATATATACGTATGTTTTGACTATGGATATATGCCTATACGAGATCCAAGTCAGTCAGTTGACAAATAAAAGCAAATAGATTTCATAGTATTAAAGCCATTTGATTAATATTGAAGTAATCACTCCCAGTTTAAAGAACAGATTATGTGAACATTAGTAATTGATGCTTATAAAATATCTGAGAAATTTTTACTCTGCACCTAGGTGTTATGTTACTATTTCCTAAATTCACCTGGCTGAAAAGGAGTTACTATTTAAAATGTAAAGTAATAGGCATGATGCGGCTACATTGTATTGGCGGGGTGGCGGGGTGGGGGGGAATTATCCTTGCATCCCTGTGTTGAAATAGCTCATGGAGACACAGATGTACTCTGTGTTATTACTGAATTTTGATTTACTGATTGGACCATCCCCATCTGAGTCAGTTGTGCCCTTTTCTAGTTTCTCTTTATTCATCCTCAACATTCCAGTATTGTCTAGTAGATACACTCGCTATGAAATCATTCCCGAATAAACTTCCAGGAAATCAAATTGAGCTGACCTCCGTTTGAGGCTCCAAAATGTTAAAAGAAAATATCTATTGTTTTACAAGGAAAAAAAAGCAAGGAGATAAATAACTGAGATTAATGAGAAATCTTCAGTTTTGCTGTGGGTTTATAATTACATGATAATATACAATATTATATAATAATGTTATAAATGATATATAATAATTATATATGCTTGACCCCCCCTAAACTCAGATTGGTTATTTGACTCTCATTTTTAATAGTCCACTCAATTGTACTGTATTTCTGACCCCACCCCTTTTAATATATGGGTGGGAGGCTTAAGGGCAGAAATTTGGTTGAGACACCATGTGGGTACTTAATAGTAAATTTAGCATTCTTAAAGCAAAATATAAATATGAAGAAACAAGGAGTAGGTATGTAAATGCATCTATTGAAAGAACTAATATTCACCCCTTTAGTACCTTGCTTTAATTACTATGTGAAATATATGTGAATATATTATAAATAATACAAAAATACATTAAAATTATATATATGTGCACTAGTCTAATTTGAAACTGTAAAATGAATGCTTAAAATGACAGTTTACAATAGCAGTTCCAAAACACTCCCTGGTTTTGAGGGCATGACATACTTTACATTTTCCTGTGGGGCTCTATCAAGTTTCCCATTGATTTCAATGGAAAATACATATTACTGGCTTTTTTCATCATATGGGGATACCCTGTCATGAAAACATCTTTACTGTAAATTTTTTAAGTGTGTACATTCTCCTTTACACGTTTATGTGGTTGATGATAAGCATGGCAAAGGTAAATTATTGTTCAAAATCATTATAAGTGTCTTTGAATATAATAATTGAAGTGGTATTTTTTTAGTATTTTTTTCAACTCACACAAAAACATAAGTAATGTGAGGTAATTGCTTTTGTGTACTATATTAGAAAAATGAACAATGTAGTTGCAAGAGACCATGTGAAAAGATTCATGATAAATTTAGATGATGATTACCATTAGAAAAAAAGGTTGTAATGTGGCTTTCTACTTTTTCAAAAATATGTTTCCCATTTATTAAAATATGTGCTAATACAGATAATAATAGAAAAGATTAATTATACATAAAAATTTACCTGCATGTTGCACCTGCAGTAAGTTAGTACTTCCAAATCAGTCTGTGTGGTTCTACAACTAAATATATTTATTCCTAATTTGCATTGTTTGTGTAGAGGTATATGGAGATGAGGGTAGTAAAGGCAATTATGGTAAAAATCTGACCAGGTATAGTTTTATTATGTCATTTTCTTTTTCTTATAGTTGAGCAGTCTGTTTTGTTAAGGAAAAAAAAATTAGGAATTAGGATGAAGAAAACAGCTTCTAGGTAAAAAGCCATTTATAACTGGTACTGCCAAATTTTAATGCCTTCTACAAATATATATTTGTTGTTGCACAGATTTTGTAAAAATCTCCTGGAATGTTTTTTTTCTGATGTATGTGCTCAATCCTTAGAAATTAATTGTAATATTATTAATAATAGCATACAAATTCATTCTTTTCACTGAATATATACATTTTGAAGAAAAAGCTTTCTGCCTCTTGAAATTTCACAAGGCCCATAGACAGTTCCCTACTTATTCTCCCTACAGCATCCAAAAACATCCCGCCTCATGTGAAGAACACCTCTATAAGTGAATAAATACTCTCCTAATGTCCTTGCAACAGAAGTTGCCTTAACTTGAATTGTGAATACAGAATTTGGGAATCTGTATCTATTAATTCACTAGGTTAGACAACTATGCGCTAGTCACTTTTCACTAATTGTTGGGAAAAAAAGTTGAAAATATTTCCCCAGCTTTCAGTGTAGAAGATAGTCATGCTGTGACAGAGGGAGATGTGCTGTGAGGGCTCAGAGAAGAGGGAGTGATTCAGCCAGCCTCGCTTGTCAGGAAAGATTTTAGGAAGGAAGTTTTAATTGGGTCACAGAGATAAAAGGGCAGAGATCAATGGGCAGAGAAAGGGGAGAAGGAATTCTAGGTAGAAAGAAAAGAGCACACACAGACAGGAAGGTGTAAAAGAGGCACAGAATATTGGGGACCACTCAGTATTTTGATGCACCGCATGCAAAGACCCACTTGGGAGATTAACTAGAGTTGAGATTGGAGTGGTAGAAAGGCAAGATCTAGATTCTGGAGGATCTTGTTTGTTATGCTGAGAATTCTTTTATTCTTGGATGCTGGATAGCCATGGAAGATTTGTTTTCAGTTGAAAACATGAAACATCATGGCAGATTTGTATCTTAGAAAGACAACTTCATCACAGTGTGGACTAAGTAGAGGCAGGACAGGAAAAGAACAGGAATCAAATTTAAGACATAGAGTCAATAATACTTGGATTGGGTTTGGACTGTGAAGCATTGGGAAGAATTAAAAAGCAAGGTGGGGTTTTGAAAAGTGATTGAGAGAATCAAACTACTTGAGTTCAATACTGGTTAATAGCTATGTGGTCTTAGGCTAATCACTTAACCCAAGGTTCATTTTCTTTATGAGTCAGAAGTAAAAGTAACTATTGGGATTATTTCAGAAGTTAAGAAAATTATGCTTATAACATGTTTAGCACATTTATTAGTTTATTAAACAAATACTGAGTACCTACTCTGTATTAGGCACTTTACTAGCAGATAAAATATTGAGCAAAAACTGATATGGTTCTTGCCTTCATGCAGCTTACTCTCTAGTGAGGGATATAAACACCCCTCAAATAATGACATACATAAATGTGAATTTGCAAATGTGACAAGCACTTCAAAGAAGATATGAATGTTACTTTGAGAGCCTATAACAGAGATAGTGATGCTGGTAAGGTAGTCAAGGAAGACTTTAGGATTTGAATGATGAGTGGAAGTTAATCAGATAAAAATAGGAGTGGAGAGGGCATTTCTGTACTCTGTCAAATAATAAACATGTACCTAAAGAGTAGCCAATAATTAGAAAATACAGATTCATTATTTTGATTACTTTTAGCTTTCCTTTTATTTCCTATACTTTTGTAGCAGGAATTGATACATTAGTAGGGTAGCTTGTACAATCGGTCCCTACATTGAGGCTAAGTAATTGGAAGAACACTGGTTTTATGAAAATATGCTCATTTTTAACTTACATTGCAATCCTGTGCAGTCAATCTCCAATTATTGACCTTTTTTATTCAACATTTATCCCCTATATAATATTCACTATTTGTGGACTGATGGTATCTTACTATGGTTGCTTTTCAACTGAAAGTGGCTGTCCTCAATGAAGATGTGCTGTGAGGGTAAAATACACACTGGATTTAGAAGACCAGTAACAAAAGAGAGAATGTAAAATATCCCAGGGGTGCCTCCGTGGCTCTGTCTTTAATCGCTGATACATGCTACATTGTTATTAGAAGTGGTTTGTGTATGATTTGAGTGTCTCTTCATTTTCATCCAAGTTTCGTAACTCTTTTGTTATTATGAGATGCAGAATATGGCACTAAAATATATCTTTGTAGCTTTTAAGAATATTTATACTATTTGGGCAGTAAGTGTTCCCCAATGTCTGCCAACTGTGGAGGAGGTGACTTAGATAATCATCATATTTTTTAAAATAGCTTATTATTATTATGGGATCATTACTTCTCCTTTGTTAGGAAATCACATCTGCAACAACTAATTGCAGTTCTTCCACAAGGCCTTCCAAACGGGCATCTTGTCTAATACAGGGATAAGAACAGACCCTATTTCACAAGACTATTGAAAGGATTAAGGGAATTTTAATAGATTAGAAGAGCATCACATATATGGTAAGTGCTCAATAAAAATTAGCTGTAAGAATTATTACCATGTAATAAAAGTCCCCTTCCTTATATAGTCTATACAAAGTAAAATGTGCAAGTACCCTAATCAAACTGCCTAAAGGGAGAGAAAGAAGACCCTTAACATCTTACTCCCATGTCTCTATAGACCGATAGACCAAATGCCAGGGTCTGTTCTGGTTTGCCATTTTGTAGGTAACTCTAGATCTGCTCAGTCCAATTCAGGAGCCACTAACCAGCCATGGGTAGTTATTGAGCAACTGAAAGTGGCTGTTCTCAATGAAGATGTGCTGTGAGGGTAAAATACACACTGGATTTAGAAGACCTAGTAACAAAAGAGAGAATGTAAAATATCCCAGGGGCACCTGGGTGGCTCAGTCGTTAAACACCTGCCTTCAGCTCAGGTCATGATCCCAGGGTCCTGGGATCAAGCCCTGCATCGGGCTCCCTGCTCAGCGGGAAGCCTGCTTCTTCTTCTCCCGCTCCCCCTGCTTGTGTTCCCTCTCTCACTGTGTCTCTCTTTGTCAAATAAATAAATAAAATCTTTAAAAAATATATCCCATTAATAATTTGTATACTGATGCCATGCTAAAATGATAATATTTTGGAATATATTGGGTTAAATAATATATATTATTAAAATCTATTTCACATGTTTATTTTTACCTTTCTTAATGTGGCTACTACAGCATTTAGAATTACACAAGTGGTTTACATTGTATCTTTTTTGCCCATCACTAGTCTACAAGCCCCAGAATTAAGTTTGGGGCATTGTAGCTTCATTTGGCCTAGAAGTAATTCTCTTAATCTAGTTATTTTTGGCTCTACTAGAAATCTTATGTACAACCCCAACCAAGTCTCTGAAATGACCCAAAGTAGAAGGTGTTTTGTTGAT
This sequence comes from Callorhinus ursinus, assembly GCF_003265705.2. Taxonomy (NCBI): domain Eukaryota; kingdom Metazoa; phylum Chordata; class Mammalia; order Carnivora; family Otariidae; genus Callorhinus; species Callorhinus ursinus. Next base: position 56,406,236 of record NW_027397074.1, read on the forward strand.
TCTTCTGCATGTCTCCTATAAAGCAAAAGGAGGGCCTCTTGAAAAGTACTGACACACACACCAGCCATCAGGTGCTAGTGCTGTCTTAGTAATAGGGCCTACTATGTTAGGAGGTATCATGAGCTTTTTTAAACTGTGTTGTCCACGTATTGCTTATTTCGAAGAGAGGAAAAAAACCCATACACCTATACTTAAAGTCACATTATCCTGTGGATAAGCTAGAATGGAAATATTTCTCTTGTGAAATAAAAATATATTCATTGCTACAGTTAACTTTGAAACAAAGAGAAATAAAAAGTGAATATATGAACATTTTGCTGGTCCAGATATCCACTATGTAGAATTTTTTCCCACTCATATCATTTAAATCATTTCAAAGAGAAAGTTGCAACTAAGCAGTAATTTGAATTTAAACACTGAACACACAAAACACAGTCTTAAAGACACATCTTTTTTTCTTTTTATTTATTTTTAAATTTTTTATTGTTATGTTAATCACCATACATTACATCATTAGTTTTTGATGTAGTGTTCCATGATTCATTGTTTGTGCATAACACCCAGTGCTCCACGCAGAACGTGCCCTCTTTAATACCCATCACCAGGCTAACCCATTCCCCCACCCCCCTCCCCTCTAGAACCCTCAGTTTGTTTTTCAGAGTCCATTGTCTCTCATGGTTCGTCTCCCCCTCCGATTTACTCCCCTTCATTCTTCCCCTCCTGCTATCTTCTTCTTTTTTTTTTTCCTTAACATAAATTGCATTATTTGTTTCAGAGGTACAGATCTGTGATTCAGCAGTCTTGCACAATTCACAGCACTCACCATAGCACATACCCTCCCCGATGCCTATCACCCAGCCACCCCATCCCTCCCACGCCCCCACCACTCCAGCAACCCTCAGTTTGTTTCCTGAGATTAAGAATTCCTCGTATCAGTGAGGTCATATGATACATGTCTTTCTCTGATTGACTTATTTCACTCAGCATAACACCCTCCAGTTCCATCCACGTTAAAGACACATCTTTAATAAAAAATGAATTTAGATATTGCAATCCATAATTCTGGTCTCAAATGGCCTATATAAAATATAATACTTAACCGACAAACCAACATCCTTTGCAGCTACCCATTTACTACCAGAGTATCAGAGTAACAAGTACAACTTGACTTCAGAACAGAAAAGCAGATGTTCAAATGACTTAGGAGATATTGTTTGATTTCTCTTTTTAAGGTGAAAATAGCTGAAGAAACATAACATGTAGATAATGTAATTTTTTCAGTGAAGTTAATACTTAAAAAAGATAATACCATTTTATAAATTAATTTAGCCTTTTATTTGTGGGTGTGGTCATATAAATTGGGGGTCTATTTTCTAGTAATAAATTTCTGATATTAAAATTTCCAGTATGACCTTGGAAAAGTCTATTTATTTCTCCAAACCTCAGTTTTCTCCGATGCAAAATGAATAGATTGGATTGGAAAATCCACCCACCTTTGAAATTCTAAAATTTCATGATTCTACTATGTTGGATATGCTGTTGTAAAAGTATTTTAGACTTACTGTGTGAACTAAGGCATGTTATATAACTTTCCTGAGCCTCAATTATCTCATCTGTAAAGCAGCTAAAGTTTTATATATTTTGAGAATTGGAACTGAATATGAACGATCTTCAAATTCAGAGGCATCTAGTTGATTTATGATTAATTCCACTTATTTAATAATTATTAACTGTTTCTAATGACATGATCATAGTATTAAGATTTAGAGTGTGATATTATGGCCACCATAAGTACCATTTTGTTCCTGTCTAGATTATCTCAAAAATATTATTTTCTGATATTAGCTTTACAGTTTGTCTTTGGTTAGAAATGTCTAGTAAAGGTTGTTTTCCTAATAAATAGATCCTCTCACCTCCAAAATTACCAGCATACTTATAAACCTGTCCTCAAGTAGTTATAATAAGGGAAACCCATATTCATGTCTTTTAAAAGTTTATAGTTTAATACATTAATCTAATATAATATTATGGACAGTTCTGTGAGGAAGATTGCTATTATTAAAATCCCCATTTTATAGATGATGGTATTGAGACTCAGAGATTAAAGCCCCCTGTCCAAAACCCCACAGCTACTAAGATTCAAACTCGGTCTTTCCAACCCTAAATTCTATATCCTTTCCAAGACAGTACATTCCCATCATTATGAGTGCATAGATAATATTCCTATTTACTTAAATAATTAAAACACTTATTGATAATGAACTCCATCACTGTCATTGAGATATATCCCTCTTTTGGGGAACACTATAGTACATGAGTAAAGACTTTAGATTTCACTTCCATGTAGTCAGCCACTTCACTTCTTTGTATTATTTACCTCATATTATGGAAATTACATGTTCTGAAGTCCTTATTATATTATTATTAAGTGATTTCAGGGTTTTAAAGTTATTGGCATAGCATTTGATATTTTATATGATGAGGATATTCAGAGATCAGAAAATGGCCCTTTTCAATAAATCTATTTTAAAAGTCTTTATAGAACTATCTAAATTATTATATTTACTCTAATTTGGTTTTATTTTATATGGCTTGAAATAAGTGATCCACTAGTGATATTTGGAAATATTTAATATAGAAATCTTTACTTACAATATTTATTTAGTGAGTTTGCCATGCATCATTCATGGCTATTCTATAGAGACTAAACTTTGATTGCCTACTATCCACCAATACTACCTACATTAACACATAACAGTAATGATTCCAGGCCTAATTTATCAAAAGTTTTCATTAATAGAAGTGCTTAAGAGCTTCAGCTACCTGAAATTCCCCAAATTGAAGTGTAAAAACATTAGAATTTATCAAGCTTATTAAATGATATTCCCATTACAAAGTTATTATTTCAAGACACAGTCTGGTATGGAATAAAACTAAAGAAAGTGATCATGATATGTGTCTAATTTGTGTCAAACAACCCTAAGAAATGTTTTAGAAGCAGCAGGAATAAAGTAGTAGTAGAAATTTTAAGTAACAGCTCTTTATAAAGGAGAATTAAAATGAGAAGCAGGAAACAATGGAAGGAGGAAAAACAATGGAAGAGATGAAGAAATTTTTATTGTGATCTATAACAGTCTCAGAAATTCTTAGAAGATTGGACCTTTGATACTGAAATATGTCAAGGCAAGAAAAGGAGCTTAGGTAGATTACTCCTCAAAAATAAAACACATATTTTTATTAACCCCAACTCCAACCAATGTCTTGGGTTTTATCCATATGTATATAAGCAGTAAAACTAGTCATTGTGATAGTTACAGTAATGATTAAAGAAAGAACTGAGATATGCACTCCTTGCATCTTAGCTAAAGAATCACGAACAATTTTAAATAAATAATCACAGTTCTAAAGGAAATGGCTGTCATCAGTTGAATCTTTATGATCATACATGCATCTCCTTTGAATATATTCTATCCAAATAAACAACGTGGTTCTTTAAAATTTGTGATAACAATATATAAATAAAAATTACAAGTCACTAAGACAGATAAGCCAATTTAAAAATGAGTAAAATACTGTAAAAACATCTTACCAAAGAAAATATATGAGTAGGCAATAAGCACATGAAAAGATGTTCAACATCATTAGTCATTAGGAAATGTAAATTATGGTTATATCAGATACTACTTTACACTCACTACATACTCACTAGAATAGCTATAATAAAAAAGACAGATAATAGTAAGAATTGGCAAGAATAAGGAGAAACAAGAACTTGCATACAGTTCTGGTGGGGAATGTAAAATGATGGTATCACTTTGGAAAATAGCTTGGCAGGTTTTTTTTTAATTTATGTATTTATTTTAGAGAGAGAGAGAGAGCGAGGGGTGAGGGGCAGAGGAAGAGAATCTCAAGTAGACTCCCCATTGAGTGGGGAGCCCGAAGCAGGGCTTGATCCCACAACCCATGAGATCATGAGATCATGAACTGAGCTGAAAGCAAGAGTTAGACACTTAGCTGACCTAGCCACCCAGATGCCCTCAGTTTGACAGTTTCTTAAAAAGTTAAACAAGGTTTACTGCACGACCCAGAAATTCCACTCCTAGGTATTTACCCAAGAGGAATGAAAATATATGTACACATAAAACATTCATGTAGATATCTATAGCAGCATTATCTATAATAGCCAAAAAGTGGAATTAACTCAAATATCTATCAACTGGTAAATGGATAAATACTACATAACCGGAATACTATTCGGCAATAAAAAGGAATGAAGTACTGACATATGTTGTAATATAGCTGGACCTCAAAAATATTTTGCTTGTGAAATGAAGTGAAAGTAGCCAGATATGTTATGATTCAATTTATATGAAATACCTAGAAAAGGCAAATTGAGGTACACAGAAAATAGATTAGTGCTGTGTGGGGCCAGAGGTAGGAAAGAGCTGTGACCTGCAAATGGGCAAGAGTAATTTTTTAGAGTGATGGAAATGTTCTAAAATTGGATTATGGTAGTGGTTACACAACTCTCAATATCCTAAAAACACTGAATTGTACACTCAAAATGGATGCATTTATTTTATGGTATGTAAATTATACATGAATACAACATTTTTTTAAAAGAGGCCAAAAAAATGGTAACAACGTTCCATAGTACTTTTTTTTTCTTTTATGTTATTGGGACTGAAGATGGACTTGGCACTTGCAGTACATGCAGCTAGTAACATTTCATGACTATGTCAAAGCAGAGTGATACTTTGGGAAACTCCAATCCCAAGTATAAAGAATTCCAAGTAAGAACATTGGAAGAGCAAAGAACTGCTCTGATGCTCATCCTCTGGGTTCATCCCATGGTTCATACCAAAATTCCTACTATAGATCAGACACTGAAAGTTGTCATGTGACCAGTAAAGTACACATGCTGTCCAACGTCCTGAAACTTTTCAAAAAATGATTTCACGTATATTTTATGTGTAAACACTCAGTAGACAAAATAGGCATGGTCTCAACAATATTTGAAATAATTCTCATAGATCTATAGTAATAATAATAGTAAAGAATAAAATTAATGTTTTATGTCTTCTAATATACATTTTTTACTCATGTTTTATATCTCCAGCTAAAATATAACATATTTGAGGCCAGCACTCAAGCATATATCATTTACCTTTATATTCTTAAAAGAACCTAGTGTCACTATAAATGCAAGTGGTCAGTGGTCACCCTATTAGAGTAGATGCTGAATGATGATTGTTGAGTAAATGTGAGAAGCTCTCATATGCCTGACTCTGACTCTCCATTCAACATCCGTCTTTGAAAATCTAACCAAGAAACAGGCAAAGGCTGAGTATTTAGTTTGTTCATGGATTAGGAGCTGGCAAAACATGGACTGATATCTGATACTACTTTATCAAGTTGAGCTTCTCAGTTCTTGAAATCACCACACCTTTTAGTACTTAGTTATAAAGGCTCACACTTAGTGTTCTGCTAAACTCCTCTTAGTCATGTTAATAATTTCTCCTTCTTAAGATTGACCATACTCTTTTTTTTCTCACTTGTATAGCTTTGTTCATTGGCATATGAATTATTTTCTAAAACAATTACTGTGTTTTCATGCAATATTGCAGGTTCTGACTTCTCCTGGATGCATCAAATTATACTTAAATTAACTGCATGTCCAATTTTTGGATTGAGAACAAATACTCAAACATTTATAACTAATAAATATATAATATTTAAGATTGATGACTGTGTATTTCAAATTCTCTACAACTATTACTTTGATAATCAGGAAAATAGACACTTATAATCATGTAGTCTATCTGGTTAACATACTGTATGATAACAGTTAATATTTAAAAATTTTTACAGAAGAATGGGAAAACTATGTTAATAATGCTTATCTCTGGATAACCAAGCTAGGGATGATTTTTTTTCTTCTACATTTTTGAATTTCTACAATTACCATGTATTCTTTATTTTAGAGAAAATTACACATAATTTAATAGAAGAAAATAGTGTATTCCTCTGGAAGCTCAATTAGCACATGGAAAACAAATTTCCATTTTTTGAAGCCAGTGGCTTTTTTTTCTATTCAGCTATTTCAATTAATATATAAAGCTCTTTTAACACTCTCAAAACTGTGAGAATTGCTAAAATTTATAACTCATACATTTCTATAGCAATGAAAATCCCACCAATGGCATCTTTGGGTATCAAATATTATTTAGCTGACACTGCTGTAGTTTGGATTATCTGTATACTTGTTATCTAAGGCAAGCCTTTGGCATTTCTTAGAACTATTTGAAGAACTGAAGAAGCTTATTAAGAAAATGAGTTTGTGCTTTTTTAATCTTTGTAAATAACAAGAGATTTGCTGTAGGCATCAAGCCTTAAAAGTGTTATGGTGACCCTTTTCTAAACAAGACATAAATTGGCCTTCAACAGTATGTAACTTAGGCTCAATTCCAACTTCACAATTCATTTCCTTTTATGTCTGTTTTCAGTGTGTTGTGTTTCTAATTGAGAGTCCAAATTTTGATTTTACTTAAAAATCAAAGAATGTAGACCAGAAAGCTAAGCTGTTCCAAAGACAAACTATGCTTTATGTCTTATTTTGTGGGTTATCAACTAATTTTCAACTATGTAAATGATCGCCGAGAATGACAGAAAAATCACAGATTATGTAGATTTAGATGAAATATAAAAATAATAAGCCCTATTTAATCATGTAAATTTTATTAATAAAACAATATTCAATTTCCAATTTAAGCTTTACATTCTTATATAAGATACACAAAACTTATAAGGGTTTATATTACCTAGTTAATGTTTACATATGTACTGTATCTATGCATTAGCAATTTTCAAAAAGTTGAAGAAATCACCTTCAGAAAACACACCCTATTTAGGTGAATAATACTGCATAAGAATATTAAGAAGTTTCTTCATTCTACTCTTTTAACTACTAATCCCACTCAGTTGTAGAGAATGTATGAAAATGCAGTAGCCAATTTGGTATTGTGATTAGAAATTTATATTTCATACTGACCCATAATGTATTCTGAATTAAGTATCGATATATAATACAATGAATTGAACTACACTTTTGGCCTTTTCTAAGTTAAAAAATAAGTTTAATCTTTCTCAGACCACTTTCAGCTTCATTTTAGAATGTATAGATTTGCATCATAAACATTTTTATTCCCAAGTTTCTTCAGATGATGTCAGAGAGTTTTATAGACATTGATAATTTAATTACAGTTCTAAAAGTCCCTGCAAAACAGGATTAGAAATGTTGTTATATCATTAGGTTCTTTAGTAAGATTCACATTTGCCTGTGAGTTACTTTTTATAATTATACTACATAATTAAATATGCTATATGTCTTTATATCATTTATTCATTCAACATTTATTATATAGCAAGTTTATGACGCTGTTAAGGTGATTATGTATAGACAGCAAATAAAACAGCAAAAGTGTTTCCACTCGTGGAGCTCATAGTCTATTAATATTAAAGATATGAAAATGAGTCTTTTGTTAAAATAATGCAACAGGTAAATAATAAAACTGTTAGACTATAATTGAAAAAAAACCCAACTAAGTTCTACATAGCCATTCTTCATATCCTCTTTAAATAATCCAAGATTAAGATAGTTCTCTTTACAATCTACTTCTAATTCGGGGATTTACAATCTACTTTCCAATAAGCAAGTAAATAAATCCAAGGTAAAATAAAAGTTAACAACGGTGTTCTGACCTAATTATATCATATTCCCTGCAATATTTTTGATTCACCTCTATTTAGATATCTTTCAGCCTGTCAAACTCAACACGTTCCATATGGAAATATCATCCTTCCTCTAAAATGACTTCTCTTCCATTGATCCCTATCTTTGAAAATGGCACTCTAGGCCACTCCACTAATGAAGAAAGAAATCTACGAGTCTTGTCTCCTCACTCTGCCTCATTCTCCAAATGCAATCTATTGCCAATCATTTTCAACTCTGCTTCCCAAATGGCTTTTGATTTAGTCTGTTTCCCATTGCCCCAGTCGCCATCCCGTTGTCTACCACCTTCTCTTACCTCATGATATGACCACCCTTTACTATCTGGTTTTCCCTGTGGCCAGATGATAGTTTTGAAATCCAAATTCGACCATGTCATTTTCCTTTTAATCTGGATGCTTTCCTTTGAATCTTCAAATAAAGTCCACATGACCAAGCCCCTCCTGACCTACCTCTCTCTCCATCCTCATTTATCCTGTGTCTTGCCCTGGGCTCTCACTGCTGCAGCCACACGGAAACTCTTTCTGCAATCCCAGCTGAGTTTTTTCTTGTCTCCTTCAAATGTCTAACATGTGTCTACCTGGATCACATGTACACCACACTAAAATTTCCCTCCTGTTTCCCAGCCCCCTAAAACTTTACCTTTAACAAGTGGAATTCCTATTTATCTTTCAAATTTGAGATTTAAAGTCATTTCAGGGAGGTTATCCACCTTCCCTCCCCGCCAACATACACACCCGTCTTGAGTAGAGTACCCCCTTTATAACATTCAGGACGTGTGACTATTTGTTTCACATCCATTTACCCTGGTAAGGACCATTTCTCTGAATCCTATTACAGGGTTTTGCACATGGTAGATGCACAATAAATTTTGTTGAATGCAAATGAATGAATGTGTCTGAGAGCTAGAATGAAACTTTTCAGAATAATTTCCAGCAGATGAAAAAAATTTTTAAGTAGATTAATCTCCATGAAGTGTTCCATAAGAATGTATTTAATCTGTTCACTGTTACTTACAGATTGAGCATTAAATAAATTTTAAATATCCAAGCTCATTGCAGTGGTCATATATGTATGTTTTGAATTTGGAAGGGGAAAATGCCTTCAAAACCAATTATTGGTAATGTTATGATTTGTATTTTAGTTGTAAATGTTGTGGCGTGGTGTAAGTAGCTGAGAAAAGCAGTCTCTGGCAAATGGAATGGTTAAGAGTGTAAAGAAAATCAAAATCTGATTTTTAAAAATAACTACCGATATTAATAAAAGCCAAATGGATTTCTTGCAAATCTGGTAAATAAAGATGGGTTTTGAAGCTTAGACTTTATATCTCTTTTGATTCATGAGCTAATTTCAAAGCTGAGTTATAAGCTTTAGTTTATATTGTACCTGAGGCGCAGGCAGACTCATACAGTAGCCGCACTTCAAGTGTCACTATAATACAGTAAATGTAATAAAATTACATTTAAATAATGTAAAAAATCTAATTTAAACAGGGGAAAATGAAATTTAAAGTTGAAGTTAATGCCTTTTCCGGCTCCTGATGTTGTCCTTTCCTGCTAGATCCATAGTGATCCCGCTAGCCTTTTCATGTTAATATTTGGTAGCACGGCACAGCTCTAGAGAAGTATATAAGTATTCAGCCACTCTCCTCTCTAGATAAGACATGGTCATCTGACAAGCAGCTTTAAACAAGGTGACATACGTCATTTGTGAGGATAAACTTAGCATTTGATTGCCACCAACCTGTATATTGCTGCCTTTTCCTCATAGTTGCAATTTTATTTCTCGAGGAGAGTTACATTTTGTAGCACACTGACTGGACTGTTCAACATCTTTGAGAAGCAGAGCAGGATAAAATTTTGTAAGTTGAGGAGAAATAAATGGAATATTTTTTGATGGCTATTTATTTTGAAATTAGAAAAACACCATGAAAAATTTTGATATGCAAATAGCAAGTTTAGCGGACTCAGTGAGCATTTTAATAAAAGTATTTTGCTTTCTTTTAAACTTTCAGGCTGATTTCCTAATCTCTAAATGAAAATAATAGTAGTATTGTCCTCAAGATTGGTTTGCAAACCAGATGGGTTATTGTACGTAAAGGAGGTAGAACCGTGTCTGACACATGTTAAAAACTATATGTGTGTGTGTTACCTGTCATTATCATATTTACATTATTTAAAAATATATCTAGGAAACTTAGACAAGTTAAAGTTTCCTTAAGTAGATAAAGGATCTAAAAATATCAAGGTTAAGTATAGCTTAAACTTGTCTAAGTGCTGCTTTGTAATAAACTAAAATGTATTGAACATTACATTTATTTATTTTAAAATTGAAACTCTAAACAACTCTTTATTTCTATAAATGTAAACTTTTCCTTTGTCATTACATTGAAATATAATTAAGAAGCACTGTAAAACACAGATGTACCTGCCTCCTTTTTCTCCTCCTTCCAAACCACAGTTCCTAATAAGAACATTTTTTCCTGCCAAAGTGATGTGTTTTGGTGCTGCAAGTGCTAGAAGTATGTATCTGATGTATGGATGGGTTATTTTGTGAACCTGAACCGTGGGTTGTGAAAACAGATTTCTCTTCAGCCCTCATTTATCACCACTTCTCGTCATTTTGCACAGAACTTTGCATACACACCAGACTTCTCTGACTTACAGTTTCGGTCTCCACTCTGCCGGTGATACAAGTAATTCACTTCAGCTCCCGAAGTTTAATTGCTTATAATCTCAACCCATATGCCTCTATCTGTATTCAGTATTGCTGTATTCCTTTCAAACTGCTATGTATATCTACCTGTATTCCATTGTCTGATATCAGTAAGTCTAGGTAAACCAAAATAATTAACTTTTCATGTTGCCAAAAAAAAAATCTTTACCTTACAAATAAATCCACATTAATGTCCTTATTTTCTATTAAGGAAGTCCCCTTGTTTATTAAAAATACAATTCATTTTATAACCACACAGATGTACAACATCTAGGTAGATGTTTACGTAAACAAATTGCAAATTGACATGAAATTAAATATGTCTGTTTTGCCTGATTCCAGAGATGTTAGATTTTTAGGTAATTGCGGATGTTCAGATTTGCATTAAATTATTCATTTGCAAATATCAATAAGCTTTGTAAGCAAACATTAGCTTTGAAACCCATCCATTAGGTTGATATGACTACTGCAGGTTTTTGATACACTTCGATGACCTGAGTGCTCAGTTTTCTTTAAAACATTAAAGTGGACTTGGCTTACTTAGGGAAGCCATGAGATACCTGATGTGGAGGATTTGTTCCTTAGACACACAAGAAAACTGCAGTTGTGTTGGAGATAGGATACAAAAGTGATGAACTTAAGCAGGTTTACTACTTTAGTATTAAACATGTTCTGGCTTTTAAAACAAGTAAGAGTAGGTCAAAATTAAAATACAGATCTTGTCAAGCAGAGAAAGACAATTAACCATATGGTTTCACTCATATGTGGATCATAAGCAATAGCACAGGTGACTACATGGGATGGGAGGGAAAACTGAATGGAAAGAAATCAGAGAGGGAGTCAAAGCATGACAGACTATGGACTCCGGGAACCAAACTGAGGGTTACAGACAGGACGGGGTGTGGGGGAGGGGGTAACCAGGTGATGGGTATTAAGGAGGGCACTTGGGGTGATGAGCACTGGGTGTTATACGCAACGAATGAATCATTGAAGACTACATCAAAAACTAATGATGTACTATATGCTGGCTAACTGAACATAATAAAAAATAAAATAAAATACCAGAAAAAAATTAAAAAATTAAATACAGATCTTGGGGGGGGGTAAAATTTGTCCTATTTCTGTTCAAGCAACATTGCAGTATGCTTCAGAAATTTGTAATTAATCTCTGAAAATGACAGGTGTCAGGGGTCTTTTATGATGCAATTGAGAAAAGTTTTGGTCAAGAGGTCATATTGCTGCTGCGTGTTAGTCAGTGGCCCTGTCTCTTGTGGAACTTGCCTTGTTTGAAGTGTTTCCAAGGCAAGATATTTTCTGTGATGCATATCAGTTAAGTAATGTGTTTGGGAACAGTTTTACATGTAATTAAAAAGCTAAGAAAATCTTTTATAATTAAAAACAAAAACTGTTGTTGGGGTGCCTGGGTGGCTCAGTCATTAAGTGTCTGCCTTCGGCTCAGGCCATGATCCCAGGGTTCTGGGATCGAGCCCCGCATTGGGCTCGCTGCTCGATGGGAAGCCTGCTTCTCCCTCTCCCACTCCCCCTGCTTGTGTTCCCTCTCTCGCTGTGTCTTTCTCTGTCAAATAAATAAATAAAATATTTAAAAAAATAAAAATAAAAATAAAAACTGTTGCTCCTTTTGAACACAATGAAACCCCTCAAAGTACACGGGGGATACACAGTTTAACAAAGAACATGTACTCAGGACTCATTAAATAATAAAAATGTATATTTATGACTTTTTGAAACTTTTGTTATTAATGTCTTGTTTCATTTAAAGTACAAGGTTAGGTATTCACTTTAAAAAATAAGTATCATTTTAATACAAAGTTTTTATTATTTAATTAATTTTTAAATTTTAATTCCAGTGTAGTTAATATACAGTGTTGTATTTCAGGTGTACAATCTATTTCAGGTGTACAATAGAGTGATTCAGCAATTCTATACATCACTCTGTGCTCATCATGATAAATGTATTCCTACTCCCTTCACCTATTTAACTCATCTCTCCACCCGCCTCCTCTCTGGTAACCATCAGATTGTTCTCTATAGTTAAGAATCTGTTTCTTGGTTTGTCATCTCTCTCTTTTTTTCCTTTTTCATTTGCTTTGTTTCTTAAATTTCACATATGAGTGAAATCAAATGGTTTTTGTCTTTCTCGGACTGATTTATTTCATTTAGCAGAATACACTCTAGTTCCATCCATGTCATTGCAAATGGCAAGATTTCATCTTTTTAAATGTCTGAATAATATATATATATACCACAAACACACACACACACACACCACATCTTCTTTATCCATTCATCTATCAGTGGACACTTGGGCTGCTTCCATAATATGGTTATTTTAAATAATGCTGCAATAAACAGAGGGGTGCAAATATCCTTTCAAATCAGTGTTTTTGTGTTTTTTGGATAAATACCCAGTAGTGGGATTACGCATCGTAGGGTAGTTCTATTTTTAATTTTTTGAGGAACCTCCATATTGTTTTCCACAGTGACTACACCAGTTTGCATTCCCACCATCAGGGCAAGAGGGCTTCTTCTTTCTCCACATCCTCACCAACACCTGTTGTTTCCTGTGTCATTGATTTTAGCTATTCTGCAGGTGTGAGGTGATACCTCATTATAGTTTTGATTTGCATTTCCCTGATGATGAGTGATTTTGAGTATCTTTTCATTTGTCTGTTGGCCATCTGGATGTCGTCCTTGGAAAAATGTCTGTTCATGTCTTCTGCCCATTTTTAATTGGATTATTTGTTTTTGGAGTGTTGAGTTTTATAAGTTCTTTATTTATTTTGGATACTATCCCTTTATTGGATCTGTCATTTGCAAGTATCTTCTCTCATTCAGTAGGTTGTCTTTTAGTTTTGTTGATTGTTTTCTTTGCTGTTCAGAAGCTTTTTATTTTGATATAGTCCCAATAGTTTGTTTTTGCTTTTATTTCCCTTGCCTCAGGAAACATATCTAAAAAATTGTTGCTGTAGCCAATGTCAGAGCAATTACTGCCTGGGCTCTCTTTTAGGATTTTTATGGCTTCAGGTCTCACATTTAGGTCTTTAATACATTTTGAGTTTATTTATTTTATTTTTTTTAAGATTTTATTTATTTACTTGACAGGGTGTGGGGGAGAGAGCAAGCACGAGGGAAGGGAGAGGGAGAAGCAGACTCCCCGCGGAGCAGGGAGCCCGATGCGGGACTCGATCCCAGGACCCTGGGACCATGACCTGAGCCGAAGGCAGACGCTTAACCGACTGAGCCACCCAGGTGCCCCTTGAGTCTATTTTTGTGTGTGGTGTAAGAAAGTGGTCCAGTTTCATTCTTCTGCATATGGCTGTCCAGTTTTCCCAACACCGTTTGTTAAAGAGACTGTCTTTTTCCCATTGGATATTTTTGAATCCTTTGTGGAAGATTAACTGGCCATATAATCTGGGGCTTGTTTCTGGGCTCTATTCTATTGATTTATGTGTTTGTTTTTGTGCCAGTACCATACAGTTTCAATTACTACAGCTTTGTAATATAACTTGAAATGTGGATACCTCCACCTTTGTTTTTCCCTTTCAAGATTGTTTTGGCTATTCAGAGTCTTTTGTGGTTCCATATAAACTTTAGGATTGTCTGTTCTAGTTCTGTGAAAAACACTGTTGGTATTTTGATAGGGATTGCATCAAATCTGTAGATTGCTTTGAATATATGGACATTTTAACAATATCTTGTCTTCCAACCCATGAGCATGGAATATCTGTCCATTTGTTTGTGTCTTCTTCAATTTCTTTCATCAGTGTTTTATAGTTATTTTTTAAATGAAAAAAGTTCACTCCTAAAGCACAATATTATACTTTTAGGTGCTTTAAAATGTTATCTACTGAAAGATCTTAAGGTTTGTCTATAGCCATCAACTAATGGATTTATTTTTTTACATGTAACTAAAATTTGAGATTAAAGGAAAACAAAAAATATTAATAACCACAAATTACCTATTTTCCCAGCAGAACCCAGGAGGCACTTTAATGTTTGCTCTATCAAGAGATACTGTGCTGTCAGGGAAATAACAAACTTTTGAAATGACTGTCTTGACACATGTATATTTTCATGAAACTGCAGACCTAGGAATGTAGCGAGATACCAATTATATTGCCTTTAACGTGGGCAGATTTGTATTTGAATTTCACCTTCACTAATTATCAGCTGTTGGCCTTTGTCTAGTGACTTAATCTCTCTGATCTTCAAATGATCGTGCCATCTACTCCACGTGGATGGGGGAAATTAAACAAATATAAAATGCCCAGTACTCTCTGCAATATACACCCATTACATTGGTTGTAACTTGTTGTTATTCTTATCACCAAGAAAAGAGGTTCCTCCTTCTCATTTGTCCTTCACACATTCATTTGTTCATTCATTCATTCATTGTATTCAGCCATGGCATGTAGGACTTAAAACAGATACGGTGGTTGTTTTCTTTCAGCTTATAACCCAGTGAAAGAGAGAAGTGCATCATGTACCTAGCACAATACTTGGCTTATAATAACTGCTTAATACATAAATAGAAATGGTAGGTAATTACAAGTTGCAATAAATGCTCTAAAGAAAAAGTAATAAAGTGTTACAAGA
Source organism: Callorhinus ursinus (assembly GCF_003265705.2). NCBI lineage: Eukaryota > Metazoa > Chordata > Mammalia > Carnivora > Otariidae > Callorhinus > Callorhinus ursinus. The sequence goes on from NW_027397074.1 coordinate 56,421,357, forward strand.
AAGGAATGCAGAGGGCATCTATTTTAAATTGAGAAAATGACATTTAAGCTATGAGTGAAAGATGAGTATGAGCTAGCCAAAAGCAAAATGGAAGCATGAAAGGTATGTTCGGGGGGCAAGCAAGAGTTCAGTTTGGATATAAAATATCTGTACAAAATCCAGTGACAACATTAGATGGTTTATTATATAAGTCTTATGATTAGAAGACAGTCATTATCAGAAATGCTACATCTTTTCTCTAGGAAAACAAACTCCTGCTTTGTTAAATTCTTAACCTTAATTGTGGCTGTATATTTGCCATTGATTTATAGTGTTATAGCTGGGTCACGCATGATTTTTTAAATGAAGAACAATACATTATAGTGTAATTGTTAACATTCAACCCCCATATTTCTCTTCTATAAACTAAAATCTGAATTCCCTAAGCCTTTTTTTTTCCTTCGCTTTCTAACCCCATAGCAACTTCACTCATCTCTGGTTTCTAGATACTCTAAATTTTAAATTTTTTTCAGTGATCCTTTATCCAAATAAAGTTCTAAGGCAACTGTTGTGCCCTGTAAAGGTTTAACTATTACAAATCATAGTAGATGGGGGGCGCCTGAGTGGCTCAGATGGTTAAGCGTCTGCCTTCAGCTCAGGTCATGATCCCAGGGTCCTGGAATTGAGCCCTGCAACAGGCTCCTGGCTGAGCGGGGAGCCTGCTTCTCCCTCTGCCTCTGCCTCTCCCCCTGCTCATGCTATCTCTGTGTCTCAAATGAATAAATAAAATCTTTATTAAAAAAACAAATCATAGTAGATGGGACACTTTTTTGTACTGATATTTGGTATTCTCTCCATATATACAGTAATCATAGGTGAATTTTTAATACCATATTGTCATCTTTACATACAGATGAGATCATTTTTGTTTCTTTCTGGCAATTAGACTTGATGATATATTTCTTGTTTTCTATTTTTCCTCAAATGTGTATTGACAATATCTAATTTGAACTTCTGCTTTCAGATACTACTCTATAAAACTCTTCAGATTAAGAACAAGCCACTGATTGAAACAGTGGCACACTGTATTAGCCACGTGTCACCTTTTTTTTTTTTTAAATATCCTATTAGAAAGACAATCAGACGAAATTTAATAAAAGGGCTTACTCACATCTGGGTATATTGTTTTTTCTGACTCCAGGATACTTGTAAATACCATTTCTCTGTCACAAGAGAAAGTTATATCAATGTACTTTATAAAAGACATGAGTATAGCTCATGTTACTTTACTAGGGATTTGAAAATTGATTGATTAGCATGATCTGTTCCAGTGACTTCCAGAGAAATGTTAAGCTTCCTTTCAAATCTGTAGCAGTGTCTCTCTAAGGTGATCAGTTAAATCTTCTTTCTAGTGTTTCACAGTGAAGGCATTTTACCTCTCTCAAATTTCTGAAAGGTGTAGTAGTTGAAGGCAAAGGGATGTATCAAGATGTTTAAGTACTCAGTGATATGTGTCATCTTGCTGATCTGAATATGAAGAGCTTTTAAAAGTAATTCTTAATAAATTCCTTTGGCATTTTTGTTTGGTTTTCTACTTCTTCATCACAGATAGTAGGCATGTTAGTTGTCTGATAACTTTTTTGTGGTGTGTTAAAAGCCTTGGCCTTCTTTGCAAATCTAAGTGAGTTACGTTCACTGCCTTCTCTTATAATAGTTCTTGGGCTGATTAAATTGTTTAATAAACAGATTGCTTTAAAAATACTTTCCCATTTATTAAAAATAAATATTGAGATTCTGTGGCCTTCAGAACTCTCTGAAATGATTCCAGAAGAAAACTAAGTCCAAATGTACTTGGAGAATTTGAAGTCCAGCCAAGTGAAAGTACACATCAGGGGTGTTAACTATGACCAATACAAAGGAAACTGCAACTTTGAGTATGAAAAGGTGTCAGAGGTATCTCTTCCAAGTTCTTGTAAATTTCATATAAATTAAAAAATTTCCATTTTGTCAGGAGCTGGTAAGTGACAGAGCTGGGAGAGCACCAGGAACCTTCGCTTTAGAAACTTTAAATACCATTCAGTCATTGACTGAGTAGTTAAGTTCCATTTAAATGCACAAATTATTTTGTTTACTATCAGGACTCTGTAGATATTATGTCATTTTTCAGTGACAGCTTATGAGAGCTCCTGGCACAGAATACATGTTTTTCCTTGTAGGTGTTTAGGAAATACTTGTTTTTCCTCCATAGCTCCTTTCTCCTCCATCGTATGGCCATCTCCTCTTCAAAAGCAAAACGATATAAAACAGAGTTTCTTCATACATTCCTTCAGCAAACTTTGAGAACCTTTTAGGTGGAAGACCTCTGTCAGATGCCAGGGATTTAAATTTGAGTAATGAAGCTCCTTTCCATTGCTGTTTTTTTGCTGGACCTTTCCTGGTGCATTGACACCTGGTGAGTAACCTGCCTCTTGCTTTCCTTGACAGCATTTGTCCCTAATTCTCATTCGGCCTCTCTGGACTATTTTTCATCTCTTTGTGGGAATCTCTTCACTTATTGGCCTTTTACATTAATGTTTTTGTAATCTTACTTCCTCCTGCTGTCCTTCTCATTCCATGATGTATCTCTGGGTCATCTCATCATTATAACTCTTACTTTACTCTGACCTCCCCCTGAGTTTCAGATGTATATATCCAGTGTCTAATAAACATTTCATTAAGATATTCCCTAAGAATTTTTAAGCTGCATAAGCCCCACACTGAATTTATTAAAGTCTCATCCCAGCCCCAAGCTGTTTTTCTCTTTCTAGATTTTATAGCTCAATTTATGGAACAGCATCCAATCAGCAAATGAAGTCAATGCTTGGTCATCTTTCCACTTCACTTTCTCTAATTACCAGTCAGAAACACTGTCTTCCTCCTAACCACGTTGAGAACCATTTGCCATCATGGCACTGCCCAAGGACACAGGAGTGTAAGTGCCTAAGGGAGTGTAAATGTGATTTATTAATGAGTTTCAGGCACTGTTGGTAAAGTGTCTTGTACATAAAACAATCAGTACGTTTTGACAGTTTTCCAACAGAGAAAAGTAAAGTATCTCATGAAGGAAGCCCCTTTTGGACTCTGGACAAGGTACCATGTGGGCAAGCTCTGTTACCCTCCTCTCTACACCCCCACAACTCACCATAGGGGTCGTTAAAGTACATCTCTTGGCCAGCAGTCACCCTCAGAGTTCACTGTGTCCCTGTCCTCACTTTTGCTATCAAACCCCCTCTCCTTACCCACAAGTCATTTTTCGTACAGCTTCAGGGTAATTTATGTAAAATAAACATGATCCTACAACTCTTTTTCTTAAAAACTTCTTAATAATTTCCCCTTGTTGAGTGATAAATCCAGTCTTGCTTTCATCACATAAGACTCTCCGTATTGGCTTGGCTCTCCAGCCTACCATGCTACTTTGAATTTTATTTTCTGCTAATCCTGGAAATACATATTTTGTTGCATCCTCCATGCTGTTTTGTGCTCTGCACATGGTATGCTGTGTGCCTAAAATGCCCACCTACCTAATCCTTCCTCGTCCTTCAATCCACCAGGATCCAGATTATCTTCCTCTCAAAGGCCCTATCCTCACTCTCATCCCCACCCCCAAACTTGGGCCATTTCCTCCAATAATATATTGAATGTGTCTCTATCATTTTACTCTCTGGAACTCTTTCAGAGAGTTTTTAGGTAAAAGACAATTAGGTGGGATGATGCTAGATTACAAAGAGGTTTGAAGGGTGTGCTAGGAAGCCATCAAAGTAATAAAATCTGCAGTTTGAAAAGCTGCAGATTAACCCTAAGTACTATGAAATAATGAGAAAACCATGGGTGCTATGATTAGGCTGACTTTTGTTGAAAACTTAATTCTGGACACTTACCAGCTTTTTATCTTGGGTATTTTACCACAAAACTTTTAAATTTTAGTTTTTTTATCTTTCAAGTTGGTGGGGATAGTATTTACCCCTAAGAATTGTTGTGAGGTTGAAAAAAGAAAGTGTAAAAAGTGAGTGGCTTGGGCCCACCACATTGAAGATTTTCAGTAAACATTTAAAAACTTATCTATTTAAATATTCTACCTCTAAGAATTTTGATAAGGTATGATCTTCCATATCATTGCTATTGACTTTAAGAAAGTTAACATGTGGCATTAAATACTTTAAAAGCATAACTTACATGTGGATTAACATCATTTTAAAAAAAGGAATATTCATTTCTCCAAAATTTAATCAGTGTATTCCTTTAAAGGTAAAGTTTTCTACTTTTTAAGATTTATTAATTGATTTATAGAAATTTTTGTATAAAATGTTTACATAAAATATGTCCATCAAGTTTTATGAATCTATAATTTTTAAATTTAAATATCTAGATTAAGACCCCATATAATCTTCATACTCTATATGCAAAAAGGGCTTTACAAATTTGTACTTTTCAAAAAAGTAAATGATTTATCCTCCTGATTAAAACAAAGGGATAAGCTCCATTAATGAGTACCATGCCTCTTCTCAGTTTCTCTCTCTCTCATCAGGTCTTTCTTACAAAAGAAAGCTTCATTTACATAGAAAAATCACATGTGGGGAAAAAATGTGCTACTCATATTCCTAAATAATATATGTGGTTTTAAAATCTGAATTCTTACCCTATTTCATATAGCATTAGATCAAATTATATTAAAAATACCTTCCCATTTAATATTATTACAATAACAATTTCAAAAGGCAAGTGAATTCTGTTCTCTGTTTCCAAATATATTGAGGGACAAAAATTAAGCTTTCGAATATAAGGAAAGTAATAATGACAGTACTAAAAGGCATTTAAATCAAAGGAAAATGAATGTAAAACAAAATTTAAAGGTCACCTTTCCAACTTCAGCTGAATGGCAAAACAATCTAAACTAAAATGCCTGAATATATAGTTAGCCTTGTTCATCTGTGACATACAGCTTAAGTAATTTGATACCAAAAAAGGGAACGTGTTGTTAATGATGCAGTAATGAAATAAGCATGGTTTTATATATAAAAATTAGAATTGATGTAGGTAACCTTACTACTTGTATTTCAGTATTCTTTTTTAACTACCATTGTAAGAATTTGCATAATCTTGAGTATGTCCACAGGACTATGTTATTCATGCAGATGTCATCTGACATGAGTTTCCAGGTGGTGAGGGAAAATCTTAGACCCATCCCTTGTCTAATTTTTTTCAACAGGAGTTAAATTATTTAAAAAGCCAAGTACTGTAGTAGTATTTTGACCATGTTTCAAAGCATGTCCAATTGGTTACAGTTGCTTGACTATGATTCTTTATCTTGATTTTTGCACTTATTTTCATTTTCAGAAAATTTCTGGTATTTTTCTAAATTGTTTCACTCTTCCATAGGTTCAAATACACTATTTGAGTTATCTAATTGCTTTGTAACGAATCACACTAAACTTAGTGGCTTGAAGCCATAATAATGTATTTCTCATGATTCTGTAGGTTAGGGAAGGGAGGAGCAGGAGATGTTGGCTAAGTGGAACCTCTACCTGGTAAAAGCTGGGGTCACCCATGCAGCTGGCTGGCTTCATCTGGTGGTGGGGCTAGGCTTCAACTTCCAAGAAAGCTTCAACCGCATGCTCTTCGATGCTCCTCTGTGGCGTCTGTCTCCCCCAGTGTATCTCCTCCTCACTGTTCCCCGTATAGCCAGAATTTCCACTAAGCATGACAACTGACTATCCAGTGCAAAGGCAAAAGTAGCCAATCCTCTTCAGAAAACGAGGGAAATAGGCATTTCCCAGAACTAGCGGCCTTTCCACCACTTTCTGTTAGCCAAGGCAAGTCATGAGGCTAGTGTGGTCCAAAAGGACTCAGAACAGACTCCACCTCTTGATGGAAGAGCAGCCAGCATGTGCAGGAAAAGGAGGAACTATTTGGGGGCCATCTCTGGCAACTAGCTGCATCCTTTGTGTATTAAAAACCCCTCATTTTGGCCAGGTACTCCTCATATTGCAAGTAAAAAAAATTGAAAGAAAGGTTAAAATGGCAAATAATTATAGAGTCAAGAGCAGAAGCCTTTTTTTTTTTTTACATCTGGTGCAGACATTTTTCCTTTGAGTTTTACTTAATTCACATTATTCCCAACATTTTAATATTATTTTGGATTTCTGAATAAGCAGTTTTCAAGTCTTTGCTCAACCATACAAATTAATTATTAAAAAACCAAACACCACCAGCTAGAAGCCCCCATTTCTACAATTGCAAGCAGTCGTTCAAGTCTTTAAGATGATTTTGCCACTGATATCTAAGTGCTTGTGTGTTTGGTTTTTGTTGTTGTTTGCCACATTTTAACAGTTTAGCGATGAGGGTCACATTTATTTATTCATTAAATACTGATTGAGCTCCTGCTATGTGCCAAGTATTGTGTCAGGCCCTAGACATCCAAATAAGAATAAGGAAGAGTCATGGCTCTTGAGGAACTTGTCAGATTATTTATCTTAAGTAAGTGAGTTAGATTCATCTAGTCAGATTTATCTACTGTAAATCTCCATAAGCCATTACTTAAAGACTTGATGTTTTGTGGAGCTTATAAAATAATTTAAAATATGAATTGCCCGGGAGTTAGCCTAACTGAACTATAATTCCCAAGCTTCTGTGTTTTAAAGTAAATGCATATTTCCTTTTTTTTTTCCTGTTATCTCATACAATACAAGTATGTTATCTGACACTAGTGAAACCGGGGTATCCGGTTGGTACATTGTGTAGAGGTAAGAATTTGGACAGGGACACATGTCATTGGGTCTTAGCTTTGCATAGACTAATGATGTAATCTTGAAAAAAAATCACAGAATCTTTTTTGGCCTCGGTGCTTTTTATTTTTTTAAGTGAGAAGTTTGGACCAGATGATTTTCATTTGCTATGAAAAACACCAGTTTTCTACATTAATTGTTAAGCATTATTTCCTTCTTTCTTGTTCTCCTTCTGGAGTTCTCTCGTAAATGAAAAGAAAGCAGATGATTTGTACATATGAAATAGCTTCTGTGGTAGTCAAAAACTGTATCAGAGAGATAAGAAAATGGCTTTATTATAGGTCTGGAATCTTGATGGGAGGAACGTGGGGGAGGGTAAAAGGTGGGAATTACTTCTTACCCTGGAGATTTTGATTTGTGTTCCTCTATGCTAGCCCTCACCACCCTGCCCTCCTTGAGTCTATCTTAATAAGCTGCAGTAAGTTATGGGAATATGTCTTCTGATTCAAGTTGTGTTAGACATAGGGAGAGGGGAAAAAAGCTAGAAAACAAAAAATTCTCCTCTAGTACTTTATTTTCATTACTGGTCTGATAACCTGGCCACCATTGCATTGGTTCCCTACAAATGCTGAAGTCTAATCACACCTGTCTTTGAGTTTTAAAGGTGTTTCTTGACGACTTCATCAGCCTGAATGTGTCTAAACACAAACAAGGTAGATTTCTCTTTTGTCTGCTTTCAGTGTTTTAAACTTGATTTCTGTTTCCATCGTGTATTTATATTTGGCCTCTGATAATTGACTTTTGGTTGTCTGATCACATTAAGAGCTCTGTCTGATTTTGTAAGCCACTGTACTTTTCTCTTTAATGTGTAGATCATCACTTAACTATTGCTAGCTCTTATCTCCAGTGTATTTATTATATATTTGGCCATGCTTTTATTCTACTTGTTTGTTATCTTTCTGAGCTGGAATCTAATCTTCATTCCTATTTATTTATTTATTTATTTATTTATTTATTTAGGCTGAGAATCAAGACTACTATTTGTCTATATGTGTTTATAGAATATAAGTCAAACCTTAGGCAATTTGCTTTACTCTGGTTTATATTATTACTTACGAGTTGCTTATTATTTTATGCATCTAACTAGGTTTCTTTGTGAACTTGAAAGCTCTCCTGTGGCATTATCCTGTGACTTTACCATCTTTCATTTCCTCCCTTGTTCCCTTCCTCCTTTCCTCTGTCTTTCCTTATTCCCTCCTCCCTTTCAACCCTTCTTATCCTTAACTTTCAATTATTCAGCATTTACCTGCAGGCCGCTATGCTACATGCTACCATGTTTTCCCTCAATCTCTTTTTAGAGTCTTCTTCCTATTATTTTATTAGTATTGCCTTAGCCAGTTTTTTATATTTCTCCCAGATCTATTAGAAAGAGTTTCTGGCTCAGAAAAAAAAAAAAAAAAAAGTCACCAGATACTGAGAGGTTTAGCTATGGTTTCCATTTGTGCTTGTCTGGATTGTCTAAGAGAACAAACACTAGAAGACAGAAAAAGAATTAGTGCTGGGACATGTATTTTCAGTATAATATCTTTTTACTTCCTGATCTTTTACTTCTTAGAAATAGTAAATTGTGGCCAAATACTACTAAATGTACTGCCCTGATATGCTAACAAGGTAGGCTTTGCAGTAAACATCTTGGGAATTCAGATTAACTATTATCACTGGGTCCTGTGATCTGAAGCATTATACATTTACATTTATTAGTTGTCTTTTTAAAAATCAATTGATATGAGAACAATCAATATATTTAATTATAATTTGCAAGTAGTTCATTCAAGATGAAATATATGCATTGCTGTTAATATAATTGCCTCTTAAATCAGTGATTGGCATGTGTAGAAATTTTGTACAAGAAAACTGTATTTGAAAAAAGCCAATTAGACCTCACATTTTATGTATCTAGATTAGTGCTTTCCAGTAGAACTTTCTGTGATGATGGCAATGTTCTATGCGGCGCTGTCCAGCACAATTAAACTAACTGCATGTGGCTACTGGGCACTTGAAATGTGGACCTGAATTTTTTAGTGCGTTTTCTTTGAAGGAATTTACATTTAAATAGCCGCATGTGGCTCCTGGCTACCATATTGGATAGTAGAGATCTAGGACACTTAAAAAATGTATTTAATTATAAGTAATGCAACACTTAAAATTTAAATATATGACCTATTCATTTTGCTCATTTTATTTGTATTCACTTTATGGAAAATTTTACTTGATTTACATTTTTTAAGTAAACACAGAGTGAAAACGTAAATCAGCATATTTAATACAATCAATCCTGGTGACTAAGATAGCTTGTTGAGGGAAGGGGTTAGCCATAATCTCTCTTAAGGCTCTCTGGCAAACCATGTCACTTCTGTGAACTTGAAGTCTAAGTAAAAATACAGCATGAATGAGGCAAATGTAATTTCAATACAAATGTCCTTATGTTCAGAGTAAGAAGAAGGAACATGGAAATGATAGATCTGCTGTAGGAGACTTAAATCAACGACTAAGAAAGACAGAAACAATTTAGCTTCTATTTTGACTTTTTTTTTAATCAAGAAGACTGATCTTTGGATTGAAAAGTACTAAACAAACACCATTAAAAAGGAATTAGAATCCACATTAGGGAAAGGATTGTTAAAAAGCAGCTCCTGGCTCCCAAACCTGGCATGAACAAATGTTATCCCTCTGTAAGGTGATAAAATTGGGAAGTGAAGTTTGTGAACAGTTGTCTGGAATTTTTTAGTAAACACGGAAAGTGGAAATTTTGCCCAAAGAATTATCCAAAGGATGGATACAGAGGCCCCCATTTAAAGAGAAAGGGGGGGGGGGAGAGAAAAAAAGACCAAGAAAGGTAGGTGAGTTCTCAAAGCTGTAAATTGTGACTAGAACAAATTACTAAAAGGATGATTTATGAGCTCTTAAAAGGGAAATAGTGCTCACTAGAAGCAACTATGAGTTCATAGAGAAAAATTTTTGTCCAGCTAACCATACATTGGTCCCCCTTTATACGTGGCAGATATGTTACAAGATTCTCAGGGGATGCCTGAAACCCTGATTATGCCAAACCCTATATTACTTTGTTTTTCCTATATATACATACCTATGATAAAGTTTATTTGTAAATTAGGTACAGTAAGAGATTGACAGCAATAACAAATAATAAAATAGAACAGTTAGAACAATATGCTGTAATAAAAGTTAAGAGAATGTGGTCTCTGTCTCTCTCAAAATATCTTGCACCCTATTCACCCTTCTTCTTGTGATTTTGGGAGATGATAAAATGCCTACATGATGAGAAGAGGTGAGGGAAATGAAGTAGGTGACTGTGAGGTAGTGTAACCCATAATGCAGGTAACCCAAACCATGGAAAGTGAAACGTGGGTAAGAGAGGACTACTGTATTATCTCTTTTGATGGAGAAAAAGAAAACTGTGGTAGATACCTTATATCTAAAGCATTTCACAATGCTTCATCATAGCCCAAATAAGATTTAAAAAAATAGGAATAGATGATAATGCAGTTGGGTAGATCATAATTAGTTGAACAACTAATCCCAAAGAGACCACTGAAGGGTGGTCTCTATTTGTGTGACAAAGAATTCTGTCCTTAGGCCTGTTTTTTTAAAATTTATTTTTACTATTTTTCAGTGGCTTCTATTAGTAATGAACAACTTCTTTTGCCTAAAAGCCAATTCAAGGATTAAAATATTCATGTGCTACAATCTGAATGGCAACTTCTCTTCTTACACCCACAAACATGTATACATATATACAGCTTTTTATTTCCATTCTGTTTTCACCTCTCAACTGAATTGATTTCCTTTGAGTTTCCAGGGATTTTTCTGCTCATAATTTCTGTACTTGCATGATCTTATTATGGTCATCACAGTCTTGATTATATATGACCTTTCAACTGAAGTGTCTGATTCTGACTGGAATGTCTTTCTGTAAATCCATAAGTATACTTCCTGGAAGTAACTACCATTAACACTTTTGGATGTAACTTTTTTCTACAAAATTTAAATCATGATGCATATATTTTCTTATAGATTAATTTCTTTATTGAGGTGATATTAACATAAAATTTACCCTTTTTACTGTGTGAGTCTATGAGTTTTGACAAATGCATACAGTCTTGTAGCCACCACTACAGTCAAGTTATGGAACAGTTCCATCCCCCTCCAAAAGTTCCTTATGCCCCTTTGTAACTAGCCCCTCCCTTACCCCAGCTCTGCAATATTTTCAAGCCTATTTGTTTTCTTCTTTTTTACTTGTCATGAGTCTTAGCTTTCCTACGGCACTTTTCTTCAGTAATCATCTTCCATGCCCAGGCCCTGCTAGAATTATACATGACTTAAATTTGCTTTTTTTTAAGATTTAATTTATTTATTTGAGAGAGAGAGAAAAAGAGCATGAGTGGGGGGAGGGGCATAGGAAGAGGAAGAGGGAGAAGCAGACTCCCCACTGAGCGGGAAGCCAGTCAGGGTCTTGGGCTCCTGCCCTCCATCCTACATCTCAGTGGGCTTCCTTCTTGAGTCCCATTCTGATAAAGTGATACTTGGTGATTACCAAAGCTAAATTCATCACACATGCCCAGCGTATGTAACTAGAATTCTGCTGTAGACCTATTTCCTGACTTATGCTGGAAGTTTGTTGACCCAGCAAAGTCTTGGGCCATTGTTTGTTCTTGCCTCTTATTCTAATGACTGAATTCTATTCCAGAGACTTGAGTCCCCAGGAATTCAGTTAGGTGTAGGACAATTATGGCCCAGCAGCATTCTAAATACGAAATTCTTCTTTGCTTAGAAGTCTAAGTATCAACAACCTCCCAGATTTTCTGTTGCTATGTCTACATACTTGCCAAAACCTCATACCACTTCAGCTTGGTTATTTCGACCTTGCCTGAGCCATTATTAAAGATTCTTATAATTCTTTAGGCTCTGGTCTTTTGCCTTCTCAGCTAAAACTTCTGCTGTAATACCCTAGAACTTCCTTGATGCTGGTCTTGATTTAGTAGATGGGTTTGGTCCTGCGCCCTGTCTTGGATTTGTAAACTTCAGGTATCACTGAAAATTCTTAAGATGGAGCACATATGTTGAAACTCCTGCAAAACTGTAGTCAGATTCTCACTTCTTTCCATATTATAGGGATAGTTGCTAGACAATGAGTTACTGTAGATTTCAAATGTAATTTGACAGAAACAATAGACATATTTGACATGAATTGCACTAAGATCCAAGCTTAATAAGGTTTTCTTTTTCATTGTTCCTCAATTCAGAACATCACAAACAGCTCACTCTTTTCTAAATAGGGCAAGGACACTTTATTACAGCACCTGTGTGCTAAGCTCTGCACTGCATGAAATTTGAGATTGTTATTGCTAGTGTTCAAAGCACAGAAAGTCTGAGTGGTGACTGTCTAGGATCAGCAAGTAGGCTCACCACAGTCAGTTCTTGGAGTTGAATTATTTGAAATTGGCAGGTGGTTTCTCTTTTTCCATAGATTTCTTTCCCCTTTTCCTGACAGTGCATGTGTTTGGTGACCTCCACTGTTTATTTAGCTTCTGCATACATTCCTTAGGATTTGTTTTATGTGTGGTTTTTTGGTTGCTTATGTTTCTTGTTATGCTTGGCTACTACTAGAAGGAGTAGTGGTGGTGGTCTGCTTTGGGTCAGCAGTCAAAACAAACGTGATACTCATTTTGAATATCTGGCTTTGAGTTTTCATATAAAAATATAAGCACCATTTACATAAGTATATTGCTTGAATTGAATTTATTTTTTATTCCTGACTTGCCCCTAAAGAAGTGCCAACAAACTCCAAAATTGCTTAAAGTGATCATCAGAAGGAAAGAAAAGTGGAGTGAGGATAAGCCATGAACTGAATAATCAAACCTGAAATAAGGGAACAAAACCCAAACATGGTTTACTTTCCACATATCATTTGGAGATACTTCAACTGAAAAGGGTTAAAGCTCTCATTTATACCCCTTTCCTCCTTACCACCTTCTTTGTTGTTATTTACTTGCTCTATTGTTATAGATGGGTAATCATGTTCTATACCCCTCAATAGCACATACTGTGGAGTATGGGGAGTATGGGAATAAGAAAGTGAAGAAATTAAAAATTAGAAGAATTGAAAGGAATTTGTGAACAGAAGATATTTGTGTATTATTAACATTGTCATTTTTAAAAAGCTTCAACAGTAAGGTGTTAGAAAGCATTAACTTTTGGAGTGAGTCTGTTTTGGAGGGCCCATCTTGGATCCTTCCACTTTTGGCTTGCAAAACACTTTCATCTCCTGGTGCTCTTCAGAGGCCTCAGGCTGTTTGTTTTTTGTGTCCTTTAGTGGCTCCTCTTTTTCTGCCCATCCATTAAATGCTCTCCTCCCCGGGGCACTGTCCTCAATCTACTGCTCTTTTTCTGCAATCCAGAACATATCCACAGGTAATTTCATCCACCTTCAAAGTGTCAGCTACCTCTTATACATGAGTCAGTGACCCAAACTTTTCTATTTCCCAGTTGTATTCTCTCCACAAAGCTTCATTCTAGTTTAATTATAGCTATTTATGGGACATCTTCCCTTAATGGTGGTAGACACTTTAGTGGATCATTTTTCAAATTGAGCATTTTATGTTTCCCCAAAATTGTTTCTCCCCTAAAATCCTCTAAGTTTTAGAAACCTAGGAGTCCTCTTTGATGACCATTTCTCTGATTGCCCGAGCCCATCCAATCCAGCACCAAATTCAGGTATGTAGGAGCCACCACTCCAATAGTTTGAACCTTTGTTGTTGTTTTTTTTAAGATTGTATTTATTTATTTGACAGAGAGAGACACAGCGAGAGAGGGAACACAAGCAGGGGGAGTGGGAGAGAGAGAAGCAGGCTTCCTGCGGAGCAAGGAGCCCACTGCGGGGCTCAAGCCCAGGACCCTGGGATCATTACCTGAACCAAAGGCAGACGCTTAACGACTGAGCCACCCAGGTGCCCCATTTTGAACCTTTGTTATGTCTCACCTCAACCATTGCAGTTGTTTCATAACTGGCCCCACTGCTTCTGTTTTTGGTCCCATCAAATTTATATATATAATTACAATCACACACACACATACACACACACACACACACACACACAGAGTCCTGTTCACATCACTTCCTTGCTTAAGGAAACCTTCAGGGGTGAGAGACAGGCAAAATAGGTGAAGGAGATTAAGAGGTACAAACTTCCAGTTATAAATGAGTCACAGGGATGAAAAGTAAAGCATAAGGAGTATAGTCAATAATGTTGGAATAGCTTTGTATGGTGACAGATGGTAACTTCACTTATCGTGGTGAGCATTTTATAAGGTATGTAATTGTGGAATCACTACGTCATACACCTGAAACTAATACAATAATATTTTATGTCAACTACATTTTAATAAACAAAACAAAAGGGGGAAAAACAGAAAATCCTCAGTTGTTCACTGCTATCTTTGGAATATGATCCAAACTATTTAACATGGCATCCCTTATTGCCTTAATGCCAGATTACTCACCCAGTCAATGTGTTCACACTCCCTGATTCCGAATTTCATCTTCAGCCATCGTCCTTATAGTTCCCCACACTACATGCTACTCCTGCCAAAGAACCTGTCTTTGTTCTGCTTTCCCCTATCTGGAATAACTTCTCCTCACTCGACTTAAATATAAATTTAAATTTTTCTCTTTCATAAAGAATTCCAAGCAAATTCTCACCAACCAAGCTGGGTGTCATTCTTCTTTGCTTCCACAAAAACACTATGAATGCATGTTACACTGTATTAAAATTATCTTTTAATCTGTCTATCCCTCTCAAACTACTCTGAGCTTTTTGTTTTTGTTTTTATTTTTTTAATTTTATTTTTTTACTCTGAGCTTTTTGAAGACACTGCATTTTTCCTCTTTCAGTTCTCTTCAGTTGACACAGATTTTGAGATGTAATAAATACTCAATAAATATTTTGCTTACTTCAGAAAGACTGTGATTAATGAACACTAAATACTTTGAAGATTGTTCATTTTGCTTTTAGATTTTGCACATAAGAATTCTTAATAATGCTCTTATATATCCCCAGTATTCAACCAGCCTCTCTTTAGCAGCCAGAATGACTGTGTTTCTCTTCGCATTTTCTCCCTTTGGTGCTGTTACGCCCTCTGACCTGCCTCTGTTCCACACTCAAATGTCCTGAGTGTAAGGCTCCGAGAACCAGAGCTGCCCCTGTGTCTTCCCTCTTCCATCATCCTTTTATACATGAGTATTTATATATTTTGAAGCTATCAGCCAAATTTTCAAAAGGGAAAAAGGTTACTAGGATAGAACATACTATGTCATATGCAGTATTCCACCAGAATATATTAGATTAAAGGAGTAAAGCTGACTAGCTGAAACACAAGAAAGGAGAAATTTTCTTTTTTGTCAGTGCTTTCTGGACTTTCTGAGCAGCTCATCCTTATTCTTGACTCTGTGGTCACCTCAAAGTTCACTGCTGGTGCCCTTCACATAGTGGTAAGTTTTAGAAAGGTATTTAAAAAACAAAGTAAAAACTTTCTATTTTATTTGCCATGCATTCCTATGTAGGAAACATCCATGATTATAAAGTTTAAGCTCTGTCTTTATCATAAGACTTTAGTCTCAACTTAACTTTACAAATTGGCATGTTGATGATGTGGAGATAAAAAGGAAGCAGATAATGTTCATTAGAATGCAATGAAGGTTTCAAAAGTATGGAACTGGAATAGCTATAACTTTCTTCCTTCCCTTTCCCTTTCTCCTTCCTTCCTTCCTTCCTTCCTTCCTTCCTTCCTTCCTTCCTTCCTTCCTTCCCTTCTGATGCCATAATTTGTCAAAGGAAAAGATTTATTTAGTTGTAATAATTGTAATAATTTTATGAAATATAAAGGGCATTGAAACACTGAAAGTAACTATAATGTGAAAGGTATTATGGCTATGAATTATCTTTGATACTTTGAGATACTAAAACATGAAGCTGTTCAAACTTTTTCTGTTTTGAAAGCAGAGTTTTGCTACCCTTATCCCATCACACTTACAACCATTACACATTATACTTTATTAGGGAGTATGAATTTACTATAGGTAATCCTTAGTGGAAAGGAGTTTATAGTTAAATTGTAGAGTATTTCTGCACAATGTTGTATATAGGGACCATGTCATGAACTAACTGCCTTATAGGTAAAATACATTTTTGGTTACTTTTTTAAATGTTAAACACAAACACAAAATTATTTCTTGGCTTTCCCTGGCTCTGTCTCCACTCTGATGTCACCCTGCCCTCCCTATTGCTCTCTTAGCTCCAACTTGCCTTCCAGTTTTTTTCTTGTACCATTCTTTCCTGTGCAAGCTTTCCTTCTGCTTGAAATGCTTCCTTCCTGCCTCCCCCCCCGCCCCCCGCCAAACACACACAAACACGTACCAGGCTAATTCCTGTCCACCTTTCAGATGTTAGCTTAAAGCATCCCTTCCTTTGGGAGCTTTCCTTAATACTCCAAACCAAATGGAGACTCTTTGTAAAGATATTTTATGGCCCTTATCACTGGTTCTGGTTATACATTATTTGTGTGTTTGATTAATCCCTGTCTTTGAGATCAAGACCACTTTGTTGTTCATTGTATGCCCAGTTCTTGGCACAGAGTAGTTGTTGGATCTCTATTTATTGGATGAATAGATGGATGAATGAGTGAATCTCTGTTCTTCACATTCTCCCAGAGGTCTCTTATTATTAGATCAATGCAGTTATGGAACTTTTCCTCATATAGCTTATAGAATTTTTTTCACTATTCATAAGGCATTTTATTATCTTTCCCCAACATATAAACTGCCAAACTTCCAGTTAATCCTACCTCCTATTCCCGCCCCCATTTCTGTCCCTCCATGGAATGAAAGGGTTGATATCCTTCACTATGTTCTTGTTTTCCTTAAACTGAACCACATATTACTATTCCTCCATCACCCTGGAATGTTCTTTCTTTTCTTTAATCATCAAAATCCAGTTCTTTTTCAAGGTTTAGCTTAAACATTATTTGTCCCTTAATGTTTTCCCTCGGTCCGTGCCTACCCTGTCCAAATTAACTCTCACTCTTTTGCATCCCTATGTTTGTACTTGTTATAACACTTATTCTCTTCTGTCTTTCTGACTTTTTTTTAACTCCCGAAGTATCTTACAGTCAGGGATCATTTCTCATTCAGCAGTGTATTTCCCCACAATACAGTCCTGTGTCTAGTATGGCACTTTAGCCAATCAAAATTAATAAATAAGTGACAATTGTGATGCTCATCCAGCATGAGGAAGTCTGACTGTCTTTGGGTGATGGGAGATTTTCAATCTAGAAAATAGTGCTTCTCTGTCCCCAATCAGTCCCCCTTGATCTGTGCCCAGCCTGCCTTTCAGCTCTCGTTTCCCACCACGTCAACACACTCTACATCAGCTTATCAAAGCGATACCTACCTTTATATCTGTCTTTGTTCATCTGGGTTTAGATCCAGAATACCCTTCCTTAGTCTTGCACTTCTTAATCTATCAAAAATCTCACTTAGAAATACTTCAAAATCCTTGTCAATATTATCCTCCTTGTGAAAAGATTCTTGATTTCCCCTTTTCATTTCCCACTAGAAGTTATTGCTAGTCTTATTGTGGTTCTACAACAATTGCTTGCTCCTTTCCTTAGGACTTATTATATCTTAACTTGTGATTAGTTTATTGTATGTCAAAACCATTTGCTGTTCTAGTGGTGAACAGGTTTTCTTATCTGCACACTACTACCCAGTGACTACCCTGCTGTTTGGGATATGATTTGCCGAAACAGTAAATGAGTAGCCTAGTCTTGGCTTCTTTATGTTATATGCATAGAGTGTTAGGATATATGAGGCCCCTTGAACTGATAAAGTTAAAAAATTAAAAGAACTTGACAAAAAAGTTGTTAAATGTGTTTAAAAATAGCACAGTAAATAATTCCATATTCAGCATTTCATATAAGTTAAATTTGTGGAAAAAAATGAATCTTTACTGGCTAATGGGAGTTTGAAATGATAAAACTACACCATTCATCAAGTAATACTGGGACTTTAAATTTTTATCATCATATTTTGCTTAGATAAGGTTTCCCTTTTTCTAATTCTCTAGGATCTAATGCTCTCTCTTAAATTACAAATGGTTCTGAGTTACCAACAAAAATGCACGCATGCATGCACGTGTAGGGGAGTGGGTGGATGGATGTGTGTGCAGAGTGAAAGATGTCATGTAAGCCTCCCCAGGGATTCTCAACACTTAGTAATAGAACAGTAGAAGAAAACAGAGAGGCAAACAAAGAAAACTGTTACTCTCTATGCCAGGCATTATGCTATGTGCTTTATATTCATATTATATTTCTCTTCATATCAACCCCAAAAAACCCAAGCTTGGATTAATTGAGACGCTGGGTAGGTCTCTAAGTTTATTTACAGTTGCTAAACATGAAGCAGGGATTCAAACTGAGGTCTTTGTGATATAGAATTTGAAAAGATTTCTACTTAGGTTTTGACTGGATGGATACTGGTTTGCAAAATTAAATATCCAATTCCCACCATTATTTGATCCAAACACAGAGGGGAGATTCACTCCCAAAACCTTGGTCCCAAAGCAGAGGTAAAGAGATAGACACAAAAGTCTAAGGAAGTGGCCCTGAGCAGAGCTACAGAGGCCACAGTGACAGGGAATCAGGAGTCTACTTAAGAGCTATCCTAGTCCAAGATAGGTGACACTAGTATAACTGGCAGACTCAAAAACTAGTTAAGTGTTTAGTTAAACTTAAATTCTTCTAGAATGAAAATTAGGCCCACAACCTTAAAAAGCTTCATGCAAAGAAATGCCTCTTATCTGTACCCAAAATGAATGCAGACAGTTTTATTGCCCTCCCCTTCCAAATCATTTGCCAAAGAGGGAGCCCTCCCTTATATACATTGAAATGACTCCAAACCACAAGAACCACCACCATGGTAGCATCTGGGATTCATGTGATGGATGCTGCCAAGTCTTTCTCCTCACAGTTCTGACACCATCTCAGCCAGAACTGTAGGTCTAAGGGAAAAACACCTCCCAGAGCCAATAATTTTATTTCAATTTTAAGTCTATAACAGTAATTATGCATGATTAAACAATACCTAATAGCATGTCACCAAACACCTACCCACCCCCACCCACACCCCCACACACCTCCAGACAGTGGCTGTCTTTTCCCTGAAGCCACATCCATAGCCCTGTCTGCATCCTGGCAGACCTGCAGTGTTCTGCTTGAGGAACCATAGATGCTGTGCATTTTCACCATCCATTTTAGAAGTAAACCTCTTTTAGGCACATATGTAAACTTCATCTTTCTGATTTAGAGATTGAGTCATAGCATATGTGACACCTAATAGTGGCACTGTGCAATGCATCCATACATGTGACAGATTCTGTAAAAACAAAACAGCAAATTCCAGTGTGTTGGTTACCAAATAAATTTAAATAAAGTCCAAAATATATGACAGGGCTTCTCAGAATTACTTCTAAAATACTCAAATCTACACTATTTATGGCTCCTGTCTTACTTCAGCTAGTTACAGTGGCATGGGTGGCTAATACAAATGTTCATTGAGAGGCCACACACATCAACAAAATGAATTTTATTAGAAAAACTTTTCTATGGCTTAATATTAGATCCATATAAATTCTCTATACGTGTAGCATAACAAATGCCCTATCTCTCACAGGACTATTCTTCTCATTGTAAACCAGTTATAGCTAAACTCAGACTCTGATTTATTTTTATTGATTTCAAATAAACTAAAGCTTACACTTCAACCCAATTGAAAATCCTAGAAAATAGCAGATGATCAGTAACAATACATAAGATTTAGGGGTTGTTGGTTAGGGAATTTTTACCAAAAGCTTTGTTATAAACCACTATAGACCTTGCTGCTGACAAACCTTTACAATTAAATTTTCAGGGAGTTTTCCAATCTGTGCAGTTATTCCCTCTATTCATTCCCTCTGCTCTTTATCCACAAAATGTCATTGCTTGAGCCTTTTTGCCCATCAATCTAATATATTTTGATATCTCTTCCAAACTAGCATCTCCTGCTTTGCTCTGGTAGTCTGTTTCCCCCAGTATTGTTTTCCAGTTGTTTTATGGGCATATAGGTAAGTCATTGGTGAGGTGACTTGGGTTCTTACTCTAAGAAGAATTATGGAAAACTTGAAAATATAACCTTTCAGAATCAGCAGAGATATAGGAAATGAGTCCTGCTTGTATGAGCCCAACAAAGTAAGCATGAAAGCTATTTTTTCTCCATAGATCTAAGGCAGGATTTTCAGACCACAATAAAATGTGCATCCATCTGTCCTCCATCCACTTATTCATTCACTTATTCATTTATCAAATACTTATAGAGCACTAGAAATCAATGTTCAAGTCATGTATAATACATCATACATTTATTTTTAATATTTATGCATGTGTCTATTATTTGTCCATGTATATGCATAAATTTTGCAGTTCAGAGGTTACAAACAATTTTACAGTCTTCAATCTTTAAATTTTAATGAAGTCCTCCTCATGCTCTGAACAGTTTGTGACATCACAGTTCCAGGTTTAGGGATCAAGTTTAAGTCATTTCTCATATGAAAGCATTTAAGTCTGCATAAAAGTAAAAGAATGGAAGTTCTGTGTACATATATTCTGCTCTGCCCCTTTGTATGGCTCTATGGTAACCAGTGCATGGGTAGAATAGATCTTATGATAAGGGCCCTCTAAACATGACTATAAGAGAAATTATATGAAGTGATGTTTTTTGTTTGTTTTTCATTATCCCATGGAATTTGAAGAGAAATGTCTGTCTTCATGCCTTAAAAATAAGATATTTTAAGAATATTTTAAAGTCGTGTTGAGATTAATGTGACTGCTTAAAATAGCAGGAATACTTTTCCATTAATATCTGAAAACATTTTTGATATTTGAGCAATTTTCAGAAGAAGAGATTTGGAAGAAAAAAAGATCGAAAAATCAGATTAGAAGCATCTGTTCCAAAGGAACTTGAAAATACCTACCTAAATCCCCTTAATTTTTAAGTAAGAAAACTGAGACCCAAAGAAGTTAAAAGACATGGCTCAAAACATATATCTTCATTATGATTAAATATATTTTTAAAAATTGAATCACAAAACTTCTTGACTAACTTAATATAATAGATTGTAGCTCATAGCCAGTTCTGCTCCAGGATTATTGGGGAAGTTAGGTATTTTTTCTTTGTTTTTGAATATACACCAGAGTGTTGCTCAGCATTTAACATTTCTTATTCCTAATAATAAATGCTATAGATTTTTCTTTAGTTATTCCTCTCAGTATTTTATGACAAGTACATTTTTAAAAGACCTGAACTGTACCTTATCACAGAATATGGAGAGATACATTGACATGTGCACCTCTTAGGGAAAACACTAAAGATGCAGAAATAATGTCAGAAAAAATGTTTATGGGATAAAAATAATAAATATGCTTAAAACAGGCATTGACATGTACAGGGAGGAAAGAAAGTTGTATCTGCTTATTTTAAGATAAAAGATAATCTATCAGTCATTTTCTGAAAGATACTGGCTCAAAGTACTTCTAAAAATCTTCTGGGCCTCAACAGGAAGGGTTCTAAGGGAAATAGGTATCCTAAGTTCTAAAACCACAGTATATTTATACCTAGACATTTATGAGGTATTGCAATTGGCAGACTTCAAGAAGGAAATCCAGTAAAACATTTTTTAGAATGAAGAGCTTCTAAGGAAAATAGCTAAAGTTATTAAGATGCTAGAGAGACTTTTATAAAGGGGATTGAGCCAAGGATATATTAACATAGCCCATCATGATGAACCATATGAATTTGTTGACTGGGGATCAACAATATCTCAACCTTTTTTGGGCCTCCTGGGTTTCTTTTAGCGCCAAATAAATAAAAAAAATATATTGTTCTTAAACAGGTAATACAATTATAAAACTTATTTAGGATTATGGCCCAATTTAAGAATAGGTTCAAAAGGAATTTAAATAAGTATATGAATGAGGGATAAAAAATTGATTATTATGGTCACATAGAAAAGTTGACATTATTAAGAATCCAAGGACTGGATCTGTCTTATCTTTCTTATGATTTTCCTGAGGAAAGTGAGACTGAACTCAGGTCACTGATAGGTCAGTAGTTCAAACCACATTTGAGGTTTTAAGTTGGCATGACTCTGAACCTTGTGCTCTGTCTTCTTAGTACTTCCTTAGAGTTACTCCTTGCATTCAGACCGGACACAGGAGAGTTCTGCTAGGTGTGGCCAAAAGGAGTAAAATGTGAATAACAGTGATAACTCTGGATCCAACTTTGATAGATCAATTAAAAGGCATATAGATCTTTATAGGCCTGTCCTCTTATCTTCTCTTTTCTTTGTAAATGAACCCATACATCACTACTTTCAGTGTGATATGTTGGTGACTTGGCTATATTTCCCCCTTCCTCCATTTACACAATTAATCTGTACTTTATAAAACATTGTGCTTCCATATCACATTATATAAAAATAGAAGATTAATATATCTATATCTTCAAGTAAGCATTTAGAAACTGTCTTTTAGGGGAACAAGCCAAGTCTCTAAAGTAGTATTTAGCCATGTTCTGCTGTTTTGTGTGTTATGGTAACTGGTTTTAAAAATGTGTCATAAATAATATGACATAATCTCTTTTTGTCTAAGTAAAACAAAACAGAAAAGTAGAACCAGTAAACATTTTTCTTTTGTAAACATGGACTTATTCCTTCCCTAACCAGCTTTCTAGTATTTTTTCTCCCACCTGCCAATGATAGGTTTTTATCTCTTTGAAAATACAATTGGATTTTATAAAAGCAGGCTGTTTGTAAAGATCTATGAGTCCTGGGCATCATTGCAAACAGTACTTAAGAAGGATCCTTGTGGTCTGAAATCAACAGTGTATTCCAACAGGTTTGCTCAGAAAAATCTCACAAAAAACATGATAAGGTTTTAACAGTGAAAATCTCACAAAAAAACATGATAAGGTTTTAACAGTGAAAATTATGCTTTTGTTCCCCAACAGAGGAGTCCTAGCTAGTAGGCATTCCTATACCTGGAAGTAGTTTTGGAAATATGGACTTATGGGTAGAGAAATTTTTAAAAAATGAAATTCTATTTTCTACATACTGAGATACGATGAACAGTAAATTAATTACAAAAACTTATATGGAAGACCATATAAGTCAGATTTTTTTTAAGTTGTTGCCTTATGATTTAATCAGAAACAAATCGAAACAGTAAATTTTTCTTGGAAGATCTGAAATAAAAATTTTACCACAGTTGTCCTACTATGGGTTCCCACAGTAATTCGCTAATTATTAACTCGTGAGTTGCCTAATAGCCTGTCCCTTGTTCACATCGGACTGTCTGCCTGCCTAATGGGATTGTGCTTATTTTTCAGCCACGATATTTTGATTGTTCTGAATATTACTTAATTCTCTCATTTACTCTCAGTTATTTCATATTCAAATTAGAACCAAATCTTCTTCTTTCTCCAGTATTTGTCATAGGAATAATTTCCTCTTCTTAAATTTTGGACTTTAATGAGCAGTAAGTAAAAAAGACACTTGAGACAGTCTTGGTCACTTTAACACCAAGTTGCATGTCTTCCTTAACTTGAATTCAAGAGAACTGGAAAAGGTTGATAGCCAAAAAATTTTTTTTAAAGGTTTTTATATTTTTTATCATTGCCTGCCTCAAAGTAATGAACTCCCATTTGAACTCTAGCCAAGTTGACCGTTGTTTCATGTTTCCCCTCCTACTCTTCTACATCATTCTCATATCATCTTACAATATTTATTGACTTTGTACTTTATTCCAGGACATGTTTTGAGTACTTTTCATGTATTATTTCACTTAATGCTCACAATAACCTGGAGGGTAAGTGTGGGTATATTCCCTAATTTGTAGATGAGAAAATTGGGACAGTTGAGTGATTAGTTAATCTTCCTAAGTGGTAGTAAGATACCACATTCTAAGTGGTAAAACAAAGATTCAAATCCAAGCATTTCGACATCAAAACCTACATTGTTATTTACTATTCCATTTGTCTCCCATATATTTGCTACATATCTCCTTATATACTTATATTTATTTTCTAAGGTGGTTTTTAAGTCAAAATGTTTATAGTATATATGATATAGACTATGCATATGTATATAATATACATATATATGTATATGTAGATGTAATCACTTTTTGGAAGTACTTGGAAACATGCTGATTGTGATGATCTTTTTGATACCCAGAGCCATAGGCCCATCTATGAGAAATTGCTCCTGAGAGTTGACAATGCTCATTGAAGAGTCATTGTACACATGAGTCAGTCTCCAAGTAAATACGAGGATGTGGATAAAACTCTTAACTCCCAGTATTCCCTAGCTCTGGATGATGATTGTGGTTGAAAATTAATTTAACCTGATCTAATAATGAAAACTAAAACTTAACACAAAAGTATTTCATGTCTTGTGGATGAATCTAAGTGTTGTCGGAAACAACCTTTTATCCATAACCTAATTTTCTTTCCAACTCTGAGGATATGTTGATATAGATTATTTTAATTTAATAATAAATTTGAAATAGGACACTAACCTTAGTCATTGCACAGATATAAAATTACAATCCTCACCTTTTTCGTGGATTTTTATAGATAAGCTTTCCACCACTTCCCCTCCCCACTGTATGCATAGTTTAAATGATTCGTACCCCCATTTTAAAGTTATTTTAGAAACAATTGCAAAGAAATCATTTAGTTGCATTTTTTGTGCAATTTTTCAAAAGCTCAGAGACCTTTAAATTTCTGTTTATAACCTAACCAGACCTGAGAAATGTTGATGGTATCTAATCCTCTATAGCCAGTCTAAATATAATAAATATTGGGTCACATTAAGTAATCAGAGTCTAGGAGATGTATACTTCAATGCAGAATTAAAAAGACAAGCCAAGAAATGTGCTCCAAAGTATGATAGATTAAAATATCCTCTGCTAGAGTGGGATAAGTAAAGATTCTCTACTCAGAAGAGCGAGGAGTATCTTCCTAAATAATCAGAAGTGAGAAAAGATGTGACATTAATGTGCACTTCAGTATTCTCTCCTGCCTCTCTGCAGTTAGAATCCAGCTTCTCTGCCCATATTAAAGCAAAGTTCAAGCCCTCTCCAGGAAATCCCCCAGAGTACCTGATTCCCTAGTTCAGATTAACTCGTACTAGGAATATTCTTTGCACTTCATCTCAGATAAAAATTGTGTATATCAAAACAATATGTTTAGAAGTTATAACCCCTAGGTACTAAGGCTTGGGCTGTATCCCTGTTAGACCCCTTATCTGAGAAGTTTCCTGTTGTTACTGATATTTAATCTTGAAAATGTTCCAGACCTGTTCCAAAAGAGGAGTCACTCTGGCTTAGGTTCTGCTTTTAACTTACTCACCATTGATTGCTCTCCTTTCTTCGTCACATATATAACTCCTAGTTGGCAGAGTCCCAGAACTACATGCAGTACTTTAGAAATTAAATCCCATTAGTACTCAATATAACAGGAGGATCAAGAGGGAGGGATTGTCTTGAATTTCCTACTTGTTGTGTTACTATTTATGCATTGCGATATCATGCATGCTTGAACTAGTGATGGAAGGGAAAATCATTCTAATAGGCATTGGCAGTTAGCCCAGAAGTCCTATTCCATTCTTTGAGCAATGTTAACATGTGAATCCTCTCCATGTTATGGAGGCTAGTAAAATTTGTCATTATATTTATTTTTCAAAATTAAAATGCTATATTCTTCATGTACTTTTTAAAATGTAAAAATGGCAATTTGCTCAGTTAGGCCAGATTTTGGTTTTCTACTAAAGGTAATTTGAGGTTCTAGGACATGTATAGAGCAGTGATCACTCTTACCATAAAAATTTTTCTTATCAATCTAATCTCCCCTGGCTCAGCATTAAAGCTGCATGTGATTCTATATATTTTGGAAAATATAAACATAAGAGTGAGAAAAAACATTTTTTATTGTGATGAAATAGAAGAATATACAACATTCTCAGAGGTTGGTTTCTTTCTCATTTTAATCTTTTGGAAAATTATGTTGCTTTTTTGTTCTCTATGTTACCTACTCTTACCTTACTGTATAGAATAAGCACATATAAATATAAATCTTTTATTCTTTGTTTACACTACACTAGTACACATAATCGATTTGGCACATGAAGTTAAAACATCAATTTATGAAAAAAGAGTTAAGGGAAAAAAAGAACGGTTAATTTGACTAGTTAATCAATAGGCAATAATAGTCAAATCAATGTAGACATAGCTTTAATGTTGCCTCTCACAGATAATATTTGTAAAATTTATGATAGAAGAGAATTTTACCATTTCTAGACTGAAATTTCTTGCCAAGAGTTTTCCCTTCAACTTTTTTCCCTCCCCATGATTTTGTAAAATTCGCTCCATTGTACAAGTTTCAGGTGATAGACTCCTGAGATCACAGAAATCTTTAGAAATTGCATTCCATGGGCTAAATGGAAACTTGGTAGATATTACGTCATCTTCTCCCTGAGATTAGTTCCTATTTTTCCTTACCTATCTCTTACGAATTTTCCACTCAGTCAGGCTGGCATGAAATCATCCTATATTTCTTTCACACTTACCCCACCCCCTTAAAGAAACATCACCAGGCTAAATTTTCTATCAGAAGATCAATACTTCCACCCTTTCTTTTCTATTTCCACTACCATGCACTTCATTCCCTCAGATCTCGGTTATTGTACAGCTTATCTCCATGCTTCTGGTTTTTGCTTTGGTTGGGTTCCTACTCTCCAATCTTGCATATTGCGTGTATCATCTTAAACTATTACTTTCATGGTATTAAACACTTCATTCAAAAATCTGAAAACTGGGGTGCGTCGGTGGCTCAGTTGGCTCAGCGTCCCAACTCTGATTTCAGCTAAGGTCTTGATCCCAGGGTTGTAAGATTGAGCCTCTCATTGGGCTCCATGCTCAGCGGGGAATCAGCTTGAGATTCTCTCTCCCTCTTTCTCTGCTCCAACCCCCCCCAAAATAAATCAAATCTTTAAAAAAAATCTGAAAACCTCCAACATATTTATAGATTAATTTCAGACTTTTTAATAATGTGTTCACTTCTACTGAAATAAAACTTGCTTCAGGAAGTTTGAATATGCTAGTCCCCAACGTGGAATATTTTTTGTTTTCATCCTCATCCATGTACCCCAGCTTGAGACTTAAAATTTTTATGAATCCTGACCATTTCATCTGGATGACATCCTCCCCTTATCAAGCGTCCTCTGTATTGGACATTGCTCTCATTCATTTGACACTTAATACTGCCCTTTATAAAATCATCCATATCTATATATCTTGTCTCCTTAACAAAATACATAAACTCTTTGACAACAAAGACCATGTCGGAAGAGTGCTTAACGTGTGCTGGACACATAGTAGTTGTTCAGTAAATATTTTTTAAATGAATGAACAACTGTATAATTAGGATTATAATAAATGGGACATTTTAATGTAATTAAATTAGATGTGCTTTTTAAAAAACAATAAAGCAGTCCTGGAACATCCTCTCCTTACTATAATTAAAGTTGAATTTACTGGTCTACTTCTTCTAGTACTGTATATAAGACATGAGAGCTTGTTAAATTCCTACTTAATTAAGCTTTAAATGTACTTTAAAAGTTAAGGATATAAATCATAGTGGAATAAAATAACTATCTTTCTTAATATTATATGAAGTCCATGTTACTTAAAATGTTTGAAAGCTCTTGGGTACAGCTTTTTCTTGCAGGAGGATATGCCCCCATTTTCAAAACTATCTTTTAAAGTAATTTTGATAAAACCTTATAAGGTGCTGATTTGGACCTTTTTAATTGCAGTGACATCTTTTTTTTGTATGCGAGAATCTTTATTTTGACAATAAGTACAGTAGCAGTGACATCTTTTAAGAGTAGATAACGATGCTCTGCAAGTCTCACCGTGCTCTACTAATACACCAAAATTCAATAGAAGTTGTGTATTTGTGTTTGACTTTTTGAAATTTGGTTATATTTTCCAAACAGTTTCCACTATAAAACAGAAACCAAAGCACACTTTTTTAAATGTTCTAATTCATAATTAATAATGCTATTATTAATTTTAGAATGTAATCCAGTGGTCAAGTAACCAGTACTTCCTGTATACAAAGGCACATTAATAGGATTTGCCAAGAATGAATCAAAGTCTTTCTGATGTCAATGAACTTTGAAGTATTAACAACTGTATGGAGATAAAGTGACTTTTAAAACATTTTTTTCAAAATAATAATAATGACATTATTGACATTTTTGGAAATAAAATGGTGAATAAATATAAAATAATATAGAATGGCTTTATTTTTTATATTAATTTTTGCTTAAGAAATCATACCCCAGGGCGCCTGGGTGGCTCAGTTGGTTAAGCAACTGCCTTTGGCTCAGGTCATGATCCTGGAGTCCCAGGATCGAGTCCCACATCGGGCTCTCTGCTCAGCAGGGAGTCTGCTTCTCCCTCTGACCCTCTTCCCTCTTGTGCTCTCTATCTCTCATTCTCTCTCTCTCAAGTAAATAAATAAAATCTTTAAGAAAAAATAATCATACCCCAAATTGCATCTGTTAAACTCTCAGTATTGTCATTATTAACTAGTAACCATTCATAGTTGATAAAATTTTGTGCCTTTAGAAAGTATCTTTTAGATAATGTAAGTTGCATTAATAGGGAAATATTAGTCAGAATCATTATTTGTTCTACCTCAGGAGGAAGTTAACTACAGAGAATGAATTTTGGGTTATTGTTTAATTGTATGGAATTTTCCATTTGCTTAGTAATGGGTATTAGTTAAAACATTACCAAAGGTATACCACGGTCGCTGGATTTAAATAAGTATCTAGTTTTTATTGAAGAGAAATGGGTAGTTTTTATTTAGAAAAAGACTCATTAAAATATATGAATTTATGCACAATTGAGAATCATGTAATATTATTAATGTAATTAGTATAAATGTTTAAAACGTTATAAAATATATTTGTTCTGCCCCAAATTCCCAATTTAAAATCTTTGAAATGAAGACACTACTTTTGCTGAACAAACTTTACAATTTAATGTCAGTTGGTCTCTTTAAAAGATCGACATCATTTTTTTCTAAAATATGTTTTAAATTTGTGTTACTTATATATATATTTAAAAAAAAAACCCTCTGAATGCTTACTTATGGTTTGAAATAACATATGTCAATCTAACTTTCAACTTGGATACAACACCAGAGATACTCCCTGAAGCACCAGGCCCTGGGCACTGGGCACCAGGCCTGGCACCTCTTTTTCATAAGACCATTACAGTCAGGAACAAGAGACATAACTGGATTTTCTAACACAGAGACTTAGACAAAATGCCAAGACTTAGGAGTTTATCCCAAATAACAGAATAAGATAAGGCCACAGCCAGAGATCTAAGTGAAACAGATATAAATAATATGCCTGATGGAGAATTTAAAGCAGTAATCATAAAGATACTCACTGGACATGAGAAAAGAATAGAGGACATCAGGAAGACCCTGACTACAGAGATAAAAGTGTTAAAAAAAAGAATCAGGAATGAAAAAATGCAATAAATGAGATTGGAAATAGGTTTGATGCAATGAACAGCAGGCTTAAAGAAGCCAAGGAATGAATTAGTGATATAGAAGACAAAATAATAGAAAATAATGAAGCTGAACCCAAGAGAGAAAGAATTATGGAACACGAGAGTAGACTTAGGGAATTCAATGACTCCATCAAACATAATAACATTTATATTTTTGGATTCCTGAAGAAGAAAAAGGGAGCAGAACATTTATTTCAAGAAATAAGAGCAGAAAACTTCCCTAATCTAGGGGAGGAAACAGACATCCAGATTCAGGAGGAACAGAGAATTCCCATCAAAATCACCAAAAGCAGACCAAAACCAAGACATACTATAATTAAATTAAATAAAAAATCTTAGAAGCAGCAAGACAAAAGAAGACCTTAACTTGCAAAGGAAAACCCACAAGGCTAGCTGGAGATTTCTCAACAGAAATTTGGAATGCCAGAAGGTAGTGTCAAGGTATATTCGAAGTGTTGAATGGGAAAAATCTGCAGCCAAGAATACTCTATCCAACAAGGCTATCATTCAGAATAGGAGAGATCAAGAGTTTCCCAGACAAACAAAAACTGAAGGAGTTCATGATCACTAAATCAGCCCTGCAAGAAATATTAAAGGGGACTCTTTAAGTGCAACGGAGAGACCAAAAGTGACAAAGACGAGAAATGATCAGAGAAAATCTCCAGAAACAATGACAAAACAAGTAATAAAATGGCAATAAAAACATATCTATCAATAATTACTTTGAATGTAAATGGACTGAATACTCCAATCGAAAGACATAGGATGTCAGATGGAGAAAAAAACGAGACCCATCTATATGCTACCTGCAAGAGACTCATTTTTAGACCTAAGACACCTGAAAGGGAGGGGGTGGAGAAACATTTATCACACAAATGGCTGTCAGAAGAAAGCTGGAATAGCAATACTTATATCAGACAAATTCTACTTTAAAACAAAGATGGTAAAAAGAGACAGCGAAGGGTATTATATAATCATAAAGAGGACAAACCCACAAGGTGATAATAACAATTGTAAATATTTATGCACCCAAAATGGGAGCACCGAAGTATTTAAGACAATAACAAAAAAAAAAAAGAAAGAAACTAATTGACAATAACACAATAATAGTAGGGGATTTTAACTCCCCACTTACATCAATGGACTGATCATCTAAACAAAAAAACAGTAACACACTGGATCAAATGGACTTGACAGCTATATTCAGAACATTCCACCCTAAAACAGTAGAATACACATTCTATTCAAGTGCACATGGAACCTGCTCCAGAATAGATCACATATTAGGTCACAAAACAGGCCTAAAGAAATACAAAAAGATTGAAATCATACCATACACCTTTCTGACCACAGAGCTATGAAACTAGAAGTCAACACAAGAAAAAATTTGGAAAGACCACAAATACATGGAGGTTATACAACATGCTACTACACAATGAATGGGCCAACTAGGAAATCAAAGAAGAAATTAAAAAAATACATGGAAAGAAATGAAAAGGAAAAGATGACGGTCCCAAACCTTAGGATGTGGTAAAAGCGGTCCTAAGAGGAAAGTAGATAGCAATCCAGGCCTACCTCAAGAAGCAAGAAAAGCCTCAAATACACAACCTCACTTCATACCTAAAGGAGCTAGAAAAAGAACAACAAAGGAATCCTTAAGCCAGCAAAAGGAAGGAAATAATAAAGATCAGAGCAGAAATAAATGATATAGGAATTAAAACAAAACACAAAACAAAACAACAGAACATAGTGAAACCAGGAGTTGGTTCTTTGAAAAAATTAACACAATTGATAATACCTCTACCCAGACTTAACAAAAAAAAAAAAAGAGGGAGAGAGAGAGAGAGAGAGAGAAGGGACCCAAATAAATAAAACCACAAATGAGAGAGGAGAAATAACAACCAACACCACAGAAATACAAACAATTAGAATATTACAAAAAACTATACGCCAACAAAATGGACAAGCTAGAAGAAATGGATAAATTCCTACAAACATATAAACTACCAAAACTGAAATAGGAAGAAATAGAAAACTTGAACAGACTGATAACCA
Source organism: Callorhinus ursinus (assembly GCF_003265705.2). Classification (NCBI taxonomy): domain Eukaryota; kingdom Metazoa; phylum Chordata; class Mammalia; order Carnivora; family Otariidae; genus Callorhinus; species Callorhinus ursinus. The sequence goes on from NW_027397074.1 coordinate 56,452,970, forward strand.
GCAAAGAAATTGAATCAGTAATCAAAAAACTCCCAACAAACAAAAGTCCAGGGCCAGATGGCTTCACAGGAGAATTCTACCAAACATTTAAAAAAGAGTTAATACCTATTCTTCTCAAACTAACCCCCCAAAAATAGAAAAGGAAGGAAAGAAGACTTCCAAATTCATTCAATAGAGCCAGCATTACCCTTATACCAAAACCAGATAAAGACTCCATTAAAAAAGAGAACTACAGGCCAATATCCTGATGAACATTGATGCAAAATTCTCAATAAAATTCTAGCAAACTGAATTCAACAACACATTAAAAAATCATTCACCACGATCAAGTAGGATTTATTCCTGGGCTGCCAGGGTGGTTCAACATTCTCAAATCAATCAATGTGATATGTAACATTAAGAAAAGAAGATAAGAACCATTGATAATTTCAATAGATGCAGAAAAATCATTTGACAAAGTACAACATCCATGCATGATAAAAACCCTCAACAAAGTAGGTTTAGAGGGAACATACCTCAACCTAATAAAAGCTATCTATGAAAAACTCACAGGTAATATCATCCTCAATGGGGAAAAAACTGAGAGCTTTTCCTCTGTGGTCAGGAACAAGACAGGGATGTCTTCTCACACCACTGCTATTTAATATAGTACTGGAAGTCCTAGCCACAGGAGTCAGACAACAAAAAGAAATAAAAACCATCCAAATAAGCAAGGAAGAAGTAAAACTTTCACTATTTGCAGATGGCATGATGCTCTATATAGAAAACCCAAAGACTCCACCAAAAAACTTCTAGCACTGATAAATGAATTCAGTAAAGTTGTAGGATACAAAATCAACATACAGAAATCTGTTGCATTTCTGTACACCAATAATAAAGCAGCAGAAAGATAAATTAAGGAATCAATCCCATTTATAATTACACCAAAACCAGTAAGATACCCAGGAATAAACCTAATCAAAGAGATGAAAGATGTAATCTCTGAAAACTGTAAAACACTGATGAAAGAAATTGAAGGTGACACAAAGAAATGGAAGAACATTCCATGCTCCTGGGTTGGAAAACAAATATTGTTAAAATGTGTATACTACCCAAAGCAGTCCATGTATTTAATGCAGTACCTGTGAAAAAAACAATAGCATTTTTTACACAGCTAGAACAAACAATCCTAAAATCTGTATAGAACCCAAAAGACCCCAAATAGCCAAAGCAGTCTTGAAAAAGAAAAGAAAAGCTGGAAGCATCACAATTCTGAACTTCAAGTTATATTACAAAGCTGTAATGATCAAGACAATATGGTACTGGCATAAAAATAGACACATAGATAAATAGAGCAGAATAGAAAACACAGAATGAACCCACAACAATACAGTCAACAATCTCCAACAGAGCAGGAAAGAATGTCCAATAGGAAAAAGACAATCTCTTCAAAAAATGGTCTTGGGAAAACTGGACAGCAATATGCGAAAGAATGGCATTGGACCACTTTCTTACACCATACACAAAAATAAATCCAAAATGGATTAAAGACCTAAATGTTACACTTGAAACCATAAAAATCCTAGAGGAGAACATGGACAGTAACCTCTTTGACATCAGCTGTAGCAACTTCTTTCTAGAAGGGAAACAAAAGCAAAAATAAACTATTGGGACTTCATTAGAATAAAAAGCTACTGCACAGTGAAGGAAACAGTCAACAAAATGAAAAGGCAACCTATGGAATGGAGAAGATATTTGCAAATGACATATCTGGTAAAGGGTTAGGATCCAAAATCTATAAAGATTTACAAAACTCAATCCCAAAACAAATAATCCAGTTGAAAAATGAGTAGAAGACATGAATGGACATTTTTACAAAGAAGACATACAGATGCTGACAGACATCTGAAAAGATGCTCAACATCACTGATCATCAGGAAAATGCAAATCAAAACTACAATGAGCTACCACCTCACACCTGTCAGAATGGCTAAAATCAACAACACAAGAAACAACAGGTGCTGGCGAGGATGTGGAGAAAGAGGAAACTTCTTGCACTGTTGGTCGGAATGCAGACTGGTGCAGCCACTGTGGAAAACAGTAAGGAGTTTCCTCAGAAAGTTAAAAGTGGAACTACCCTATGACCCAGCAATTGCACTACTGTTTACACAAAGGATAAAAAATACTGTTTTGAAGAGATACGTGGACCCCGATCTTTACAGCAGCATTATCTGTGTTAGCCAAATTATAGAAAGAGCCCAAATGTCCATCGACTGATGAATGGATAAAGAAGAAGTGGTGCATATATACAATGGAATGTTACTCTGCCATAAAAAAAATGAAATCTTGCTATTTGCAATGATGTGGTTGGAGCTAGAGTATTATGCTAAGCAAAATAAGTCAGAGAAAGACAAATACCATATGATTTCACTCATATGTGGAATTTAAGAAACAAAACAAATGAGCAAAGGGAAAAATAAGAGAAGGGCAAATCAGGAAATAGAGTCTTACCTATGGAGAACAAACTGATGGTTACCAGAGGGGAGGTGATTGGAGGAATGGGTAAAATAAGTGACGGGGATTAAAGAGGGCACTTGTGATGAGCACCGGCTACTGTATGGAAGTGTTGAATCACTATGTTGTACACTTGAAACTATTGTTATACTACTGTATGTTAACTAAATGGAATTTAAATAAAAACTTAAAAATATAGATGGTTTTATGCCCAATTGAGAATCATGTAAGATTATTAATGTAATCAGTATAAATGTTCAAAATGTTATAAAATATATTTGTTCTGCCCCAAATTCCCAATTTAAAAACCTTGAAATGAAGACATTAATTTCACCAAACATACTTTACAATTCAATCTCAACTGATCTCTTTAAAAGATCAACATTAGATTTTTTCTAAAATATGTTTTAAATTTCTGTTATTCATATATAAAAGAAAAACCCTCAGCATTCTTACATATGATTCAAAATAACCTATATCAATCTAACTTTCAACTTGGATAATTACGAACACAAAATTTCGTATTGTTATATTTTATAGAACTTCTGTGGTAGAATTTGAAATGCTAAGAACATTCAGTATGAATAGAGTGCTAGAAATATCATGTTTTATAGAGTTTTATCAGTCTTAAATTTCTCTCAAAATAAAAGCACTCATCTTATTAAAAACACTTGCAAAAATAGTTTTAAAAGTTAAATGGTAGGAACATATAAGTATATTTATGAATGTTTAAACAAACATGTAATCCAAATACTTTTGAAGCATTTCACGGTAAATGTTTGTCCACTTTTGACACCACTGAGAATTAAGTTTAAATTTTTCATTTATAGAAATATGTAATGATGTGTACAGACATAAATAAATTATCCAAGGCCACACAGCTAATAATAACTGGTGGGGCTATAATAGAAACACTAATGGTGTAACTTCAGAGCATATAATCTTACCCCTAACCCTGAACGCCCCAAAACTCAGTTTTCCTCATCGGCAAAATGGGCTCAATAGTACTACAACAATAGCAATTTCTGCACAGCTGCTAGACTCAAGAGATTGCAATGGAGAGCCAATAATCAAAACATTTGAACCATGTAAACGTAAATTAGTATTTGCTGAAAGTGTCAGTTGAGGGAGGTAAGGGATCTATCTTGTCACTTGAGATAAGCTACTTTCTGCTGGTCTACTCACCCAGTAAAAAATAATACATTTAAAATAGAATGGCTCTCCTTGTGTACAAATTTAACTTTTTAAAACTCATTTTTTTAGAGATTGTGTGACCACAGGATTGGGAGTAGGTATACACCTCATACAGATTTTACCTTTTAACTTGACTCAAAGCATTAATCTTCAGGCTGTTTTGCTCTCTTGACAAGCCACATTTGTCAGCAAGAAAAATGGTCACAGCTATGTTAAAAGTTAAAAAAAAAAAAAAGTAATCAAACAAAACCCTTCACCCAACTTACTGATTAAATTATAAATTTGGGAACTAAGGTTTAAGCTCTTTCTGTGGTCTGACTTTCAATGACATTAAAAGGATGCATTTCAAAAACCAAGGATTCCTTAAATTACCTAGCATTTAAATTCTGGGTTCATTGAACCTCTTTAACAACCACCTTATAACTTCTGAAATTATATTACTAAATAGCTTCTAGAAGGCCCAATATATTTCCTGTGAATGATCTCACAAACCTGGAGGCTTAAGAAAACAATACTGTGAAATACGAACACTTTTGAAGGATTGATAGAAAAAAATAAAGACTGAAAGCCACTGTGTGCTAAGATTTTATTAGGTTACCCCACCTGCAAAAACAGATGCTATATCTGTTTCACATCATTTTGTCAGTGCTATTTTAGGCACTTTCTAAATGATAATCAATCTTGATTTTAGACATTGAAAACTTTTAAAGTTTTAAAGATATCTCTGCCATACATAGCTATTGTAGCACCACGTGTTTAAAGAGTATCTTCTTTCAATTAAGATTAAATTTTGGATGGTAAAAGGAATTACTCCCCATCTTATTTTTTCCCCCAAAATAATAGAGGGTTGATCATACTCACACCCACACCCGTTTATAGCAGTTGTTTTTCAGAAAACAGACTATAATCCCAGCTATTTCTTTAAAATCATTTGAAAATAAAACAATAAGTATTTGATTACAGCTTTTAAAATCATCTGTTCACATCTAACTACATAAGCATATGAGTCAGCTGGGGAAAGTGTGAAATTTGTCTTATTTATTTATTTGACTCTAACTCCATAGTTTCCTTATCCAGGATACCCCACCCTTCTACTGTGTGGCTTCCTACTCTTCCTCCCTGGTAGAGTCAGAGTAGAGAGTTAAAGAAGAAAAATGGATTTACCACAGGAAACAGAGAAGTTGTATGCGAACAGAATGTGACCTTTAAAAATAGATTTGTGCCTCTCCACTTTTTGTTTTCTGTGGAGAGACTGTAGGGCAGTTTAGCATTTTTTTTTTTTTTTATCTTTCTGTCAGGTAATGGGGTTGTAAAAGTTGACTTTGATGATGGGATGGTACCATGAGAAGAAATTATTCAGTAGAATCAGAGATTATTTGTCTTTGATTCACAGAGACTTGTCTATAATTCTACTGATGTTCCCAGTTCTTTCTCTAGTGGCAGAACTGGGATTTTTGATAATTCTCAAGTACCAGAGAATTATTTTGAGAGAATTGGAGGCAAATTTTTATTATTAACTTTTTTAACCGTCAATATATATGCATGTTTTTTGCATCATTTTGAGGTTGCAGTAACTAAGTCAAATTTAAGTGGCATTTTGCCCAAAGGAATATAAAGCAACATTCCATTAAAAAAAATCAAAGAATTGTATACTTAGAGGTGTTCATAACATAATATGAAAAGAAATTGCCTTGAAATTACCCCTAAGTTGCAATTCAGTACCACCACAATTTTATTTTTTTATTTTTTATTTTTTTAAAGATTTTATTTATTTATTAGAGAGAGACTGAAAGAGAGAGAGAGCCCAAGAGGGGGTAGGGTCAGAGGGAGAAGCCGACTCCCTGCTGAGCAGGGAGCCGGATGTGGGACTCGATCCCGGGACTCCGGGATCATGACCTGAGCCGAAGGCAGTCGCTTAACCAACTGAGCCACCCAGGCGCCCCCCACCACAATTTTAGATGCTTCAAGTCAGACTATGATAATATTGTGGTGACATTTCTTTTTTTATTCTTTGCCAGCATCTCAGAAAACTATGGAACATACACTGAAAACTAAAGTACTTTGGATAAGGTTTTCTCAGACCACTAGTAATTACTGGAAAGAAAATGAAAATAAAAATCCACCCTTTACCAAATATCAGAAATTGCAGAACACAATGGAAGATATCTTTGCTGCTTAGTCAGCACTACTAATATGAAATTAATAGCATTGCAAATTCTGGAATATTTTAAAAAATTGAAACTGATGTGATATTCAGTTAACAAAGACTCGTGCCACTGAAATGTGTATGCACCAGCCTACTGGTAAAAATTTGATAGCATGCTTCTAATGTTCCTCTAAAACAAGTCATGTCTGAAATGATGTTTAGCTGGTCTTTTACCTGTGCCATAAAACGAAGGCCCTATCAATTTTATTTATTTTTTAGTTTTCATTGTTTTCATTTTTGAAATGTTCACTGTCTCATTCTAATAATGACAGGTGGCACGGTTTTATGCCAGTGCAGTAAATTTCACTGTCTCATGGACAGTTCTTTGTGAAAGTACCATCACGGGCACAAGCAGCCACAACTGTCTTCATCATCTCTCCTACAGAGAGGGCATGAAAGTTTTCAGTTTTTTACTTTACCCATTACCACATATATGAACTGTAAAATCTAACAAGCCTGGGGCTTTTATGAATCCTTGATCAAAGTTAAAACTTGACATGCGCTACAATGTATTGGTGGTTTCCAGGTCAGAATGTGGGTCCAGAGGCTCAATATTCCCTGCAGCCCTTTAAAGCCCAGGTTGTTCTAAGATACACCTCATTGCAAAAAGGTCCTGCGAAAAATACCAAATACGTTTTGTTCATTAAAATACTGTTCCCACTAATATTTAATAGTTTCAATAGAATTCCAAATATTGTACTTGTTAGAGAGCTATTTACAACATTTCAAGAAGACAAAAAAAAATTTCCATAGAATAAGAAAAAAAAAGAATTCCAAATATTATGTTACTGCTATAATTGTATTTTTCTTGACCAACAAAATTTCCTTTTTAGTAGCACAAACTTTCAGCAATTTTGATACATTTTTATTTTCTATGTAGTGATTATTTTCACTTAACTGAGAAATCAGTTATTTGTGGCTTGAGGAGAAGGCTGTATTTATTAGATTATAAGTAGTCTTTTGTTTTTTGGATAAATAGAATTTTAGCCAAAATATATTTTTTTCAGCTACTTAAACATCACGGAGCTGATTTAGAAACTCTTTGTATAGACCAAATCTTACATGCTATTCCGGCAGGACACTTTCTTTAGCTTAAAATTATGTGCCTAGGATGAGATACCAAAAATGGTGAAACAATTTTCCAAAATAAATAAGCATTTATTGATTTACTTTAAAAAATATTACTTAGGGTCATCCCCCTATGGTATGACTGTTCCCCCTATCAATAACTGTTATTTTAAAAAATTAAAATAATTATATTAAAATATTTTTATAGTCAAAGAGAAAAATATTAACTTTTGTTTATCAGAAAGAAATATAAATGTTGCAGCATCTGCTACAAACGTAATACTAAGCTTTATTCCGCTGTGAGAGTGTCAACTGCACCTGCTTCAATTGATGTTGTCCAGTTTTTTAAGAAATTACACACAAGAAATTAAAATCTAGCTAAGTTAGACTTTTAAGGATGAATGTCTGAAAAACATAATGTGCCAGTGTGATGCATTATATATGCATCGACTGTACTGTTATTTCTGTCTCATTAGCAGAGGGTAACATTTTTATAGGTAAAATAGCAAAAAGAGAGAATAGTTCATGTTTTAGAAACTTTCCTCCTACAAACTGATTTTTCCAAATGATCAGAAATGACTAGTTAATTTAGAAGTATAGAATTGAGTTTTAGTATGCAAGGAAGTACATAATTTATCATACGTTAAACTGGTTCATTCCTACCTACAACTTCAGAAAATGCATTGAATGCTCATTGGAGCACCTGAAGTTAATAAAGCTAGAAGAAATATATTATTAAATCATCTGAAACCCACCCCCCTGCTTCTTGCACTGTAATGTATATATAATATTGCTATTTAACTCTTCAGGTATGTATATAGAATGAATCAACCTAAAATTTAAATTTCCTGAAGAATTCAAGCTATGTTTAAAACTCTTTAAATGTCCAGCAATACCCAGTCTAGCTTGGTAGCTTTATTAAATATTTGTTTATTTGTTTTTTTAATTACACTCAAGTTTACACATGCATGTCCCATGGTTGATAAAAAATTGTGTAAAATAGTGTAATAATATTGACTTCAAGAAGCTTATAATCTAGTAGAATCTGGTGGAGCAAAGAAAGTAACTGGTTTATCCAGACTATGAGTTCAAAGATGACAAGTAAATTTCAGAATGTACAAAAGAAATATCGGTTGACGATGATGTAAATTTAGAGTAGTTACATCCTCATAGTAGCAGAATTTAAGTGTTGTGAAATTATCTGTGTGCTCAATAAGAGCTTCCTTTTTTCCTATTGTGTTTGCCTTTTATTGTAAGACTAGAACAAGTTATTTTTTTTAATTTCAGAATAATTACTTATATTTAAGAAAATACACGACAGTGGGTTTTTTTAATTGTAGTTAGATGATTAGCTAGTATGGACAGAGAGGAATGAATATATTTTACTCAAGACCACCTGCTTTAAATTGTGTTATTCTCTAAAAATAATGGAACAATTTTATAGTGTTCAAGTGACATTTATGTTCCTCATCTCGTATTATTTTTCCAAAAGATCTTTTGAAATAAGAGGAGGACACAATATTATTATTTCCACTTATAGATAATGAAATGGAGATTTTAAAAGTTCAACACTGTACAATAAAGGCCCACAGAGATTGGATGACTACAGATTGACTTGACCTTGGTCTGCATGTCTTCAAGTCCAGGGCTATATTCCCTATAACATCTTCTGTTATCAATGCAAGACTGTTGAAATGGTTTACTTTATAAAATTATTGGCTATAAATATTAATTACTGCCTCACAGAATCCATTGTTTAATTATTATAGAGGTTTTCTTTCTTGAACTTGGCTCTACTTAGTTTTGCTTTTACTAATGGGGAAAAAGGCTGCAAATATAACTTATGTTTATAAATTTTAAAATAGTCATCAAGAAGTGCAGAGGTATCATTTACCGTGTTTGGTTTCTATCCTTAGATGAACTCCACAATGATTTGGACTTAATCCATTTCAAAACATTTGCTCATCTCGTCTAGATCATTTCAATAAATATTTATTGACTACCAATTCTAGGCACTGTAGTCACAAAAAAATATGTAGTCCTTGCTCCTGAAGGTAGAAGTATAATAAGTTAAATATATACATGTGGAAAAAATGATTAAAATATAGTCTGGTTAAGTGCAATACAAGCGGTGGAAAATAGCAGTGGAAAATTATTAACTCTAAAGGACCATACAAGGTCAGTAACTAGGAGCAGAATATTAATAGCCTATTTATATAACATGGCATGGTATTAATTATCCTAAGCCAGAAGTGATCTTGATAGATAGCAATCTAATTAATATCAGAAATAAGTTATTCTTATACCAAAGGACACATTTTAGTAAATATTCCACATTTTCAACTAGTTAGAAAGTATATATTTTTCAGCATCATCTCATTTAATTTTATAGGTGTACTTGGCAAATAATTTATCTTGGAGCATATGTCAGGATGATCTTTTCTTGGGTGGGTGGCTTTGTTTCATTTTCACTGTCCTTGTTGGGCATCTCTCTTTCCTCAGGAAGATGTTGTCTCTTACACTCAGGTTGTTTGTTAAAGTCCATGGAGCCATACTTATCTGATGGCCCAGAAGAACAGTTCTCAAAGTGTGAGTTCTAGACCAGATGCAACATGACCTGGGAATTTATAACATGTGCAAATTCCCAAGCCCCTCCTGAGACCTACTGAATCAGAAACTCTGGAGGTGGAGCTCAGCAATTACTCTACAGATAATTCTGATGCAGGCTCAAGTCTGAGAACCACTGGCCTAAAAGAAATGTACTATTAGTACTTAGGAAGAGTCATAAGGTTCAGCTCACTGTGGTTCAATATCTATCAAAAGCTTGTTTGAATGTAATTGTGGAGGACTGCATGCAGGATACACACTGCATCCATTCCTTTATATCCTCTAAAATCTAACCTGATTAAGTAGACTTGCTGATAGCCTCATAGCTATACCACCATCATATAGTCTCCCTATAAAATGGCTTAATACCAGCAGCCTATATTGAGGAACATTATAATTTTTTTAGGGATATTATAATTTAAACAATTCAGTTTGCTATTTTACGTAATCTAGGAATGTTGTAGGGAATGTTGTTCAGTACCTTCTCCAGTGTTTGCTACCTAAGATCCCATGGGGAGAAAATGTAACTCAAATTTCACTGTTAGGAACAGTTGTGATTATGAGCAACTGATTTCCTTTCATTTTACACAATGAACCTTGTAATTTGATTATGATTCTCTCTTCATATGAGTTTTAGAAATCTTAGCATTAAATCTGTGGCTGACCTCTAGCAAATATATCACAATTAATGATGTGCCCATTTGGTCTTATATTTCAAAACGTTTTTTCCCTTGTCTTTTTTTTTTTCTTTTTTAGCTTTCAACTTCCCTTCTTATTTTATGCAATGTAATAGCTAAGTCCCTTTTGACAAGTTGAAAGATTGTTTTAAATAACTAACAAATAATCCTAAGCCAGAAGTGATCTTGATAGATAGCAATCTAATTAATATCAGATAATATTAAAAATTATGTGCACATAGAAAATGCTGAACTGCACAAGATTTTACCAAAAACTAGAAGTGTTCAAAAAGGATATCCACAGTTCTTAATGAAGATAGTGGAATCAAGAATGGATAGAGTTGGTAGAGATACTCTAGTCAAAATAAGAAACTGAAGCTTCGAGTAGTTCAGGGATTTGCCAATGGCCACAGAAGCTAGCTAATAATGGTAGAACCAAGATGAGAATTTGACTCACTTAACTCAGATGTCTAAGTACTTTCTATGGTCTTATGAGGCCCGAAATCTTCACCACAATTTAAAGTTATACGTTTATGCTATAAATATAATATGTAGGTGTATTTATGTATATATACATGTACATATATATGTGTGCATATAACATGTGTAATATATCCCTTTATGTTATGTGTTCTTTATTTATATCAGACCTTTAAAGGTACAGAGATTTGAGAGATTAGGTTAAGAAGTTACGGCCTCAAAAGCTGTTTACCAGGGGCACCCGGGTGGCTCAGTCATTAAACGTCTGCCTTCGGCTCAGGTCCTGGTCCCAGGGTCCCAGAGATCAAGCCCCGCATCGGGCTCCCTGCTCCACGGGAAGCCCGCTTCTCCCTCTCCCACTCCCCCTGCTTGTGTTCCCTCTCTCACTGTGTCTCTCTCTGTCAAATAAATAAATAAAATACTAAAAAAAAAAAAAAGCTATTTGCCCAAAGTAATACAGCTATTTAGTGGTAGAACCAGGACTGGAACACAAGGCTTTTTACACCTCATGGTAGAATTTTTGCTACCTTAGAGAAGACAGACAAAAAACACTTCTTCACATTAAAATTAATTGTAATGTGTGATAGTGCAATTATGGAAGAGATGCTATAAGCAGGAATAAAGATGAGGAATTTTTTAAAAGTCATTTAATTGTGCCTATCTTCTCTGGAAGCGCAGCCTGTTCTTCTTACCACATTTACCAATCTTTTTATCCATTCCGTTCCATAAATGCATATCGCAGCTCACGACAGAGGTAACTGAGTGAGCTGCACAGTGATAAATTTTTCTTGTTAGGAGAAATTACATTCACTAACTTGAGCTACTTCAGCATGAAATTGAAAAAGAATCATTTTATCTTAATTTACATTCTTGATTCAATGACAAAAACCTGGATTAACCCAACAAAACTACAGATGCGTTGCCTCAGATACTAAAGGTAAACTAAATCGGTATCATTGGAAGTTCATCAAATGATACACCCCCCCAATTTATTAGAGTAGATTTTGAGCAAGGTTATCAAGATGAGTTATGCTGAGCCTATATATTTTTTCAAATATTCATGTTGTCCTTTGGTTCCATTTTATTGTTTTTGATACATCTTTATCAATACTTCTCTGCATTTTCCATTTCTCACCTAAGCCGTGCACATCATTTCTTAATCAAAATCACTGGGATGGTGCCGCGGTTCACTAGCCTTAGGAGCTGCTATTTGCCTTGAATAAATTACATGAAAACATGTTGATTGATAGATGTTGCATGTCAGAAAAGAAGATAACTGTATCTTCTTCAGCTTACTAAAAGGTCATGCACACAGAGTGGTAGGAACAGCCACAGACAACTTTGAGATAAAGTGTATCATGAAAAGGTGTGCAATCTTGTAACCATGATACATGGACTTGAAAGGCATTTTCTTTTCAGATACAAATCATATATCCAGTTTTATTTTAAGTTTGGAGTAAAAATAAAAGGTGCTTTATCTCAGCTATATTTTCCAGTATTGTAGTAATGCACAATTTCTGCTTTTCTCACCAGTGAAATTTATAATCATTTTTATAGTCATTTTTAAATGGACCTTTTAAGTTTCTTGAAATATATATGGGTATGGCAAGATTTTGAGAAAATATCTTAATCGACATCATAATACACATTTATCAAACAGTCTTAGAATGAAAGAAATCTACATGGAGAGAAGGGTTAATAGCCATTTTTTGTCTTTAACATGGATTTCCCACATGTCTAATGGACTCTTTGGGAACAAAATCTGTGCCTTGTGGTTTTTGTTTTGTTTTATTTTATTTTCCAGGCCATCAGTATACTTCTAAATTGTGGGACTTTAAAACAATATTCATCTAAATGTTTATATTAAGAAGACAAAACCAAAAGTACTTTTAAAAAAACCTTCTTCATGTGTAGATTATGATTTTAATCATAAAATATGCTTGAGGTATATTTGTGCTATATATTAAGCCTTATGTTTAAAAAAAAGACTGTTCCTTAATCAATATTCCATATTTTTGTATTTACTAATCTAGCTTATCTTTGAAAAGTTTGCTTAAAAAAGAAAGCTGACAGTGTTTCAGAAGTACAGCTTTTAAAATAGGATGGAATGTTTTTAGTCAATAAAAAAAGACTGGCTAGGTTCTTATCTTTCCCAAATTACTTTGTTCTCCAACAGAGCTGCCAAACTGTCAAACTGTCCAGCTTCAGTATATAACAAAGATTCTGTTGTATTGTAAAGATATTCATAACAATTTTTATGGAAGGCTGAAAGTGTATAAGTTCACAGTTGTAGCGATAACATGGCACTCTTCACTGTTTGGCTTGTTTATATTGGCACAGATCCCCAAAGTGGAGACTGACAGAGTCATGCAGAAATCTGGTATTTGAGCTGAAATTTACACACTTTAAGTGATGAACTAAACAGGCTGGTGTTTTCTTTTTCTTACTCAAAAAGTGCAAGGTTACACAATACAGACGGTTTTCATCTTTTCCCATAAATGCACAGATTCCTGGGATATAAATGACTGAATTCATCACCAATTCATCAGGGACGCTGAGCTATGCAGTTCTGTTTACAGTGGCAGAAAGTTAATATAAATTTTCATCAGAAGGGGAAGTTTACACATATGATTCTATTTGTCCTTCATTATTAGCACCTGAGTCTAGGCTAGAACGCATAATTGTCTACAGGCACAGGCCAAATAGATGCAAGGGAAAGGCAAATAAGCACACCAAAAATAATTTTATGGTTGTCTGTTACAATTCTCTCACTGGGATTCTTAATCTAGAAAATCAATAAACAACAGGAGTGAAACTCTTTTCCTCTGCTCAGGCATGGCACACGCGAAAGTAGCACACAGAAAGACCATTGTGCTTTTTTGGTTTTACTTTACTTTATTCTTCCTGTGAAGTTTATTGGATCAGTTTCTACTCAAAGCAAAATATATCCCGAGTCAGTCTGTTAATTTTATGCATTTTTTGGTATTTTTTTAAGTGTAAATGTTCAAGTGGCAGCAAATTTGACATGACAAAATAGCACGTTCATTTAATTTTCTAAAATAAGTTAACTCAGAAACATCTATGTATCTGAGAGGTTTTCTTATATGTGTATTGTACTGTCATTGAAAATTTGTGCAAACCCAAATATTCAGAATGGACCAGTGCTCTCTAAGGATGACAGTGGATAAACCACATTAATGATATGAGGCCAAGATCAGTGATCCTGATTTTGGGATATGGATGTGATCTTTTTCGTAAATATCTAGATGTAAAAATGTTAAAAATAGCCTATTTTTGGACATTAGTCTCTAGCAATATCAAGGATACTTTTATTACATCTAATTTTATATTTAGTGTGAATTTTAATATAATTTATTTTGTGAACTTTGTCTTTCTTTTAAGTTAAAGTAACTTAAATTAATTCACTTTTACTACTGATGAAAGTTGTTTACTTATTTCTTCAATCTGGCTTCAATATAAACTTTAACATTATTTTATTCCTCTGGCTGAGCTTCATTAAGAAATGACTTTGCTCTTTTCTGTTCCCTGTTTGTTCCTTGATAAAATATTGCTACTTCTCTGTCTGGTGGGCAAATACAAATAAAATATATTTTTTATGGATTTGTGGGTATGAATAATGGTATCCATTAAAAAAAGACCATATGTCTATCCCTAACCAAGGATAAAGACAAATTTAGATTCAATACAATTTATAGAAATCTAAGTCCCAAATGTGATGGCTAGGGAGTACATGAAAATAAAATGTTGGGAAAGGATTTTGAAAGTGTTAATGTAGTTCTTGCAAGTGTGTATTTTGATAATTTTCCATTCAGTAGGTAATTTAAAAGCCACAGGGTTCTTTTCTTACTGTAATCTGTAAAGTCAATTCAATTTCTATATTTTTCCAATTTACTTTTCTTAATCTCATAATCTATACTCTTACATTAGGTATTATATTGATTATTTTAAGCAATTATTCGGAGTCTTTAATTACTCTTTCTCTCCATTTGTCCTACTTACCTTGACAATATTGTCAGTTTCTTTCATTTAAATTTCTCAAAAGAATGTTGAACCATGATGATAATATCTGCCTTTTCACCTATATTTATGCAGATTTTCCCCTCAGCAACGTTTGTAAAGTGAAAGCTTGACGTACCACAATAAGCCGATAATGAGAGTTATTTCTGTCCTTCTATGTCAATATTATAAATAGTTCCACTATATTCCACTTACTTTTAAAGCAGAATCCACAGAAATTATATGAAATGTTTGTAACACATTTCATCTTTCATACTTAGGGTTTGTCTATTAAAATATTTGAGAAGAGGCTGCATCACCGTTCACCCAAAAGAGAAAAAGAGTCACACAGAGAAGAAGGTTGTGTCAACATGCTAAGCATCTGGATGAAAACTAAACAAATTATGCAAATAGACAGCCGTTTTCCATATACACAATATATAGATACATTTTTCAGGTTTCATCCAGATGTTTGGAATCATGTGGACATAATCATAACCTCTTTGTGACCCCCTCTTTTCCCTATCAGGTAGACAGAGATTAAATGACTTGTTTAAAAGCATTTGGTATTGGATTAAAAAAAAAAAAAACCTTTAGGACCTCACTCAGCTTTGACATCAGAGGTTTTTTTTTTTTTTCATGAGAACAACCTGAACTCAAAGTACATCTCTAGACTAGACAATTAATTTGACTGCTTTTAATGATAAAGTATTTTAACTATTAGTCGGTTACTTATCAATTCAGAACATGCCGTTAGGTTTCCATATCCACATGTCCTCAAATATAGCTCTTTCTCTATCCTCCTTTGTTGTCTTTCTCACTTTTTGAAATAACGTCTCACTAATTTATATAATAAATGTTAGATTAATTAAACAAGTTACTGATTATATCAAGATTATAGGGGGGAAGGATTTAAGGAATCAAATTGTTTTCAAACACTTAAACTCATGTAGGAGCACTCATTCTCATAAATAATGTGCTAATTACAAATTATTCTTTTCTGTTAATTAAGGCAGGTCAGCAGGATTTCTACTTGGCAACACTTAGCTTAAGTGCTCAAGTTGCTATATGTGCTTGAAATTAATGAAGTAGAATTACCTTTAAAATGTCAGGCTTTTCATTATTTTCTGTGATTCTTTGCACTCATTCCTTTCAATTATTTTAGTGCAGAGAGGTTTAATTTATATACATATTTATGCATCAGTTTTTATAAATTATTTTAGCAGTATTTGGAGATTCAAGAATAGATGAAGTTAGAATAATTGCTCTCAAAACACAACAAAAATTTCTATGCTATCTAGATGGTTTCAAAACCAAACCAAAATGCTTTTACCAACCTGTTACAACTTCTTTTTGGGGTCTGCATTTCTACCAGTTTTACTATGGCATAGATGGCAAGAGATATTATCTTATATGCACCTGCAGATATGCACTTACAATTTTCTGTGTTCATAAGGATCCTAAGGTTTCATCTCTCTTCAGCAGCTACTACTATGGATGAGTTATGTCTGTTATGGATAAAGGGAAAGGTTGGGAGAATATTGACAGACCTGTCATATATTTCCATGACAGTTAAGTATTAAATATTATATACAATATTTTGTGTTTATTGCAACCTAGTTTAAGTATCTATAATATTCTTTCAAATATTATATGAGTTCAGAGTTCTCAGGGTTCCATGACTGGCCAGATTTTGTAGTGGTGTGGTGCTCAATGATTAACACTCACTAGGAATTCTTGAAATGTTACAAAGATATGTAATCCATAAGCTAAGTTCATTATGGGCTGGTGTGTGTGGTTGTTGTGTGAGTATGTACTCAAGGTATCTTATGCAAGGAATCTTATGATTGTTTTTATTGTTGTTGTTATTGTTGTTATGCCTTTAAACTGTGAAAAGAAGTGTTATTCAATAATAAAAATAAATTTTATAATATCATGCCTAACCATTTATATTTACTACCCATCTCTGAAAATTAAAAAAAAAAAACTTGAAGATGTGGAACACTATCAGCTTCTTGAAAAATAATATATTATTGTGACATGAGATTCTTATTGCCTGCCTTCAAAGAGAAAAAATAAACCGAACTTTTGTATCAATAACTAAGGAGCCTGATATTTGGCAAATTGGAAATTAGGGAAAATAGAAAATTTAGTAAAACTCCAAACTGATGCTTTTCTTTCTAGAGGTCTAAAAAATCTATTAATTTCTTCTTAAAACTCTCTTAGTAAGTAGAAGTGGAGTTTTTCCGAGTAATATTCAACAGTGATGATTCTTTTATTCATAATTGCGATGTATTTTATTTTATTTTATTATTTTTTGTTATTAACAATAGTGTATTATTGTTTCAGGGGTACAGGTCTGTGATTCATCAGTCTCACAATTCACAGCACTCACCATAGTACATCCCCTCCCCAGGGTCCATCACCCAGCCACCCCATCCCTCCCACCCCCTCCACTCCAGCAACCCTCAGTTTGTTTCCTGAGATTGAGAGTCTCTTATGGTTTGTCTTCCTGTCTGGTTTCGTCTTGTTTCATTTTTCCCTCCCTTCCCCTATGATCCTCTTCTTGTTTCTCAAATTCTTCATATCAGTGAAATCATATGATACTTATCTTTCTCTGATTGACTTATTTCACTTAGCATAATACCCTCTAGTTCCATCCACATCGTTGTGAATGGCAAGATTTTGTTTTTTTGATGGCTGCATAATATACCATTGTGTATATATACCACATCTTCTTTAGGTTGTTTTTTTTTTAAGATTTTATTTATTTATTTGACAGAAAGACAGCAAGAGCAGGAACACAAGCAGAGGGAGTGGGAGAGGGAGAAGCAGTCTTCCCGCCAGGGAGGCAGGGCTCGATCTCAGGACCCTGGGACCATGACCTGAGCCGAAGGCAGATGCTTAACAACTGAGCCACCCAGGCGCCCCAATATACCACATCTTCTTTATCCATTCATCTGTTGATGAACATCTAGGCTCTTTCCATAGTTTGGCTATTGTGGACATTGCTGCTATAAACATCGGGGTGAATGTGCCCCTTTGGATCACTACATTTGTATCTTTGGGGTAAATACCCAGTAGTGCAATTGCTGGGTCATAGGGTAGCTCTATTTTCAACTTTTTGAGGAACCCCTCTACTGTTTTTCAGAGTGGCTGCACCAGCTTGCATTCCCATCAACAGCATAAGAGGGTTCCCCTTTTTCCGTATCCTCTCCAACATCTGTCATTTCCTGACTTGTTAATTTTAGCCATTTTGACTGGTGTGAGGTGGTATAGGATACAATTTTACCATTGTGTACATAGAGTGATAATACTTTGACCAAAAGTTAAAGTTGAACTGATCTCAGAACTCTAAATGTATTCCTCATCTCAAGAATAATGCTCTACTGTTCATTTTCCAGATGTTCTTATCAGTTCAGAGTTGTAGTCCAACACAAGTAAAAGAGATGTTAAAAACTAAGACATAAAAAAATGAGGGAATTAATTTTTATATAAAACAAAGAAGTCTAGAGGTTATCATTTGCAAGCATTGACTCAATGTCTAAAAGATGTCACAGCTGAAGTTTGGTAATACTCTTGGCCTGTTCCTTATAGTGACAAGATAGCAAGGACTGTGTCCCAAATATGTAGGGAGAGGGGGTACAACAAAGGGCAAAAGAATGCCTATAACAGGACAACAGAGGTGTTTATTCAGTCCACTGCAGACTTTTGCTAATGTCTCCTCTACTAGAACTGTGTCCCATAGACATCCCTAACTTTACAGAAGACAGAGTAACATAGTTTTCCCCAGGACACATTTCCATCTCTAATTAAATCATGTTTCTGTTAGTAAGGAAGAAGGAGGCAATGTATGTTGAGTACACAACTAGATGGCTCTGTCCCAGAAATGGCTATAACTTAATTCATTTCTCCTAAGAGCAAAGGTTAACATTTAGTATTCATCTAACAAAGCAGGAGGTACCTGCTATGTGTCGGAAACTATTGTGAATAAACAGTCAGAATTATTTTTTAAAGATTAAATGGGGCATATTTCTCACCCTTGGCGCGCATGCGCACACACACACACACATTTTATTAAATTATTAATTAAAAAGAAAGGACATTTTTTGTTAAATAATTAGTGTTGTTTTAGATATGATAGTGGATGGACTATGGAGTAACAAGGCAGAACTTCTTTCTGCTTGGCAAGGCCAGAAAACTTTGCAAACAAAGTGAGATTCAAGCTTTATACTGAAAGTTGAGTAGGGGTTTGACAAATCTGTAAAAGGAAGGAAGGGCAAGAAGAAATAGTGATTTTCCTGACAGAGGGATCATCTAGTCCAAAAGTGTAGAGTCAGCCATTCATTTAGCCACTCTTTGTTAGCACCTGTGAGGTACAGTGAGCTACGAACTGAGGATACATGGATGAATTAAGCTAACATGAACCTCACTTACCTTCATAGAACTTATGTTCTAGCCATATGATAGTATGCAACCTTTAAGTGCTTTGGATTAGTTGTCACATAGCATATCTGTGCAGAAAGAAAGACTTCTAGAACCCAAGCAGTCTCCTTAAGGATAATAATTAGGGAGATATGGAGCTGTAAGAAGATCCCACCCCACCCCCACTTTTAACCCTTTAATCCTGTTTTAGAAATGTGAGCCATTAAAGAGCTTTTTAGTAGAGAATGATATAATCAAGTTTTAATTTTATAAGGCTAGAGAAACAGCCTTGGCTGCCATGTGCAAATTACATGGAAAGGGTTAAAGAGAAAATAGAGGAACCAGATAGAGCGGGAAAGAAATGACAGGCGCTTGCACTAGACTGGTTGCAAAGTCTGGATGCATTCCAAAGATTTTGCTGATGGATTGATATGGTGGATGATAAAGAAGAATTAAGGATGATTGCAACATTTAGGATTTCTCCAAATTGTTGAAATGAGAAAGAACAAGAGTTTTTTGTTTGTTGGTTGGTTGGTTGATCTGGCTTTGATTTGTTTTTTGTGTTGGGGTAGTTTTTTCGGGGGGATACTTGTTGATGTATGTAACAGTTGATGAATTGTTGAACTCCGTATGCTTATTTCAGAGGCTAGTGTTATGATCAAGGCAAATAAACATGTACATTGAGTTCATGGAAGACACAGGGACTGGAGATCTACATCTATGAGTTGTCAGCATACAGATGGTATTTAGAATCATGAATCTGAGTAAGGGCACTTGATGAATGAGAGAAGAGAAAGATGGGAATCAAAGGGAAGGGAAGAAGAGAAGACATCCACAGACTTAAGCACTTCAAGATTTTTAGGACATAGTAGACATGCAAATAAAGCTGAGAAGTAGCAGTGAGTGGATAGAGTGATAAGGAAAGATGGATGAGAACTGGAAAACACTGACATCCAAAAGATGAGCAGAGGAAGAGAAATTCACATCTCATTTTTGTCCACATCATCTTCACGGCTTATAAGAAGTGAGATTCTTGTTTCTATGTCCTACTTGAAACTTCCACATTTAAAGCATTCTAGTGAGGGGTGCCTGGGTAGCTCAGTTGGTTGAGCATCCAACTCTTAATTTTGGCTCAGGTCATAATCTCAGAGTGCTGGGATAGAGCCGTGTATCAGGCTTCCTGCTAAGCACAGTCTGCTTGTCCCTTTCCCTTTACCCCTCCCCTCTGTGCCCACACACACTCTCTCTTTCACTCTCTTTAAATAAATAAATAAATAAATAAATAAATAAATAAATAAATAAATAAATAAATAAAATCCTTAAAAAAGAAAAAGTGTTCTGACAAGAGCTGCTGAATGAGATGAACCAAAATTTTTAGCTTGAAGCAATTAAACAATACTGGTTACTGGTGAAGACACTGGGTATTCATTTTTTATCATCGATATGTTACTCTGTTTTCATAACTAGATTCATAAAGGCCAATATCTGTTCCATCTAGGTAGTCTTTGTATGGCTATGCCAATTATTTAGTGTTTAAAGCTTGGTAAAGAAAAGCAGAGGAAATGGGCTAGAACTGATGGCAAATGAAAATAGGATGATAAGAAGAAGATAGGAACAAGATATAATTCAGACTTAATTTTTGCCTCTGTGAAAGTGTTCATTTTGCATATCCATAACTTACAAGGTTGATTTTCTAATTTCAAACCTTTCCTCAAGTTAAGACTTTCCATAGACAAATGTATAATCTTTTGAACCAAATGGATATAAAGATAGAATAAAGGGCACTTTAAAAAAATACATACTGACATTTCTCTATGTCTCTTGATACAAACTGGTTGTGTGCTGGTGCAATGAAAAAAGATATGAATCAAAGAAAGAATCCTGCAACAGAAAGCTTTTGCATCAATGAGTATGTGGGGCGGGGAGGGGAGGAGGAAGGAATAAATTCAGTGGAGAACCAAAGACCAGCCAGATCTTTAGAGGAGAATTTATCAGACAACTTGCCTTAGGACATGTACTGGAATGAAGTAGAGGAGAAGTTAAACTTCAGGGGTTGATGCCTAGACTGTTATGCTACAAAATAAAAATTTGTTCTTACTAATAGTACATTAAATTCATAATTCATTAGTAACTTTAAAGAAGAATATTCCACTGTGGTGTTTCCAAATGACTTTTGCTTACATTATTTTCTCATGAAAGTAAACTATCCTTTTCTATAAATCTGAGGTTATGACTAATTGCTAAAATTTTATGGTGCATAATCATTTGCTTTGCATATGTTGTATTTTTTATAATTAGTCCTGTTAGTAATTTTCAGTAGTATAGCATAAAATACTACTTTCTCTCCCTACCAAAAAAAAAAAAAACCATTAAATACAACAAAATATAAATGGTAAACTAGCAGAATAAATTACAGTTAAATGCTAATTGTATTTTTTATTAATTTATTGGCTAGAGATTGTTATGCTATAACTTAAGAGTTTAAGATTTTGTTTGAATTTGGGTATTCTTGGTTTTTTTTTCAGTATGATTCATTGGCTTCGTACTTGTTTAAAACCATGTTCTGGTGCCTGTTTATGGGCTTTTGCATTATTGCAAGACCTTTTCAGAGTGAACAGAAAGGCACAGGCCTTAATATAGGAGAAGCATGTTTATGAATGCTTTCATTAACTAAGATGCACTAACAGGCTGTCCCCAACTTACTAATAGGTTTTGTTGTACACAGCCATTTCTGAGCCTGTTGTTTAGAAGCAGGAATTCCTGTTCCCATAGAAACAATGTTGTATATGATCCCACGCCAACTCTCAAAAGCTTTTTTAACTATAATGTAACTAAAATAATACTAATAGAGTCTGAATCCTTTTGCTTGAGTCCAGATCTCTGATGCCCTCTGGACCTGACAATGGGGAGTCAGATAGAAGCGGCTCCATGCAACAATTCCCATGGAAGCACAGGGAGAAGTTTCTCAAAGCATGAATGAGGAGAGCAGGCCAAAGGCTTTCCCAGTGGTTTCTGATAGGGTTCTCCAGGGAGGGTGGAGTGGATAAGAAATAGGATTTTGAAGAAGGGAATGTCATCTGCTGGGAACTAAAGGGAGTATAGGATAATCTGAATTATTTAAAAGTCTTGGGTGGCTCAGTCGTTAGGCGTCTGCCTTTGGCTCAGGTCATGATCCCAGGGTCCTGGGATCGAGTCCTGCATTGGACTTCCTGCTAGGTGGGGGGCCAGCTTCTCCCTCTCCCATTCCCCCTGCTTGTGTTCCCTCTCTTGCTGTCTCTCTCTCTCTCTCTGTCAAATAAATAATTAAAATCTTTTAAGAAAAATAAAAGTCTTTATTTTTATATGTACACCTTTGAAATTGGTGGTATACCGAGAAAAATAAAAGAAAAACCTGGAATGCTTGGAGTCTGATACTATTCAAAAACTTTGTGACTTTGGTAAATTCCTTAACTTCTCTAGGCCTGCTTCCATAGTACAGCATGAAGGAATTTAATGAAACATTTTCCAAGTCTTTTTTTTTTTTTAGATTTAAAATGTTTGATTCTGCCATAGTACTGTCAGTAATGAGTAAAATATAGTGACAATGGAACCAAGCTATGGTCAGGGGATGTCTTCTCATTTCCCATGCCTTGTATAATGCATTATGATATCATTATAATGAATAATAATAGTAGTAATAGTAATAAACATGACTACAATTACTAAGGTTATCAAAATTTTACCTGGTAGAGCAGTAGTCCTCAGACTCGGCTAGTCATCAGAATCACTTAGGGAGCTTTTAAAAAATTGACATTCTCAGATCCCACCTCAAATCTAATTAAATGAGAATCTTTGGGAGTGGAGCCCAAGAATTTCTCTTTATAAAATAGCCTCCTGTGTGATGCTGATGACCAACTGGGGAGGGAACCATTATAGTAGATGTCCTTAGTGAATTGAAATGAGAATTTAGCATGATTTGCAGTTTTCATAACAAAATTTTTGTATGAAGGGTTTGTTTTTCAGTATTTTTCTCATTCTTTCTGAAGTCCAGTTTAAATATAAATCTGCAGAGCAAACCATTTCTTCTAATGGTAAATTTCAGCTAAAAAGTCCTAAATTTTAGAATCTGATCTAATAGAGTTTTCTTGTTCAAATGTTCATTGGAAATATTCAGTGTTAAATTACCTTTTCTTGTAGATCGTCAACAAAGGACATATAGCAAATGACAAATGATTTCCTATTTTAAAGCAAAATAAGGCTCAAATTGCTAGGATTTATTTCTAATATGTGAAAATATTTGTGGCGTTGTGGCCACACTTGCGTATAAATTTTATCATCTTACTGGACTTTAAAAACACTTCCAGGCAACCCATGGAAAGAACCTCTATTATATTTATATGTCTGCATGTATTGTTTTTTTCTTTTTCATACTAGTGTATATAGAATTACAAAATAAATTTAAATATGTATTTTGAAGTATAATCATTTCAATTTTTATACAAAGGATTAATGCTTCACATAATATTTGTAAATTAACTATATATTAGATAATATTCAGTGAAATTTGTGAAATTTAAATGTCTTCATTTTCCTTGGATATGAATTATTTTTACATCTTTTTCTTAAATAGAAATTGACTAACTTAGCAGAAACGATGCATGGCCGTGAAATGTTATACACATACCACAGTCTCATAAAGGTAGCTTTCTAAGAGTTGCATATAACAGGACCATCATTTTAACCAAAAGAGTCTATTAAATTGTGAGGAAGTGAAAATTTTGGTAGCATTTATCACTTCATTAGTTACTTGATATCATTCTTAAATAGCCATTAAAAACAAAAGAATCTTAAGATATCCTTGCTCTTTGTTACTGTTTCCAATCACTGTCACCCTTGCCACTTTGTTCTGTGCTTCTGCTCTACCCACGGTTCTTCCCCGGTGCCTATTATCCAAGTCACCTTTGGAGCACCTTTTTATTTCACAGAATGGTGGCTGTCCTTTGGATAGGTGTGCTCAAGGTGTCCTTTCCAGTATCCTCCACGTTGCATGTCTCAGCCGCATGTTTCCAAGGCACGTTAAACATGACAAAGCTGAGACCTTTAAAACAGTTCTTAATAAAAGAAGAGCAGGGAGGTGGGACTACCATAGAGGCTCAAATCGCAAGGGTCTAATTTGTTGTTGGCAGGGTGAGATGTTGACAGGATCCTCTTTTTTTTTTTTTTTTTTTTTTTTAACAGCTATTTCCATGGCTGTGGAATCACAAGGAAGGTCCTGAGTGTGTATTTTGGATTTGTCCTCAAATTTCAGAATGCCTCATTTGTGTATACCAGTGTCCCAGCTGTTGCAGACTTTGTAATGAATTAGTATTGGACTCAGAAATTGAGTTTCTGCCAGAGGATTCTGGCAGTGAACATTCTCCTATAACAACAGACGAATGATAGCAGTGGAAATGCCAGGGGACTTCACAATAGCATGTCTCAGGATTCAGTGTAATGGCTTAACTTCAACATAAAGATGATCAGAGCAAGCAGGGCTTATTGTTCCACTCTGCTGAGTGGCATGTTAGGTGCCAGTTATGTAAATGAAGGTAATTACAAGGGAGTGCCAAAATGTGTCCTCCATGAGAAAGTGCACAGTTCTTAAGTAGATCATCCTGCAATCATAAGAAGCCTTTGCGGGGGGCAACAAAACCCCCCTTCTATGAGAGGCTTAATATCTTTTGAGACATTGGGAGAAGAGTGCCATTTTGAGCAAAGGCCGATTGGGATTTCTCCAAGATTGCAAAGCATCTTCCCTGTGTGACCCTCAGAAATAAAGTTTTAATTTCCAGTTTAACTATCCATCTTTCAGTAAACATTCTTTCATATGCTTCCTTTCTGATTACAAGCCAAATGATTAATTTAAAGAGGAGAAACATTAAATTGGAAAGCATTTTTCTTAAAAATGTATGGTGAAACCGCTTATTCCTTTGCGCAGAAGCTTTGTATGTTAAAAAACGGAAACAACTTTTGAAAGAAACTTTAGCACACTCCCTGTCACAGGATAAGGTAACTAGGTCCTTATCAATCCTATGGGTTATTTGCTTTTTAAAAGTTTTGTCTCTCACTTTACACACACACACACACACACACACACACACACACACACACACAAAGACTGCTTCTAGAATACAATGATATTACCTTTTTATAATTCAAAATATAATCCTCCTTCTTAATTACCAGCCACATGGAGTTCACCCTATGTAGAATTTTTATATTTTTTAATGAAGAGTTCTTCCTCACACTATTATCATATGCCATACTGTGGATAATTAGTTTTAAAGGCAGAACATAACCAACAAAGTTTAGTGACCTCTGTCATAATGCAACATAATGGGGAAAAAAAAAGGTTAAAAGCCACACTATCAGGTAATTGTTTCCTTGTTAGTGATTAAATTGCAAACTCTGAGAGGACAGGAACATTGCCTGTCTTGCCTACGTTTACATCTCTAGTATCTAACAAAGAGTAAGGGCTTTAAAAATGTTAGTTGAAATTGAACATGATTTAGCCATTAATTTTTTTTTTTAAAAAAGGAAGGAAATCCTGCCATTTGTAACAACATGGATGAACCTTGAGGACATTATGCTAAGTGGAGTAAGTCGGACAAATATTGTATGATCTCACTTATATGTGGAATCTAAAAAAATTAAAACAACCAAATTCAAAAAAGAGATCAGTTACCAGAGCCTGGGGGTGGGAGAATTGGATGAAGGCGATCAAAAAGTTCAAACTTTCAGTTTGAGAATTATGAAGAGAGTAAATCCTAAGAGTTCTCATCAGAAGAAGAAAAACTGTTTCTTTTTTTGTATCTATATGAGGTAATAAAGGTTAACTAAGCTGATCATGATAATCATCTACAATATATATGATTCAAGTCATTCTGCTGTACAGCCTAACCCGAACAGTGCTGTATGTCCCACTGTATCTCAAAAAACGGGGGGAAAACAGCAGCTGAATGAGTGAGATACCTGCCACAATGGCTCATCCAATCCATTAAGTTTAAGAGAGAATACAAAAATACCTACATTTCCTAGATGTGTATTTTTTAAAAACATCAATTTCTCATAAGGGAAGAAAAGCAAATTGAAATGAAGTATTTTTGCCTGTTTTTAAAAAAGACTAAAAGGGAGTGATAATGCACAGTGTTGTTGAGTATCGTAGAACAGACAGACTCATCCACCGGTGGTATTACAAATGGATACAGCCATTCTGGGGAAGCATTAAGGTAATGTGTGCCAAAATGCAATATCTCAATATGGCTTGACCCAAAAATTAAACTTTTGAAAGATAATTGCAAGGCAGAATTATAAGGAAGTTCATTGCAGCGTTACTGATAATTGCAAAAATTGAAAAAGTGAAAATATCTATTGGAAAGGAATTATGCTAAATGAAGAAGAGCTTTTTAAGTATTGAGACTAATGTGTGCTTTGGTGAATTTGAATTTTTCTCATTTTTAAGTCGAAACAACTGTATTGTCTTTGCCTAAATTAGTTATTCTTTCACATAGAGTACCTCTTTAGGTATATACTTGGGCATTAGGAAATATTAAAAAGGTCTTAATAATACTGTAATTTTGTACATAACTGAATCTGACAAAGTGTGAAAAATACATTTTTATGTAAACAAATTCTTAAACTGAATAACAATGATACCCACATGTATGTATTATTTTTCTAGGCGTATGCCTAAAATAATTGAAAGACTCTAACTGAAGAAAATGAGGTAAAGCTTTTCTGACAGTCAGTAGTAATTTTTTGGATTGTGACTGTTAAGAAAATAATGAAAGAGATAATACACTTTGGAAATGTCATGGATAAAAAATTTTAATATCACTCTATAAAGGGAAAGAAGTCTTATTTATGTTTATTTCAGTGTCATGGTAGATCACCTGTGAATCCTCTAGAGTCATCAGTGTAGACGTCTGAGAGCACCTACCATGTGCAAGGCATGGTGACTACTCCTAGAGGGAATGCTAAGTTTCTTCTGTTGGTGTACAAGTTACATCTCAAATATCTGGAATCAGCTAAACTCTTGGTGTGTTCTACAAGTTTAGAAATGTCTAAAAAATCATGCTTTTCAGTTAAGTGTCTTTTGAGTCACAAGGTGCAAGTTACTGTGTTGTACATTCTTGGGGACATAAAGATTCTTTAGAAACATGTTTAGCCCTTAAGGAGCTTACAGTACTAGACACTAAGGGTTAATGAACATATTCACCTAACAAATAGAAGTATGAGATGACTTGAGATTTTTTAATAAAAAAGTCACTTGTGCTAATGCAGGATGCACAAACTTACTCCCCGGGGTTGGATTTTATATATATCTTCAAAAAGTGGGCCACCCCAGGTTGGGCTGGGCAAGTATCTCCTCAAAAGGCTCACCCTCAGGGGCACCTGGGTGGCTCAGTCGGTTAAGCGCTGGACTCTTGATTTGGGTTCAGGTCAGCCCTGCGTCGGGCTCCACGCTCAGTGCGAAGTCTGCTTAAGATTCTTTCTCTCCCTCTCCCTCTGCTCTTCCCCCAGTGTGCGTGCTCTAAATAAATAAATAAACAAAAATAAATAAAAAAATATTGGAAAAGAAAAGAAAGTCTCACCCTCAAGCTTGACTAGGCGCCTCTGAAGCCCAACAGCTTTTAAGGGGCCCCTTCTGGCCTTGTCTTGGTGCCATGGTTTGTGCCTCAGCCTCTCCCTACAGCCCCTAGGCAGCTTTTTAACCATCCTGGAGTCCTCTCCCAAGCCATGGACCAAATGGAAACAATAAAGCATTTAGGGGGGGGATTAAATAAATAAGTGGGCCATTGACCAACATTTGGTAGAAAAACTGACAAGGAAGGGAGAAACTTTTTTTTTCTCCCAGCCTTCCTAGTCTTAGGGCTCATTGTGGTAAAAGAAATAAGCTAAAGAGTGAAAACGAAATAGTAGAGGGACAGTCACCTTTAGGAACTTCGTTTTTTATCAAGACATTTCCCTAAAACAAAAAACTTTTCTGGGCCCTCCTATCTTCTACTTCTTAAACTGTTGATTTCTCCCCAGGGACACTATTTTCTAAGTGGCTATTATAATTTTTTATTTATATACGTATTTTCTAAGAGTCATATTACAGATAAATATAAGAAATGATTTTTAAATCAGAAAAATATTTTAACCTTTTTGATAGAGTTAAATTTTAAAAACTCAGAGCTTAAGAAGATTTTTAGGGCAAAAGCCCAGAAGACTCCAAAAAAAATTACCTAGAAACATAGTTATTGTTGTATTAAGATGATGCTTATTATCACCATTAGTTTACATTTTATTTTATTCAAAAGAACACTTATATGTATCTTATACTTAATTACTACAATTTGCCACTTCATATGCTGAAGATAATCTAACCTAAACTCTGTGATAGCTGGAACACAAAATGGAAATGCCCTGGGTTGTTCTCTAAGGGGAGTTTGTCCAAGATCTCTAAAATCTAATCTTCGGGAATTTGCTTCAAACCATATTACACAGGCATACATGTGCTTCATAATTTACACTGTGAATTACATAGCCTAAAAACACAAAATTCTATGATCTTACTATAAATGTACTCCTTCTTCCATTCATTCGATCAGTATTTTTTGAATAATGCAGTGCTTAATCAGCAGTTGGTTGTCAATGACTAGCATTCCTTCTCTTCTGAGTTTACGTTTTGCCCTTTAGATTGCCCTGAAGACTAGTAAATTGTAAACTGCCTGGGAAGAAGGAATGTATGTATTCAGAGTTCATCATTGATGGGGATGAGGTCATTTAGAAACTCAGAGGGTGCTAGGATTAGAACTTGGAATTTCTGAGGCCTCCTTGGCAACTCTGTCATTTTGTTTTTTTGTTGTTTTTTTTATTATTTTTTCATTTGAGACACAAAGATACAGAGAGAGAGAGAGAGTGCATGAACAGGGGGAGAGGCAGAGGGAGAGGGAGAAGCAGCCTCCCCGCCGAGCCAGGAGCGGGACGTGGGGCTTGATCCCAGCACCCTAGGATCATGACCTGAGCCAAAGGCAGACGCTTAACCATCTGAGCCACCCAGGTGTCCCTCTGTCATTTTGTTTCTAAGAACACTCTAATTTTAGCTGTAAGGGCTTTCCTTTAGGTGGTTTGCAACCTACTCTGTCTGCACCTGAACTAATCAAGGCCTCTCCCTTCTCAAATGGTTTTGCTCTCACTATCTCTTCCTCCTCTGGGACTGGCCTAGTTAGCTTCTGGGCTAAGTAGGCAGAGGCTCTCTGCCTCAAGGCTCTTTTCCTTTAGATCTGCTGTAGCATTTCCTCCCCTCCATGCCAAGCAGGGTCATAATCTTTGCCTCAGGGTTCCTGGCTACTGAGCCTCATCCTTGCTGAAGGGAGAGTGATAGCCAGAGTTTTACATTTTTCTCATCTGTGTCTCAATTGCAGGAAGCAAGAATATGAACTCTAAAAGAAACTTTCCCTCTGCTTTTCTTGGTCTGGCTTTTCCAAAAACGGGTGCACTTACTTTTCCTTTGGAGTGGTCTACCTCCTCCTTTCGCTATGCATTTGTGGCCACATGAACATTCTCTCTCACAGGAAAGCAGACCAAGCCCCCAAGTCACTCCCTGACTCACCTATAAAATATGGCTAAGATGACATCATTTACTCACTAGGACTGAAAAAAGATTTCCACTGATGAAATGAATAGAATTTACCTTTAGGGGTCCCTGCGTGGCTCAGTCAAGCGTCCGACTCTTGATTTCAGCTCAGGTCACGATCTCGGAGTTGTGAGACAGAGCCCCATGTGCAGCACAGAGCCTGCTTAAGACTGCTTAACATTCTCTCTCTCCCTCTACCTCTGCCTGCCCCTCCCACCACTCCACACATGCTCACTCTCTCTCTCTCTCTCAAAAAAAAAAAAAAAAAAGAATTTACCTTTAAACGAAAAACTCAGTATTAAAAAAAATCCCCATGTCTTGGCAACATATCCTGAAAGACTTTTGTGACTAGGATTGCCAAATTTAGCAGGTAAAAATACAAATAATTTCAAACTTAACTGGGCATCCTCTATTTTGTCTGGCAACCCTACTTCTAAACCCAACAGAACATAGTACAGATTATTTAATGCCTGTTGGCAGATGATACTGTTTTGTGTCTGGTTGTGATAGAAGATGATTATTAAAATGTTTTTATCTTTAATATTGGTTTTTTGTTTGGAACTGCCATCATGAATCACGTGTTAATAACTTCAGAGACAATTGCCTTTAGTACTTAAGCTTGTATGTCTAGTTCTCGTGAAGAAGAAGGAAAAAGAAGAACAACATGAATGGGATCTTGGAATTCTTTGTTGTTCTAGTTGGCATAACCAGCAATGTTGTTAATGACTCAGAATTCATCTTGTCCTCTTTATGCCCAAAGATTTTTTACTTATATTTTATCAAATGAAAGTCTCTTTAACGATATACTCTTCCTCACTACTCCTTGTAGAGAGGGCATTAGCTTTGCAGTTAGCCAGATGGTCCTTCAGATCTCTGACACCATTTCAAGGGTATGTGAAACAGCTTGAACATATAACCTAACTACTCTGAGCTGCAGTTTACACTTCTGTAATAAAGGAGGGTGTTTTAAGGATGAAATGAGATAGTATGTGCGAGAATTTAGAATGATAGCTGGCAGATAACGAGCACTGACCAAGCATTAATTCTTGTTTTCCCTTTTTGTCTTTCCTGAACCCCTATAGCCTTTTTGTACCTTTTAATGGCATGCAGCACATTTCTGTGTTGCAGTGTGGTTATACTGAATATATTTTTATCTTTCCTGCCATATTAAAAGATCCTTGAGGGCAGGTAATCCCATAGCAATGGTGAAGTGGACCTGGGAGAGGGGAGAGGTGTAGCTCACCAGTTCATTTGTAAAGATAAAAATCATTTCAGTCTCAGCAGAGATTAAAATACAACTTTGCAAAATATGATAGGAAATGAAACTGTTAAGATATTTTTCCTACCCAATGAGATATTTTTCTACTGAATAGGAAAACTAAATAAATATTGAGGTAAATTTTCAGGAATTACTATGTGCCAGTCCTATTAGTTAAAATGCACATGCCTATTTAGCAATCTTTATAAAGCTAAAAATCAGTAGTGGGTCTCAATTGACCAGTACTTACACATGGAAGAACTGATATCCACTGGAGGAATGACATAATTTCAAGTCTTCACTTGAAATAAATTACTTTATACTTTAGCTTTTAAAATACTTTCAAATACATCATCCTCTCTGATTTCACCAATCTCCTGTAGGCAATGGTAAATATTATTAACTGCATCTGATGAGAAAATGAATGCTCAGTGTGATTAGGTAGTCCAAGTTCATCAACTAATAAAAGGCAAAAGAATGTCTCCTGAAATCTAGTCAGTACCATTACATCATATTTTCTCTCCTAGTTGCAAAGAGAAACTTCTGAATAGTCAGCCGTGCCAGTCGTATCTGTGTCACACATATATTTTATTTTGCTGTCTTTTAAAAACTAAAGACAACCAGTCCTCAGAATGCACAATAACATAGCACATATTGTAAGTGACTCTTCAGCTTATACTTGATATAATTGGAGGTGCCAGGCCCCTTGGCCACATTAAAAGTAGAAAAAGATTCTGAGTAGTGATGATCCCAAATTAGAACAGTGGAAAAGTAAGTAGTTCTTTATTTAGTTATGGAGGCAACATTTCAGAAGACCTCGTATATCTGTATGTCATCAATGTCTGTGGAAGTACATTTCCTACTCCAACAACATTTTAAAATGCCAGTTTTTTACTCTCCTAGCTGTATTTCCCAGAGCAATGAGAGAAAAGCTTCCTCAGTTTTGTTTCCTCAGCAATTCCAATCTTTCTCTCCTTCTCAGTAGGTAACTGCACTTTCTTATTGTCTGAATTAATCGAGACTGTTCAGTGTGAACTCTCTCCTCTTCCTACCTCTGCCTGGCAAAGTCACCTGTCCTCCCTTCTCTTTAACTTGTCTGGGAGAAAGATGTGATTCTTCTCCCCACAAGGCTGTCACCTGCTCCTGCTCCTTGGTTTAGCCCCTTGACATCACCTCGGGTGACTTTCTCAGTTCTCTTCCTCTTACAGCTTCTGTTGCTCCCTCTTAGCTTATTAGCAAAGTGTCTTTAAAACAAACATACACACATAACCTCCCAAACTATATTTCGCTTTTATTTTGGTCCTTGCAGAACTTATCAAAAGAATTGATTGCACTCAGGGCCATGGTTTTCCCCTATAATTCCCTGCAGCCCGATTTCTATTTCAGTACTCTATGGGAACTGCTGTCTGATAGGTCACATGCAAATGATCAAATCAACAAGAACTTTCATTAATCCTTAGCCTCTTTGAGTTTTGGGGTTTGAGAACCCATTCATCTTCTTCCTTCACAATTCCTTTTTTTTTTTGGCTATTTTCTATTTTTTCCAGCTTTACTGAGATATAATTAACATCATAATTCTTTTACTTAAATATATGTTTTAATGAGATGTAATTTATATACCATAAAATTTATCCTTTTAAATTATATATTTCAGCGGATTTTAGTATATTCACAAGGTTGTGCAACTATTACCACTATCTGATTCCCAAATGTTTTCACACCCCCCCTAAAAAGAAACCCCATACTCATTAGTCACTGCATTTTATCTCCTCCCTCTAGCCCCTGGCAACCACTAATCAATTTTGTCTCTACAGTTTTGCCTATTCTGAACATTTCATATAAATGATTTATACAATATGTGGTCTTTGTGACTGACTTTTTCCACTTAACATAATGTTCTCAAGGTTCATCCGTGTTATGGAATCTATCAATACTTCACTCCCTTTTATGGCTGAGTAATATTCCATTATATGGATGGACCACATTTTGTTTATCCATTCATCAGTTGATGGGCATGTGGGTTGTTTCCACCTTTGGGTTATTAAGAATAAAGCTGCAATGAATATTCATGTTTAACTGTTTGTATGGACATATGTCTTCATTTCTCTTGGGTATATACCTAGAAGTGGAATTACTGAGTCACATGGTTATTCTATGTTCAACATTCTCCAGAAGTCTTTCAACGTCTGTGACTGTGCATTGGCTTCCTTTTTGCTCTCTCATCTCTAAACAAAATATAGATATTCCCTAAGTCTGGGTCTTCCCTGTCTTTACTCTTTACCAGCAATCTAATACTTTCCCTTTGTCCTAAATGCTGTCTAATCTCTTACTTTGGGGAACCTGTTTTCAGCCCGGTCACTCTGAACCTAGGTGAGTTCAGGACCTCAGTATTGTCGTGGGGTCAGACTTATTTCAGCATTTGCAGATTCAGCAACATCTGCCTTTATCTTCTAAATAATATAAAGACTTTTTGCCGCTGAGTGTTTAGTTATGTCCATTAATTAGCTCCAACCCACCTCCCCATGATGTTTAACTAGCTCCTAAGCTAAGCACATGCTTTATTCAAGATTAGTTATTTTCTTTTCACTGTGTCTGATCCCACATATTCTTTGCCTCTACTTGGTGTGGCCCTGCTCTGTCACCTTTTCAAGATGAAGTGTCATATAAGTTCATCCCAATTTTGCATCCCCATAAAAATTTATCTGAGCTTCCCAACTCAAAGTAATTTCTTCAACTTATGAACCACTGAAATGTTTTAAAAACATTTTTTATGACCTTTTGACTTCACACCAAATGTTTCTTATTAGACACAAAGCTCTTTGAAGGTAAAAACAATGTCACATCACCTACCTCCTACCTCAACAAGTGTGTAATGCTTAGTTCTTTGCTTGGTACATGGAACATAGTTGCAAAAAAATTTTTAATGACAAGTAATTTTTGATGTATTTTATTCTTACAAACACTTTCCCAAATTCTAACTCTTTTGTAGTTTTCTTATTATTAAATTGAGGAGGAAATCCAGAATACAGGATTCAAATAATAGTTTACTTTCAGATATTATACTCTAATTTAGCAGCATGTATTTTCATTTAGTATCTAGCGTGCCAGTTGACATTATAACAGTGTAGCAGTAATAGGTCTTCAGTCCATATCCAAACTAAAGATGGTATTGGCCTCATAATGAGGGAAAAAAGCAACCGTAGGTATGTGCGAAATAAAAAGTAAACCCAAAGTGTGTTTGGAAAAGTAATAAAATATTTTATAGCAGAAAGAGAAATGACTGAGAGAATGCACATAAACCATTGTAGTTCCTGGAACATGTACCATAATAAAGAAGTATTGTAAAAATCTTAATTTTCATAATTTTAATAAAATTAGTTCCAATTCCTTTTTACCTTTCATACTTGGGACTTTTGAAGTTGGACAGATTTCCTTAATTTGTGAGCAGGAATTGTATTTAGTATTGGTATAGATTATATTAATGTTCTTTATGGGTTCCATTAGCAATTCATTATTATTAGCAGTAGAATAATAAAGAAAATAGAAATATGAATACCAGGCTGCTTAGTATTATTTACTGTAGCCTGTGGAATGCCAGCTCTAAGAAGGAGAAGGTATTCATCCCATTAAACTGAGCGTCTGATTCTAGACCTGAAAAAACAAAACCTGTCTTAGCCATTAGTTAGCATTAATTCACAGGTTTCTTTTATGGACGGGTCTCTGAGCTTATTGGGGAGTTTGGAGCCATCCTGAAAGACACTGAATATTGGGTTTGGATCTGAACCTTGAGGATTTTGTTAGAGCTTCTGAGGATGACTTCAGAATCCATTCCATCACATATTCAGTACCTCAACTGCCTCTCCTTTGGATCTACATCATGAATGCTGAGCCAGAACAGCCTGACATTTGATTGGTAAATAGGACGCTTTATAATTAATTACTCTTATTATAGTACCATGAAATAAAAGAGCTTCTCAACTTGATTCCCCTAGTAGTCCACGCTGTGAACACAATATATCCACACATTTATTCTTTAACTTTATGTAAGATATACTGTAAAACAAAAACAATTATTGTAAAAAACATTTTTTAGCAATTAGCTTTTTTTCCCAACAAACTTAGTCTAATTATGGATCAGCCATGATAAAATGAAAGGTCAATGGCTACAGATGCATAATTTCACTCTGATAGATTGCTGTTTGAAAATAGGATATGACAATTAGATGATTAATTTTCTTCTATTAAATAGCATTATGAGACTTCAGATTACATTTATCAGTATATTCTCTTTAGTGGGAACATAATGCAAGGAAAGGCTGAACAGAATAGGAATTCATGTCCTTTGTGGAAGAATCCGAATATGCTTTTTATCAACCACACTTGTGAAAATAATTAGACAATGAAATTCTGTTTGAAAACTTATTTTACGTTCAGTATTCAAAGTAACATGTTAAAGGCATCATAAGTTAAAGGTTAAAACATGTGAGTATGAGGAGCAAAATTTTGAATGTCCTGCTGGCAATTTTTTTTTTTTTTCTGGTTCTGGTTATCTGCAAAGTATACACCCCTTGTCAGTATAACTAGGGAGTGCCTGTGTAAACATTCTTGTTTTGCCTGTTCCGCATAATCGTTTCTTGTATCATATTTCTTCTGACCTCGCTATCTGAAACCAATTACAGGAGATCCATTTGGGCTGCATCTATTTTCATAAGAAGCCTAGGCAGCAGTGTTTTTCTCAGAGATGAATATCAACATCAAATATGCTTCTGAGTGCTTTGTTATTTATGTTTCAGAGAGATTTTGTAGCCTTCAGCTCTCAAGAATGTGTCATGCTGTGCTGTTTATACATTGAAGATATTAATGGGTGTAGATGTCATTTTTCATTTTAATGTCTCAAATGCAACAGGCTGATAGGTTAAGCATTCCTATTTTTATGGGGAGAGATATGAGTGATGTCTGTTTTCTCCCAAAATATACATATATTTACTTTGAAAAAAAAAGTTATTTATAAACCTTAGGATATTCAACATTTTTTTGTTTCACTGGGTGTTTCTAAGCTATTCTCAAACAATTTTACTCCTGGTGAAAGTTTTCAGTGTTCTTCATAAGAAAACAGTATTGATCTGACAGGTTACAAAGCTTTTTTACTCTTAATTCTCATAATGACCTCCTCACTAGAGTTACTCTCTGTATATGAGATTCATAGGTAGCATAACGTTATTACAATTGTGAAGGGTGATATGCTTGGACTTTGTTTTTCTTACAGAATTTTAATTTATTTGAAATTAAACAGTAACAAGTAGGAATGGTGTTTTCAATGAATATTTTCTAAGTCTTTATTTAAATTCCAGTTAGTTAACATAAAATGTAGCCCATTTTTTAGAGCAAGATGCACTGAATTCTGAAAAATTTGTGCATACCCACACCTCTGCAGCCTAACAAAAAGTATATTTTAATCTATTAGAAAGATTTTTAGTCATCTTTTCAAGATATTTTAGTTTAATCTGATTCCAATTTTTAAAATGTCCTACCTTAATTTTTTTTAGTTTTACTAAAATTAGATAACTTCATTAAGTAAAGTGCACTCTTAATTCAAAACAAATGTGTTTTTGGAAACTAGATATGGCTTGGCTGCCTCAGAAACCTCTCTCTTGTTGTTCACTAGAATCACACTCAGTCATTGTTAAAGGAGATTTTGTAAACAGCTCTTGCCTTTTGTTCTAAGTTTTGTTTTTGTTTTTGTAGAGGGTGATCATATAATTACCTAAACAGCCCGTAGAACTTAATGCCTGGTCCTGGAATTTATCTTTTCTATTTACTAACTGAAGTGGGCAAGTGATTTTCAAATTAATATTTTATGTAATTTGACACCTAACACCTTATATTGATGAAAGTATTTTATCTCATAATCTTTCATCTTTTGCGTCACTACAATAATAAATTACAAAGATGAACTAAATGTCTCTGAGCAGTTGTTTGTCGAAATGCAGTCCTAAAGTGATATCCAGAATACTGGGAATAAAAATGTCACGCGATGCCTGCTGTGAGAATGCAAACCGCCAAAGATTCCTGCTTATGAGTTTTAAATCATCCTGACCTCTTGGAGTCCTTTTTGTTCTCCCAGCTCTTAGGTTTACTCTAGCAGTCTCTACTGCTACTAAAAGAATGTTGAGATAGGCAAGTGGTCCTTTTTCATAAGAATTTGTATTGAA
The DNA here is from genome assembly GCF_003265705.2 of Callorhinus ursinus. Taxonomy (NCBI): domain Eukaryota; kingdom Metazoa; phylum Chordata; class Mammalia; order Carnivora; family Otariidae; genus Callorhinus; species Callorhinus ursinus. The sequence goes on from NW_027397074.1 coordinate 56,490,249, forward strand.
TGAGGATCCTGGATTATTTTGAAGATAACTCTAAGTGTGTACGGAAACCAAGGTACTTTAAAAGTTTAACCAGCCATTGGTCATATTCCATTATAATTATTACTCCTTTAAAAACAGTGTACATGTATGCTTTTGTCCAGTGAGATTTTCGTGAGCTGCAGTTCTAATAGATCTAATTTTCCAGGGTCTTTCTGTAGCCACTGGGTGTTACATATTCCATTGGGTTACTTGTTTGGGTTGGGCTGAATGAACATCATGCAGGGTGATGAAATGAATAGGGTCCTAGGCTTGGGACACAAGAGCCTGAACTTTTGACCAACTGTGCTACTGCTTTGGACTTTAATCAAGTTATTGTCATATTATTGGTTCTTCAGTCACTTGTCTACAGAGTACGAAGGCTAAGCTAAACAATCTGTAAGACTTATGTCCAGCTCTAGAATTCTTTAGTTTATTTATAATAACTGGTGAAATGATCAGAGGGTTACAAGAGTTTAGAGTTCCATCAGGTATTGGTAGAGTGTATGGTGAAACCCAAGTCAAGGACGGCAGGAACACTTAGCCATAAAAACAATATATATTCGGTGGTGGTTGTTCCATTCAAACACTTACATATTCAAATATAAAAAGATTATGTTGTAGTTTTTCTTTCAGGTTTTGATAAATGAATATTCTCTCTTTACAGGTGAAAATAATTCATCATGGTGCCATATGTTCTCTTTTACTAGAGTTTTATTCATTGCCATCTAATGGTTTCTTTGATGGGACAGAGACAGTATGGCCCACTAGAATGCACTCTGGCCTGGAAGCAGGAGGCCTAGAACAAAACACTTGATTACTCTAGGCCTCATTATTCTCATTTGCTAAACTGAGGACATCAGAGTAGATGATTTCTTTTTTTTAATTTTTTATTGTTATGTTAGTCCCCATACATTACATCATTCGTTTTGGATGTAGTGTTCCATGATTCATTGTTTGTGCATAACACCCAGTGCTCCATGCAGAGCGTGCCCTCCTCAATACCCATCACCAGGCTAACCCAGAGTAGATGATTTCTAAGAGTGCTTTTAGTCCCAGCCAGGAATGATTTCAAGATTCAGAACTGTGTTCATTAGATTCCTTCAAGAATAATAAATAGCTACAGAATTAAATATAAACTAAGACTCCATGTATACAAATTAAGCTGATGAACTCAAAGGGAAATAATAATCTTATGAAAAAAATTAGGCAAAATTGGTGTGGATTTTGGCATCTAAGGCAAAAATAGTTGACGGATTTTTTTTTTCTTTGAGAGTTTCACATAGACACAATACAGCCTAGGTCACACTATAGTAATTTCCACTTAAAAAATGTCATTTGGAGCTATTTCATAGGTTGCGATTAAAAAAAGGAAAGCTGTATTATTTAGAATATTAAGTGAAATATTTTAAACTAAGTTTGGTGATAATCAAGTATTTGTGGAATTTTTTATTTGGTCTTTTTTTTTTCAAAGTTAACTTTATAATAAAATTGCCTGAGTTCACTGGAATGTGCCATTCTTAGAAACATTTAGGGTTGGAATTACTTGAAAAATTGGAAGAAAAAAAAAACACAAAAGATTGCTATGAGTGAGTGTGTCTCCAAATGTAAAAAGTGTGCTTTACAAAGTAGGCCAGATCCTGCTCCGAGAAGACAAATCAGTGTTGTTAGGGGATGGTGCTGGTGCCTTCAGTTTGTTTACTTTGGTTTCTATGTCTGCCTGCCTTCTCAGAAAACTTGCTTGGAGCCAGACTGTAGCAGCCCTCTCTCTGTCTTTTCATAATTGATCAGGGGATGACTGCCTTCCCTGAGGGTTAAGACGTGGCAACTTTTTCTGTTTGCTCAGCATCTCAATGCAGTAGTTCAAACATTGTTCACACCGGCTGGCAGTGTAATGCCATATGCACATCTTGTCAAAGCAACTGTTGTCATGGATACTAGAAACTCTCTTAAAAACCAGATCATTGATTCCAATCAAAATTGTACTTTTTATCAGCTTAGAATCTCAATTATCATAGTAGAATATTGATCTAAGATATTTCTCCCATCATGAAGAATTTACCTCGTATTCTAAAGCACCGAATAACAGAGTAGGGCAATGATTTATTTTAGTTGTATGTGTTGAAAAATTTCATCATTAGTGTTCATTGAACTCAGTTATTGAGAGAAAAAAGGAGTTTGCAAAGGAGAGGCTCTTAAAAAGTTTTTTTTCCCTCCAATTTACATTGCTACTTTTAAAACATCTCAATATGTATTTTTTAGGGTACTCGTTTTTATATGTTTATATAATACACTCACCAAACTGTCCCTCCTCCTGTAAAAGAAATTTAATATAACTTCTTATATTAAATTTTATTTTCCTGAATGGGAAAAAAAAAACAGGAAAATAAATGAAAACATCTTCTATTTTGATTGGTATTCTGTCACACATAGAAACAAACCTGATTGGTTGAGTGGTAATTTCTTTGTTCTCTGATTTTGCTAAGAATGCAAATGAAAACCACTCAATTTTATTTGGCATTAAAACTGCACTTTATTTTGTCAAAGGAGAGGTTTCCCTTGAATTGTAAGTACAAAAAAAGTGTTTTTAATCTTTAGTGAAAATCCTTATTAATTCACTTTCAAGATAATCTGATGTTGATTTGTCAAATTTAATTACAGCTTCCGGTAACACTTGAAGTCTACTGCTTTTGCTTCAAAATTGTAATATGAAAATGCAAATTGAATGATAATTTAAAAGGGAGTGGGCATTTTAGTTGAACACTCAAAGACAAGTTCCTTGTGGAAATGAGGTTATTGATGCAGTTTATGATTTTTTCCTCTTTAAGCACATTAAACAAATTAACTTTATTTCCTGCAGGATTACATGTATCTCCATGACTTTAAGTAAAGTTGTATATGTGTGATATGTGGAATTTTTATATCACATTAGAAGAAGATCTTTAATAATTCTCTCTAGAAAGGAGGATGGGAAAGGGGTTCTCATACATTGAAGCCTTTTACTATTAACCAAGGAATAATCAATTATTGATAATCAATTTACCCTTCAGCAAAGTATTTAGATATTGCTCCCTTTTTACTTCTAGGCTCTCCAAGCAGCAAGACAACTTCTCTTACAGCAGCAAACAAGTGGATTGAAATCTCCTAAGAGCAGTGATAAACAGAGACCACTGCAGGTTAGTAAAGCATTCTTGTCCTTGGGATCTTATTTTAAAAGATGCTCATAATGATAACAAATGTGCAGACCCAGTTGTATACATTCAGAAAATTTTTACATTTGCATATGTTGGTAATTTTAATTCAAAAAGAGAGCTCATTTTATCTTCTTGAAAGGGAAACAAAATTTCTATTCCCATAGATTTCAAAAGTCTGCAAGGTCATTTATTACTAAAATTATATAGAAACCACATTTGGGATATGTAGGCATAAGAAGTTTTATATAAAACTCCCTTGTGGGATTGTAACGGAATTTTATTCACAAACAAGTTAAAGTAAAATGTGAAATTTCTTCCTTAAAAGCAAAGCCATAGTAAGATGGTATGGAAGGAGACAAAGCAGTTTTAGACAACCCTCCGCAGTTGTATCCAAGTGACAAATGCAGAAACCTTCCAGGGTTGCCAAAAAAACTGTTTGAGTTTGCCAAGGAGTTATTGCTGTTGCTACAGTTATAAAAACACATTCTGGAGTTTGTTGTCCTTATTCACCATGTTTGTCCTGTGAAACTGATAGTATGTATGTCCTTTAAAGTAACTTTTTGTTACATAATATAACCATTGTTTTATATAATCTTACCCAGAGTACATAGGACGTTGTTTGGGGGGAAGAAACATTTTTAGGGTGTAGTTATTAAATGTTTGGAAGGTAGAATCTGAGGTTACATAAAACATCTTTCAAAATGTTTATCAGCTCTGTTGAAAGATAAGCAATGCTTTTTCCTGAATCATGTGCTATGTACATGTCTAATAAGGTATGCTTAGTTTGGAAAAAAAAAAAAAGTAAGCATCTTTCTTGTTGCTTTATTTTACCCAAATAATCTTGGAATTTTTTTAATGGCCTAGCTGTCTATTTTCATTTTCAGGTGTACTCCCAGATGTTAGTAACTAAGTCTTATATGATGGCTTCCTGAAGTTTAGTATGTATGACAGAGAATTACAGGCTACTGATCTACACAATCCAGAAACTACTTATTATGTAAAAACTGGATTAAATTTTTGGTCCCTAGACAAATTTGAGATGAGAATATATATTCTTGGGAACAAACCCATTTGTGGGAGGTGGGTGGGAAGAAGGAGGACTTGTGGAGAGGGGATGTGTTCCAATAGTCTAAAGTTCAAATGTCTGCCATGATTGCAAACGTTGTATTGAATCAGCCTGAGTTTAAGATTCATTTTAATTTTTTTAAATAAATGTCACGCTCTTTTGTTTAATCAGTAATTTTATGGCAACACAATTTCCTCACCATCATCTCTCCCCAAGTAATGCCAGTGATTGGAGTCTTTCCATCGAATTGTCATTCCAAGACAGCCTCTCCATATATTTGCATGACAGAGAAAAATTTACATGGAAGTCACAGAAGATAGCAAATGAAGTGTTTCCCTCACTGTGGCTTCAGAGTGGGAATTTTGCACTGTTGTTGGTATAGCAAAGGAGGTTTAGACGCTGGCAGCGTAAGCCAAAGGTAGGAGTTTATTGTTTCGACTACTGGAAAAACACTACATACATATTGTCCTAATTCTGTTTTAACATGTCTCTTGACAAAATAGACAAAGTAGTTGTTCCTTCCTCCCCAAAGCTAAGTCCAGTAGAAGTTTCTTTATTGCTGGTTACCAGGGCATCTCTGGAAAGAATGGCTGAGCTTTAGTTTTTTTCTTTCTTTCTCTTTCTTTCCTTCTTTCTTTCTTTCTTTTGTTCTTTCTTTCTTTCTTTTTTGTTGTTGTTGTATTGGAAGGCAAGATTTGATACTTTGTTTAACTAAAATATCCATAATTTTTCTTAGAAAACACACACATATAATGTAGGAATATTAATGACTCTAAAATCAGAAATTGTTGCTCATGTACCAGATGTTGTATAAATAAAATTTTGAGCAGAAGTCCTCAATTTTGTTATTTTATTGTGAAAGGGTGATTGAAAGTAATTTAAATACCTTTTAACAATTTCAGGTGCTAACCATTACTACAAAGACTTTTCTTGTGTCACTTATATTTAGTGTTTTATGATGCATATCAATATGAATATATCTCCATTGTATAAATTATAAAACTGTAGCATTTTTTTATTATTTTGTATTTTAATCAGGTCTAATGCCAGAATGTCATAGGAATGAACAGTTGGTTTTTATGAATGAGAATTTAGAAATAATGAATGAAGACTTATCTGTTCACCAAAAAATACACTGCTATTAATATAATGTGAGCCTGAAGTTTTAGTATACATAGTATTTGATAAGTTTAGCAATGGTAAACATACTGCGATTGTGTTTAAAACCTACTAGCATTTTATACTGGTTTACATATGTTGTTAAATGAGGATATTAGGTAATGCTTATATCCTTGCATCTGCAAATGCTATTTATTGTGAGTTACACTATTACCACTTATGTTAAAGAAAAGGTTGAATATTTTTGTTAAAATTTTTAACCATTTAATATGAAATTAACACTTTAAAACCTTTATGATTTTCTCACGGTCTGGTTCTTTTTCTGCTTAACTAAGAGTTTCACCAATCTTTCAAAATAGAGTTGGTGCAGATTATCTCTTAAAATTCATAAAGATAATTGAACATGTTTCAAAATCTGCACTTGCAAAGGCTAGGTATTTGGTGCTTGATAATAAATCATGGTGGTTTGTGCTTTATCAGGCATCACACATTTTTAGAGGACCAAGGGAGAGTTTGCGTTTTTCATTTTAAAATATAGTTTTGATGGAGAACTATTTTATAAAGTTTGAAAAAATACAGATTTTTTAAAAATCTGTTTTGATGGCTCAAGTCACAAGAACAATATTAAGTCTTGTTACACTCAACTGATTTCTTTTAAATATTGAGAAATGGTAGCCAGATTTGAAGTGTGACATGGTAGAGAGTCTATTTCTAGCAGACTAGTATTTATCTACTATTACTTTCTCATTTACATTTTTTCAGGGTTTTGTGCTACAGATGGCATAGATATTAGCCTATCTAATACAAAATGGAAAGAAAAAAAATCACATCTGACAAGCTTGAGTACCGATTGTGTAGTAATTTCACTTTCATGTACAGGTATCTGAATATATGTATTTGAAACATGTTTACATTTTCTATTCATTACATAAAACACCTGTTGAATAGGTCCAATCAGTAGGTACATTGATTAATGACATATTGATTAATAATATATAAAGATTGTGATGCAAATGGGAGCTGATATCAACCTAAGCATTACCAGATGTTTCTTCTTTACGTGCTTACTATGTATCCCAGAAAACATACTATAACAGCTGAAGACAGCCTCTTATCTTGATTTATGATATTTATTAATATCTACTCCTGGCACTTCCTAGACTTGGTTGCTATACCCATAGTGGTCCATAAAAAGAAAAGTTAGCCAAAGAGAATAAGTAATGCTTTCAATTTCATGAAACTAATTTCCAGATTAAAAAGAGTGAATTTCTTTTACTCTTTTTAAAAACACACATGCACACAGACACACATTTGCATATGCATATGCACACATGCACACTTCCATAATCTATAAATTTTAAATCTTTTTTGTAAAATACATTATCAGTTTTCTAGCCTATGACAAATCTACTTAATTTAGTTTAGGTATGAAAATTGGTCGCATTATTGTTCTTGTTACATTTACAGCCATGAGACAGACTTGTGGTTCTTCAACAGCTGTGCAGAGCAGAGACGTAAATTTAAGGTAAATGACATTGCTTTGCTATCTTAGATGAATATTAGTATATAGTATTGTAATCACTTCCTTCATTGTAGGTTAAAATCTAATATAAGGTTCTCTTTTCCAATAGGTAATTAAACATTTTTTAATAACTATGTTAAATAGTTGAATATTGGAAGAATAAAAAGCAAAAGTGAATTAAACTTAGGGGTCTTATTCTGACTCTGCCACAAACTAGAAACCTAAGTTAAAGGAAGCCACTCAACATTTTTAAAATAAAGACATTGGGCTAACGGATTGACAAAATATTATAATCTGTGCTTACAGATTTATTTTTTTTTGAAGTAAGTTATAGGCATCTTAATTTCTTAGGAATAGCTGTATCTTGCTGGGTATTAAGCTATGAGTTAAGGAGTATGTTTGTTTGTTTGTTATCAGTTACAAAGCACTTTTTTATTAACATACCATAGCCAAGAATAATGTTTTGGAATCAAAGTATTAAATCCCATATACATGGAAACCACAGTACAAGTATCTTTCTGTACAATATCTGAGGATACTTTGTTCTGTTTAATGCCTTGAACTAATTTTACAAATTAATTTTAGGAGAAATATAAGCTACATGAAGAATTATTTTACCTATGTATTTACTTCAGTAATCTACATTAAAATATGTTGTGTTATAATACAATTTAGCAAATTTCTACCTTTCTCTACTTCTTCAGTTCAAAATGCTAAAATTAATACCTGCAGACAAAACAAATTCTGCAGTAAACTGATCAGCACTTCTAAAATTTCATGTTCTAGGAAAAAATCAAGAATAAAGTATAAAATGTAAATAATGAAATATATATTCTGGGAGAAAATACTAACTGTAGGTCTAGAATTAGACATTGATAAATATGTTTTAGGAAATTATAAAAGTTCATGCATGCAGTGGTAAAGAATAATATTGAATATTTCCTCTTCAACATAATTTCTGATTTCTAGTGTGTAAGAATTAGAGAGAAGCTAAAACACATTTAGTTTCAAATACTGAAAATAACATAATAAAGAAATTTACAGTATCGTTTGGGTAGGGCAATGTACTGTGATGCAGAAAATTTAATAAGATTTTTTTAAGTTGTTTTGTTATTTATATTCCCTGTGTATCAAAAAGTTAAGCAGTAATTCTAACACATTGTTTTTATATCATAACTCATAAATTTTAAAAGAGTTTAACTTAAAAATTACTCACAAGGGCTGACTATGCTTTGTATAGTCCTGATTTTCCCATTACGGTAGAGAACATTTCTTAAAAGGCAGCCTGAAATAGGCAGTTTTACAAGAATGTTACAGAACAAACCCTTTTTCAAAATATTGTGATGTTGCCACCTGTGGCCAGCTGCTCAAGGCTGACACCCTGTGGAGGAGGCTCTAGGATGTCCAGTCCATCATTGCTACGTATCCTTGTGTGGGAGACTTGTGTATGATCTAGTCATGGCATGTAGGAGAAAGAACGTATGTTTTGAGTCTGAAGCCTACCTTGCCTTTAATTAATTAGTAGGACTTTGCGTTGAGTCCTTGGAGTCTATCTCTTGGAGGTTGTTACCTTATCTCTAAAAAAGGAATAAGGATACCCATCTTGCAAGATTGTTATGAAGACTAAAAAGAATATTATATAAAGTGACTAGCATAAATCCTTGTACTTATAATGAGTTAATAAATAATTCCCATTATGAGCAGCTCCAGAAAATTGATATTTAATCCAAGGTTATGATAAATATTCTATAATATGGTTCCTTTTGTTTGACCGTAATTTTCACCATTCATTATGTAGGCCTAATTTATAAGAAAGCACCAGTGAGTGTTTTAGGTACTACTCAAGAATCTCTCCCTGGTAGAGGCCCCCAAAGCATCCATATTTCACACTTGCCACATATAAACTTACATTTTAGTGTTTTTCTTTTCTACTAGACTGTGAGCTCTGTGACAGCAGGGATCATGAATGTCTTCCTCATCTCTAGTGCCGGGTGAATAATAGAGCTCAATAAATACTTGTATAGATGCTATGAACCCTAAATGCCAAGCTAACGAGTATGTACTATATGGTTTGGGTAGCAGGGACCTTAAAGGTTTTTGATAAGCAAATGATATGATCAGAGCAGTATTTTGTGAAGATCTAGTCAACAATGGAGCATTTGGAGTATTTTGGGGGAGGGGAATTGCAAGGGATCTGGAATAAGGATAAACTTTTTAAAAAATTATTTAAATAGGCATATGATGAATTGAGCCTTAGACATGTTGAGTTTGAGGTAATGGCAAGAAAAGCAAGTTGAAGTAGCAAACATTTAGAAAATTAGAACTTGACAGAGAGGTTATAGCCAGAGACAAATATTTGTGAAATAATCCAGAAGTGATAGATGAATTCATGAGAGTGGAGATTTCTGGGAAAGATGATATACCAAGAGGAGCTCAGTAATATCCACATTCTTTAGAGCAAGAAGAAAAAGAAGCAGAGAAAAAAAAAGAGGAGAAAAGAAGAAGCAAATTAGCATTGAATATATCAAGGAAGGTCAAGGAACAGAACAGTTTTTAAGGGATGGAGCTTGTCAGCCAAAAGAAGCAATGTTCATGAGGATGAGCATTTTCATACATACAATGTTGAATTGCAACATGGTGATTTTTAATCCCCTTCTTTCTGTGTCATTCAACAGTAACTCTTAGGATCTGTAGTACTAAAGTGATCAATAATGAATGGGAAAAAAAGTTACTTTAACTTGAATGTTAAATAGAAAACAGAGAATTAGTAAATATACTTCTGTTTCTCAGATTGCTATGTCTCTAATTGTCTAAGTAAATGTATATTGCATATCTAATACTGAGTTCCCATAAATTAAATACAGAAGAAAACTGCTTTCTAGGAGGTTAAATTTTCTCTTTTCTTACCGACCCAAGCACGTGTTTCATTGTGTAATCCATTAGGATTCTAAGAACATATTCCCTTGACTTCTCTATCTTAACTAAAGTGAGAGGAAGAAAGAAATAGAACATTAATATTGTTAAGGGAGCTCTCCATAGGATTTAAGACTTAGGCTGTGAATTTTATCTTAAGATGTTTGGAGGTGTTCTACAAGCTAAATTGAATGACAAAGTGAACAGTGTGAGTACATGATTAAAGACAAAAAGTGAAATTATTTTGAAATTCACTTACATTTAAGATTCCTTGTGTTTCCTCAGTGGATTCTATTCATGTGTTTCATCCTGAATTCTACATTTCCAGTTGGTTTTCTTAAAATTTCTCGGCTACCTTCATCTTTTCTACTATACTCTTGGTTTCCTTATCATCCTGTTCCTTTCTCTCATCATGTAATCTTGTCCATTTTGCTTACTCTCTATCCCTACAGTCACAGATTGAGAAAAGAGTAACTTTAAATGCCTGTAATTACATAATTCTCTCTTGAACCTAAAAGATATTCTAGCGTATCATCATACCAATAAAATGGGAAAACTGTGTTTCTTCTTACAATCCAGTATCTGATGTTTAGTTCTTATCTTGCCCCAAGAAAAGTTTCCATCTTGCTTTTTTAAGTTGTAGTTTTAGTATGAAATAACTCTGCTCTTGAATATTTCAGCTACTTAGAACCCTGGGGCATTTCATTTAGTGCTAGCATTCTCCTGTTACTGATAACATTTATAGGTGGCTTTTTAAAAGTTACCATCAGAATGTTTGCCATCATTCCTTAAATCCTTTTGTCAGATTTTTCCAGAAAACTCATTGAGAGATGAATATGCCAACTAGAATTGCTTGGGATAATTATATTAAGTGGCCAGTTTTTCATGGAGATCTCAAGTTTTGCTGATTATGATTATTTAAATAATGCTGAATTTGGAAGCACAGCATTTGAAATGATCAAACTGAAGTATAATGAATTGTTCTTTCAAAAAATATTTAAGTCACCCTACCTTGATATGAAAATCATATAAGGTCATTATAAGAATCTAACACATTTTAAGTTAAATTATGGTTGGGCACTAAGTTACTTTTCCCAAAGGCACTTAATAAATATTAATAAATTGCTATCGTGTAGTAGATTTTTAAGATGAAAATTATGTTCTCTGATTAGATAAGGAAGAAACCACTCATGAGAACTAATTAGAGTAGACCCTTGACATTCACAAGGTATGCATCCTGAGATCTTCATGAACCCTCAAATTCAAGAAATCCCCAGTCCAAAAATATGGAGAGATCGATGCAGGCTTCCTTCCAGATACTATTCTTATTCTGAATCAGGCTACCATTGTCACCTGCCAAGTGACAGGGTTAACATACGTTATCAGCTTCCAGCTTTCAATAAAGTTTACCTCTTGGCTAATATCATTTTTTCAAGAAGAAACTTTTTTTTTTTTTTTTTTTTTTACACATCACAGGCTGTCCTACACCAATGAGAACAGGTAGAGAACGGCAAAGCTACATTCATGATAGAAGAATCCATGGAAGTGGAGGCATTAGTTCATGTATGTGAGAAGTCAGCAAGCTAAAGACTACATCAGCCTCCTCCCAGTATGCTTGATTCAGTTTGATGGCCTGACAAATTACAGAAGTATAATGCCTGGAACTTTGGAACTTGGTCATCTCAAAATAATCAGGCCAATCCTCAATATCTGTGAACTTTAAGAGTCTACTCTACCAGATCTTGTACTCTAGCATATGTGGGGAAGAATCCAGAGCAAACAAACAAGTTTCCCCAACTTACTTGCTGGTATTTTATGTGAAGAATTGAGAAAGGCACTCCATATTAATATTGACATTTCCTCTTCCTTAATTTTAAATCTCAGTGACATTAATAAATGACCTGGAGCACTCTTTCAGAGTAAAAGTTGCCTGGAATGTTTTTAAGGGTATGCAGGAAGGCAGTGTCTTGGGAGTGAAAGGACCCTATCAGAAGTTCAGTAGAGGAGTAGAAACTTTATGTTAATGACCATGGGTTGTTGGCTGTTTGGCTTAAGCATTCTGAGCTTGGTATTTTAGCCCTGAAATGAGAGAGTCTCTGTTTACATTCAGTGCAAAGTTGAATCACATCTGGCTTACCTAAAGGTATTTGGTGGCTATATTTTTTTAAAGGCTTTGTTGTTTGATCATGCCAATTTTTTTTAAAGATTTTATTTATTTATTTGTCAGAGAGAGAGAGAAATAGAGAGGGAGCACAAGCAGGGGAGCGGGAGAGGGAGATGCAGGCTCCCCACTGAGCAAGGAGCCCGACGCGGGGCTCGATCCCGGGACCCCGGGATCATGGCCTGAGCTGAAGGCAGATGTTTAACTGACCGAGCCACCCAGGCATCACAATTTTGCCGATTTTTATAGTTTTATCAGTATAGACATAGAACAGGTGGTACCTAGTAGGTAAGCATTTTGATAACACAAAATAGAAAAATCCTTTGCACAGTATATAAATTCTTACACTTCTAATGCTAACACTTGCACTGCTGTAAAAGCTGCCACCTTGATATCTTCTACTGCGAGTGCTACTGCAGGTTCTCAAGTGACAAACCAAGGAACACGCTGAGCATTATGATGTGCTGACATGAGGAAAAAAGGTTGTCTCACAGAAAAACTCTAGTAAATTCTTCAATAGGGTATCTTTGCAAAAACAAACCAAAAAAAACCCCCGCAAAGAATAAAATCATTCTCTTCATATTCTGCCTTTCTTCCCATAGAACCAAGCATGTGAAAGACATTTAAAACATATTAATTGGTGATTCAAATAGGATTAAAGATTTAGTTTCTCAAAAACTAGGGCATCATTGCAAGTTTTCTCTTTATTACAGGAGAATGTATTTCCCTTAATCAGTAACCATTGCTAGTCTCCTACACAGTCTTAGACTTCATTTAAACCAATGGTTTCCATATCCAAGAAATTACTTGAAAACCTTTAAAAAATGGAGAACTTAGGGTCCACCCCAGACCATTGGGTAAAACTTTGAGGGGATGGGATCTTGGAAAATCAAAATATTTTAGACTTTCCAGAAGATCTAATGTAGCTGGTCTACAGAGTAGTATATGTAGGAACGCTGAACTATTCTTCTGCAACAGTGGGTCCCTGTAATAAAAAAGTACTGAATCTGAATTCTCTTATTAATGTACTATGTCATTTTACCCCTCTGGGACTCTGTTTTCCAACCTACACAACAAAAAAGCTGAACTAATGATACTTCATGTTCCCGCCAGATTTTGCACTCTTTGAATCTCTGTCCTGTGTTTCGTTTTTCTTGGTTTGCTTGTTTGTTTATATATATATATATATATATATATATATATATATATATATATATATATATATCTTTAAATCTGAGCTCCTTAAAAAGGCCCCTGAGTAGGTTTCTTGAGATGTCTCTCTCTGTTTATTCTTTCCAGGATCATGTCCAACAATATTGTCAGGATTTTATTTTTACTTTCAGTCAGTTCTCATCAGTACTGTCAGTCAGTAAAATCATCACTGATCAACTCATTCTCTTCTTATCTTTGATTTTAAGAAAATAATATCTGGGGTCACCTGGGTAGCTCAGTCGGTTAAGCTTCTGACTCTTGGATTTCGGCTCAGGTTATAATCTCAGGGTGGTGATAGCAAGCCCCGCTCAGCATGGAGTCTGCTTGAGATTCTCTCTCTCTCCCTCTGCCCCTCCCCTGCTCACTTGCACACACTCTCTCTCAAAATAAATACAAAAATCTAAAACATAAAAATAAAAAAATAATAATATCTGCTTTCTAAAGGCCTCAGTACAGATCCATCATGCCCAATTGGCCTCCCTTTCCATGTTAGAAGCCTTAAGGAAAAGGCTCATTATCTTCAAAGACAGCTCTCTGCCACAGTGGCCCTAGCATGCTGATCTCATTGGCCATCACACGATTTTTACATGTTATATGAGCAGCAGTTTCTCTAACATTGCTTTATGGCTGCACAAAGCTGGCCCTGCCTTTCTTTTCTCAATATGCGCTTCTCCACCTTCATCTAGAAAACTTCTAGGTAGCTTTTAAATTCTCATTGTCAGCTACTCTGCAAAGTCTCTTTTGTGATACCTTCTTCTGCCACACACACGCGAATAGAATTATTCCTTTCTATACATTACTTCTGTGTCATATACCTACTCCTATTCTTCTGTGTATCACACTGAATCATAATTACTATACGCTTCTTGAAGGCCAGGACAGTCTTATTCATCTTCACACTTTCAGTGTCTGGCACATAGTGCATTTTGTGTAAATGTGTGGTGTCCATTGAGCAGGTCTAGTCTATAATTAAGTTCCTTCATTCTCCAAGGCTCCAGATGTGTTTTTTCAGTTACACACTGGGACATTTCAACCCAGATCAAGTTGTTTTCAACTGAAATTATTTATCTCTCCTTACCCTTATCCAAAGTTTTCATCAACTTTTCTTAATTGTTTTCTACCAGCTCTAGGTATAAACCCTTCTCATCTGATTGGGCCGTATTCCTCTGCTCTAATGTGAAAGTTGCCCTTTTCTTCAACCTCTCAGCATGGCACAAAAGGCTATACATCATCATATACCTGATACATTACAACCATGACTTCATCCTTACTGCCTACTGAACATGCTATGTATTTATTTATTCATTCATTCACAAATGATCATGGGTTGTTTCTTATATACCAGGCACTTTCCAGGGCACCATGAACTAAAAGAACTTTGACACCTGCTCGCTTTTGTTCCTATTTCTCTCTCTGTTTAGAACGTCATTCCCACCTACCCCCTGTTATCCAGTTGCCAAACTCCTACACAGACTTTAAAGCCCCATTCCCTCAAATCTTCTCTGACTCTTCAGAGAGAAATAATCCCTCACCCATGTGTATTTTCAGAACCCATATCATACTTTTATTTTATTATCCCACATATATATTAGTTATAAAGATTCAGTTACACGATTCAGGTCACATTACCCACCCCTTCTCACATTGCTATTAGATCTTGTCTTTGCTCCAGTTAGGGATTCTGTTTATGAATAATACTTCAAGAGATTCCTTTTCCTGGGTAGATAACATGTAATATATTTATTTAACAATAACAATTAATTCTTTCTCCTTTATCTTTTCTTAAATATTTTCTTTCCTGATTTTATCCTCTGGTTTATTAATTTTATATACGTGTCATATTTTGCTTACAATAAGCTCTTTGCCCCCATTCAGTCTGTTTCTTTTGAATAAGATATATTGCTTCATTATTCTGTACTAGTCATGCTTCTAACCCCAATAAATATCAATGATACTTTTACTAGGGAACTGGAAGTAAGAAGTCTGCTTAACAAAACTATATTGGAAATGTACAGGATTACAAATGAGAAGTGAGGATTTTTCAAATGTCATCAAGGAGCTATACTTTCTCTATGATGTGCTTGTATGTAACTTTTATGAGTTGATGACATCTGTTGCATTAGCCACGTGAATTTTGAATATTTCCACTAAAATACTATCTAATTTTCTATGGAGTTTATTAGCTGCTCTATTTAGAAATATAGATTTGTTTTTTTCGTAAAACATGAACTCCTTAGACACACAGTCCAGTTTGGGCTGGTACAGCTGCTCAAGGATGACACAAAAGACCTGTTTTTTTGCCCCTGTGTGGCCTTTGTCTTCATGGTCACAAGATGGCTACCCCTTCTTCAGACATAATGTCCATGTTCCAGGCAGAAAGAAGGGGATGGAGAAATACAAATAAGTGTGTGCCAGCTGGATGTGCCCCCCTTTAGTAACAAGTGTTCCAAGAAGCCTTCCACAGTAGCTTCTATTTCCTTCTCGTTGGCCTGAACAGTATCACATAAACACTCATTACTTCAACTAAATCTGGGAAGCTGATTACATTTAACTGGGTACTTTTACACTAAAAGTCTGGATCCTTTTCATAGAGAAAAAGGGAAGGATAAATTTTATAGTAAGTACCTAATAGTGTCTGCCACCAGCAGTTTACCACAGATTGTTAGTACCAACTCATGTGGCCTAAGGGATATGTGAAAAGAGATTTTATGACTTGAGATACTTAGTGACAAGAAATTTTGTTGTTGTTTTTTTCTTCTAGGAAAATTTAGAAAGACACAAACCTATGTATTAACATGACTAAAGATCAGTGGGTTATAGGGCTTTATTCTAAGTTTTAGTGTTTTTAGTTATAACTAAAATGTTCTTAAAGATTCAGTATATATTCAGTACTAGGTAAAGCACATGCTAAATCAGCTAAGCAGAGGTGATTCTTCCCCTCCAGGAAGTTGCTACTGATGCTTGGTGGTGCTGGTTAGACACCCTGGTGCAACATACATGGGCAATAGAACAGATACTGGGAAGTTTAAGTAAGTAAAGCATATGCATATTTTGCAAGTAGAGAAGTCAGTGTTTTTTGAAAGGTGATTTTTAAAAAAAGCAGTCATAAAGCTGAATCTTAAATAAGTTAAGGTCAGGAGAAAATGTTTCATTTGGCTATTACATATTAGGTTTTGGATTGCTGGAAAGCTCAAAAAAGGCCTAACTTTCCTTCCAGATACAGTGAAGATAAAAGACATATTCCATACTTTTTCTGTTTCCTGCAATTATCTATATTATAAGCAACCACACTAGGGGAAAAAAAGGTGCTTTGTGAGCCACCTACAAGAAGTTCCAAGGAAACCTTGTTCTCCCTCACTTTCAGCTTCACTGACTTGTATGAGTTTCTGCTATGTTCTGCCTTTCAGGTACTTTACTCCTGATTGGTCATTTTATTTCCACCTAAGCCCAGAACTGGTTAGTGCTGCTCATATTTTACCTATGAGGAATCAGAGAGCCAGAAAGGTTCAGTAACTTTCCCAGGGACCCAGGTTGAATATAAGTTCCATCTGATTACAAGGTCACCTTTTCCAACCATGCTTTAAATTGGAAATGAATGGGGTGCCTGAGTGTGCAGCTAGGTCAGTTAAGCATCTGACTTTTGATTTCGGCTCAGGTCATGATCTCAGAGTTGTGAGATCAGCTTCCCATTGGGCTCTGCGCTGGGCATGGAGCCTGCTTAAGATTCTCTCTCTCCCTCTGCCACTCCCCCACTCCCTCTCTTCCAAAAAAAAAAAAAAAAAAAGGAAGTGAATGAATCATTTCTTCAGGAATCCTCAGTCTGGGGACAGGTGGGAAGATAGGAAGGGCCGAAATTTTTCCTTTTGCCTTCAGCTCCCTGTCTAGTTGAAGGCTGACCATTCTGGTGGAGTAAGAATGGAAGGTCCTTAGGCTGTATGTGATTCTGCCCAACCAAACGGGGATTATTCTGCTAAGTGTTTGTCATCCCTTCATTCAGGGCACCATGAGACTAAGAATTAATCATTGGTTTGGATCTGAGATTCTGTAAGTGCATAATGATTTTTAATAATCTTACCTTCTCTAATAGGTCCTGCATGCTTTGTAGTAATTATCCAGGATGAAATTAAAATGAATTTAGTCCATCTTCTCCTTAAAATACATGGTTTATGGAATTAGTGCAACTGGATTTTATCTTTCAAACAAAGGAAATAGTATAATGAACTTTCCTTTGGAGAAATATATCATAAATGTAGAGAGCAAAGAAAATAACCCAAATAACCATATTATTTTTATATTCTGTAGTAAAATTATGATCTGTTTTTAAGGATTTGCCTACCTATTTTTTATCTTGCTCTTCCTGTACATGGTTTCTTTTTATTTAATTTACAATACTTACTTGCAGTAGTCATTTTGCATATCACTAGGCTGGAAGATCAAACCCTAATACCTTCCCAGTGCAGAGAGCATATGGTGGACGAGATTCAAGGAAATAGGAAAGAGTTAGAAATAGACAATACTTGAGAGCTCGTTTTCCCTTTGAAGAAGATGCCCATTTCTTTCTTTCTCTCCCTTTCTTACTTTTCCCTCCCTCTTTCTTTATTTCATTTTCTTTTTTATTTTTCTTTCTCCCTCCCTCTCTGCTCTGGCCTTCAGGCCCCATTTTGCAACCCCTTTGATAAATACTAGAGTATTGAAATCCATCTAATGAAATACAGAGATACATACACATAAAGTAAAAAAAAAAAAAAAAGACGAGTATTTTCTGATTAGTGATTCCTGAGTCTTTGAGGATATAAGAACTTGTTGAAGCAGTGTGCGTTAAAAACTCAGGTTTCTGATGGAGCGCTGATAAATGGATTACTCACTGCTGAGATGTATCTTGCCATCCCTGAAGGACCAAAGTAGCATTGATTCACAATGTCATACCAATACAAATGGCTTTTAAAAAAAAAATCTGTTCTCAAAATAATTGATAGTGAGAAATATTTCTTAAACCAAATTAGAAATGATTACTTAAGCAATTGAAGTAGTTATTTTATCTGGCATTCCCATTCGATAATTTCCAGCACAGAACTAAAGCAGAGGTTGGCTACTATATTTTCTCCCCACCCACCACCTTTTTGCTTCCTATTCTATTCGAGTAGATACTTATTTAATAAAAAGAGAGTTCTGGAGTAATGTAGAAATAAATTGAAAAGCTTACTCTATAGGATTTCATAGGAAACAAATGATTATCATGCTCCAGTGGAAAAACCACAAGCTAAAAACAAAACAGCAGTAAAATTTCAGAGGTGGTTTACAGTATCTCCATGTATTAGAATTTACATCCTCAATCAATCCATCAAAGAAATAATGACTAAATGCCCTTAGTGTGTTAGACGCTTTGAAAGGCAGACACCAGGTACCATAGGGGATTCAAAAGTGTTCTTACCCTTGGGGAGTTGGCAATCTGGCTAGATAAAATTCAGGATAATAACCATTCTTCTAAGCCATTTTAAACAAAACTCAGTGGTTTAAGGTGTAAAACAAAACAAAACAAAACAAAAAACGCTTGACAGTTATGGCTCTTTAGAGCATTCTATGGAATAAATTGGATTTTCCTTTTCTCTAAGTGTTTAGTGAATCAGCCATCACTTACAGACTAAGCAGAATATGGTTTTCTTCATTTTTGTCCCTCCTGAGGCTGTGTTTGTGGTTCTTTAAAATTTGTTTAGGACTGAGTTCCAGAATCTAAGAAGGAATGTTGAAGTGTGGAAACAAGTCTAAGGATAACAAGTAATATGATAGAGATGATTAGAGGGAAAATGGGAGGGCCGATCACAAAGGGGGTTTACCCAGATTGAAGAGCGAAGAGAAGGAGCGAAAGGTATGTTAATAATTTCTTCACATTAAAAAGAAACCATCATGCCACGGGTAGTAGGCATTTATTTTTCTGCATTGCTTAGACTAAGGCAAGAGTATAAATTCTGTTTCAATACAAAAAATCAGAGTACTCATATGCTGACAGTAAAGGTTTTTAAGAGTTAACATGTATGAAAAATATAACTACTGTTCTAGGTTCTATTTTCAGTTTGCAACAAGGTAGCCTAATTGTAAGTGGTTATTAAAGCAATGTGTGCTTGCAAAAATAATTCAGACAGTTCAGAAAAGTATGAAGAATTGAACTCCACCTGAACTCCAACCTCCCAGGGATCCTGGTAACACATGGACGTATGTATTTACCTGCATTTTTGTGTGCATCCATGTGGCATCATTATGCCAGTCGAGAAATGAATGCAGTTTTATATTTTGTAGATCTTTTTCAATGTAAGATTTATTTGTATATTCATTCATTGGAGTATAGCTTAGTTTAGGATCTAGAAAAGCATGAAGATGTTGGACTTGACCCATCAGTGTTCAGTTTAGACTTTCTAATAAGGATAAGAGGCCAGATTCTGTGGTGTCTTAGAGAGACTTTGGATTTAAGGATCAACTCCACCACTCACTATGTGACCTTGGAGAAGGCAGTTTAGTTGTGTGACCTCATTTTCTTTTTCTGTCAACTGAGAAGATTTGATTCGGTCTTTAGCTCTGAAGTTTATTATCCTAATGCTTTATTTTTAGCAAAAGAATATATCTTTTCAGCAGCTTATATTTACAAAAAATTAACCTTCTTTATGTGTTACATGTCAAACACTTTTAACTTTGATAATGAGCTAGTTTTTGTCTTGCTAGCAAAAACAAAAAGAAACAAGATTATTTTAAAATTTAAAATTTGTAATTCATTTATTGAGGTTAAAATATTCTGATACTCAGAGAAAAAGTGAAATTTGTGTTAGAATATTATACAATGTGCATATTCATTACATAAAAATATAGTTTTCATTCCATTATGTTCCACAGGCCCCATGACATGCCAGCTTATCTGTTTAGAGTAGTTTTCTGTGTGCTCAATCATATATGTAAGGTTTTTAATGAAGAAAAATAAAATACGGAATATTTAGAAATATATAGAGGTCACAACTGTGAAAATTGCTTTTCTCACAATCACTATAACTTGGTTTTATTGCCTAAATTATATAGTAATAAAAATTATTTTTCTACTCCTGGAGTAACCAGTCTTAGTTCTCGGTAAGAATTTGCACTATGTTTATCCAAATAGAAAATAGTTCTTTTCTTTTATTATAGTCACTTTTGAAACAGTGGTTTCTAGAAGATTTGAAGCCGTGAGTTGAAATCGTTCAGATACTGTGACATGAAAGACAAAAGAAACTTGCAAATATTCCGTTAGTAAAAATGCTTTCTCCTGTTTATTTATCCTAATGGCTATTATTTATTTGGATAACAGCTGTTATAGGAAAGAATATTCTGGGGTCAGAATACCCAGACCATACACTGGTACAGGTTGTGAGAACTTGGGTGAATCACTTAACTCTTCCGAATCTCCGTTTCTCTTATGGTAAGAACTGCTAACTAATGAACATAAAACATGTCATAGAAATTCAAGCTACAGTGAATGTTTTAAGTATTTTTGTCTTCTAATATAATGAGAGCACTTGTAAAAATAGGATTCTGAATGAAATACTGAACTAAGAATTCAGCCATTCAGTGTTTACCTCTATGGAAGTCAACAGCATGCAAACAAACAGATCATCTTTGTTGCTCTAGTTCATTACTGTGCAGGCTCTCATTCAATTTTCAGGAAATAAATAACATCTTTAGAAAGCTCTAATTTCATTTCCCATTCATAAAAGATTAAAGAGAGACAGTTTTGTTGACAGATTACATGGTATCTTATGTTCCACCAGCTAGAATCTAACTGAATGATTTAAATACTTGAATTACAAGAATATGTAACAATAATAAACTGACTTTCTTTTTGACGGCACTGAGTATGTATTTGAATACACATAAACAGAGTGGATCCTTTAAAAGGTGAAAGTCAGGCTCTGCTTGTTAAATTCTGATACAGATTTGTTAAAACATAAATGGAACCCAGTTTAGAAAAGATGTTCCAAAGATGCCACAATTATCCATGTTGTAAACACATTTCCAGGTGATTTGTAGGTATTGCTTGATTCTCCATTAATGCATTTGTTATTGATCCTCTGGTTATATTTCTTACTGAAGTTTTCTAGATATATTTTTATTGTTCCTTTTAATCCTTTTTGGTGTAAGTAAAATACATGTTACATGTTATTTAAAAAGAAAAAAACCTCCGAAAAAAATCGTTACTATCACATGTCAACACAGAGGAGGCCAAAATGTAAGGGATAGTATTATTTGGCTTTATGGTCTTTCCACTAATTAATATTAACCAAGTAAATACTATGGCTTCTACAAAACTTTTGCCAATTTTTTTTAAAAGTCAGGAAACATTTAAAAAATAAAAGATCTTCGAAAAATAAGATGCGCGCATTACTGTTTGGAACACGCACGTACTCGTTGAGATTAGTGTGATATGATTTGTCCTGCAGCTGCTTCAAATTAAGAACAGGTGTGGAAGACAGATTATGCAAATGCTCATATTAATGTAATTGTCAAATTGGTGTGTTTACCATTGTGCTTTTAAAGAGTAGACTGTACTCCTATTTTAAATGTAAATTAGCTTCATTCTTGAGAGCAGCTATTGGATAATGAAACTTGATCCTGGCTTAGAAATGAATAATTTCTAATAGACAGTAACACAATTCTAAAATTTGACATTTTCTCTCTTGGTGGCTAACTATTTCATACATTTAAAAATGGCAATTCTATATTATTTTTAGTATATATGTAGTCATGGTGGTTTTGTGAAGGTTTGAGTTGATCCTGGCACTGGGCTACTATTTTCTTTTTCTTATTGTGATGCGTAAGTGATTACTGTGATAGCTTCTGCTCTCCTTCCATCTTTTCTAATGCAGAACTCATCTCAGCTGTCCATCTTGGGGGGTCTAAACTCTCAAAAACAGAGACTTTGGAGAAATTACATTGTGTTTATTTTAATAATCTTACTTCATGGACATGAAGAGGGGGAAATCGGAGGGGGAGACGAACCATGAGAGACTATGGACTCTGAGAAACAAATTGAGGGTTCTAGAGGGGAGAGGGGTGGGGGGATGGGTTAGCCTGGTGATGGGTATTGAGGAGGGCACATTCTGCATGGAGCACTGGGTGTTATACGCAAACAATGAATCATGGAACACTACATCAAAAACTAATGATGTATGGTGATTAACATAACATAATAAAATAAAAAAAATAATCTTACCTCATGGAATCTAGTTACCTTCAATTGTATTTTAATTTTTTACGTGTCAAACACTGATTTTGATATCTTAAACCATGTTTTGTGACTACAGCACAGCCTTTTACTACTAGTGCCCTCATATATTTGTGGGAGGATTTTGTACTTGCTCAACGTCATGATGCAGACTCCTCTGCCCAACCAAGGATTTTATCTTGGTCCCCAGCTGGCCTTCTCAGCCCTTTAGTGACAGGTGTCATGGGTGATCATACCAAAATGGGTGACCAGGCCAATGAAAAGGAAAGCTGAGGCATCAACCAGAGGTGTTAGAGAAGTCACATTTCTCACGTTCCTGTACTTTTTTAGTGTCTCTTTTTCTCTAACAAGAGAGAGATCCTAAAGCATTAGGATTTTATTTCACTTGGCTAGAATATATTCATTGCTCATTGATGTACCTGGTAATGTTTATTTATCCTGTCTTATTTCAGAACAGGAAACAGGCGTGGAAAGGTTAAATTACATTATCTAAGGTCACATAGCTGGTCATTTGAGCTGCCATATGAATTCAAGTCAGTCTGATTCCAATTCCTGTGCTTTTTACCCTGGTATTTATCACTGATAGCATACCCCTCTTAATTACTGTCCAAAATATCTCTCAAATTTTTCATTTCTGGAGAACAAGGTAAAAATAACAGGGATGACAAGGTACTAAATGGGAATACTGCTTTCTCTTGGTTGTCTTCGTTGTATAGAATCTAGGTCGATTTGTGATTGAGATAAAGCTGTGGTTCACAAGGGAGGGAATGGGAGAATGCAGGGAGCCCCCTCCAAGGAGGAGTCTCCATCAGCACTACCCTTAGAAGATTCTACTAGAGTGGTTCTGACTTCTGATATTCCTTTCTTTCCTATACTTCATCATCTCCACCTGTTGGGATGCACTATTGAGAAGGCAATGGGACTTGGGATTGAAGTTAGGTGTTTACCCAACAATGTGTAGAAAAGTCTTTTGATATGAAGAAAAAAAAAAGTAAGGGGCAGGGCTGGACCTCACTGGCGTTTTTCTTGGCATGATGAGAGCTTTCTCTGTCTAATGGTAAGAGAATTTCTGTTGGAAAGAGTACAATTTTTAAATACTCGATCCCCTTCCTTCAGGTTTGCTCTCTACCTCACATCACTGTCAGGAGGGGGAAGAAGTTGTTAGGGAGCAAATCATAATCAGAGATGCTGATGAGATAAGCTTCTGTGTGTGCAGCTTGCAATCTCTATTCCTCTTTAAAGAGTCTATCATTTATCATTATTGGCAAGAAAAGGAACTGCCACTGAGACCAACAGCAGATAAAAAGTAGCTGATCCCACAGCTGCTGCTGCTTCCCCCGCAGGGATCAGAAAAGGAACTGCCACAACTTCAGTCCCCTCGTAAATTCCTAGGGTGACCTGATTTGAATTGCTCCCCACTAAGGAGTAAAGCACACACTAAAGGAGGTGCTGGTACTTTCTGAATTTGGACAAATGAACATATGATTCGGTGTTTTGTTTTAATACATAATAGATATAGCAGTTGCTCTGCATACTTCATGCGTTGAATCGAGTCCAAATCCAAAAATATATTCTTTTTTTAATATTTTATTTATTTATTTGACAGAGAGAGACACAGTGAGAGAGAGAACACAAGCAGGGGGAGTGGGAGAGGGAGAAGCAAGCTTCCCGCAGAGCAGGGAGCCCGATGTGGGGCTCAATCCCAGGACCCTGGGATCATGACCTGAGCCAAAGGCAGAGGCTTAACTACTGAGCCACCCAGGCATTCCTGAAAATATATTCTCATGGAAAAGATTACTGAGAGGTAATTAAAGGTCTAGCCCAGGCCACAAACCCCAAGGAGAGCTAGGCTCAGCACCTCTGTGAAGGCATGATGCCCTACGTAAGCACAGCGATGAATGCTTCCCTTGGGTCCTGCCACTCACTACCTTTGATGTACCTGATAAAGCTGGTGACAGATGCACTTCAGAAATACTTTATTTTTTTTATTTTTTTAATATTTTATTTATTTATTTGACAGAGAAAGACACAGCAAGAGAGGAAACACAAGCAGGGGGAGTGGGAGAGGGAGAAGCAGGCTTCCCGCTGAGCAGGGAGCCCGATGCGGGGCTTGATCCCAGGACCCTGGGATCATGACCTGAGCCGAAGGCAGACGCTTAACTGACTGAGCCACCCAGGCACCCCCAGAAGTACTTTAAATAAGGGTGTCTTACTTCTAGTTTGATGTTCAAAGTACATCCCTGCAAGATCATCAGCTAAAGTGAGATTTCTACTCACAAAAAGTTGGTAATTTTATGGATACTTTTTATTGTTTTTGAAGGAAAAGCCCTGAAACAAATTGAAGGCTACAGAGTGCATCTAATTTATTACTATCTATTTTATTCCACATACTAAATTAGTAGTTTAACTTATTTTAGAGTAATTTTATTTTTTTCAGATATGGAAATTAATACACAAAACGCAGGTGTTTTTGCATGAAGCTAGAAAGGTGTTTGCATTACAAATGGTCAAATCCCTACCCTGAATCCTTGGGCTCTAACCCTATGTCCATCCATTCTTGGACAGTGTGTCAAGGTGAAAAATCTAAGGCTATTCTGTGCTCAGTGTCTTGATTTGAAATATTCAGAAAGTAGACTTACTCAGAAATTGGAAGCTGGTTTAATACATTGTGCCAGCCATCCTGAAAGCCATTTCAATAGACTCTGTACCCTGGCATTTGTTTTAGAAATAATTGCATGCAAATGTAGTTTAACATCTGTACTATGTCTCTTAATCCTAACCAGGCATTTTCCATTAGATGTAGTCTGAAAATCACATTAAGAAAAATATATCATCTGTGAAATTATATTCTGAACGCCCCAAATAGAAAGAAAGGGGCAGTATCCAGTTAAATCTCATATGAAGCATTCCTTTCTTTTCCTGAACCCCAAATTTTAGAAAATTCATTTCATTTCTTTAGCACTACATTATAAAATTGAACTGAGATCTTAAGTTTTCTCCAAAGTTTTCAGTGTAGTTTACCACAAAACTTTCTCAAAGATAAAAATGCCCTGGTCTATCAAATTATTTTCTTACCTTTTGCTTGGTAATACAAAATTTAATTTTTTTGTACCTTTATGGTGATACAACTCAGACATATTACATTTTAGTACACTTCCATTCTTTCAAGCAGAGTTTTCCAAGTGCAGTTTTGATACTGAACTGACTTTAAATATGCTATAATTTATTAGTATATTTAGGGAACTAGGGAAAAATAGTAAGGAATAAGACATATGCAGGGTTCTAGGAAAGCAACTGACTGGAAGGAAGGGGAAGGGGAGTTCCTAGAGACTTGAAAAGTGATTTCTTGCCATCGTAAATATTTTCAGAGAATCTCTTGTGGCATTCTGCTTGGGTCACAGTTACTTCTTAAGGATGATAGTTAGAGTACTCTAAATACCTCAGAAGTGTTTTTATGTATTTGACCCTTCATCAAATCCTCCAAGAGAAAAAGCAGAGGGTGTCTGCATTTAGTGATGAGAGATTTGGTGCGCATAAAGACCGCTTGGCTTTACAGGATGCTCTTGAAGAGCCAGCCTCTGCTTCTCTTTTTGTGCTCACCCCTGGCATCCTCTCTTTTCTCTGGCCTTGCTGGACCATCTGTGTTTCTCTGAATACACCAGGGGGTCGTTTACCTTCCAGCCTTCATTTAGGCTGTCCCTTTGATCTCCCTACCTCCACCCACCACATACCCATTTTGTATACTAATATCTACTCATTATCACCTCGTCTAAAATCCTTTTCTGTCCCTCCTTTATGCTCCCATAACATCCTGTGCAAACAGCTGATATACCATTTATTATGTTACTCATCACTAGTAATTTGTTTTCCCAATTTGCTTGTAAGTTCTTTGGGTTAGGTACTCCCACTTGACTTTGTATCCTAATTCTTAACTTAGTAAGTGGTGTTCTGTAGTACTCCACAGAAGTGAGAGGAATCCCCACTCAAAATTTGGTTCAGATGTCAAAGGTCAGGACACCCCAAACACCAAGAGAACTTGAGAGAAATTTTATTCTTCACACAAGAAAGAGACTCCTAGGGAGAGCTGATTGGACACAGGCAGGTCCCAGCTGGCTTGGGAAAGTAGAGGGAATGGGTTGGATCTTTATAGGGCCTGTGGGGTGGGCTGGGGAAAAGATCCCTTGAGGAGGGATTTAAATTTCCCATTCATGGCCAAGGAGGAGGAGCGTGAACCAACTTTCTGCCCAGATGTGCGGCCAGCGGGGAAAGGGAGGTTGAGACTTAAAAAGAAGTCAGCAGTCAAAATAAAAAATGGAATCGAACTCTTTATTGTAAGTGACTTATAATATGTGATCATTAAATCTTTTGTGAATAAAATGTGAACAAACTACAGAGTCAGGCATTAGCCTCCATGTCATCAAAAGATACATTTTAAGCCCCTACATGTCCTGTACAGGTATACAGGACCACGGTTCTGTACATTCTCATTTCACAGAGAAAGTTGTTTGCTGTGGCAGAATCTGACCTTACGTTACCTCCCCTAACTCAAGGTAACAAGAGACGTCTGCATTTTCTTTTAACTACAAAGTAAAAAAGAAGAGCAGAAAACAAAGGACTATTGTTCTTATGTTTGCATAAGTGATTTCTGCATAGCCTCAATATACCCAGGAGGAAAAAAAATCCTATATGTAGAATCTGTCCATTTTATCTGTTAAATAATTATTGTATATTTAAAATGTTGTCTTTTGCCCTCCAGATGTTTATGAGAAATTCAGCCCCCTATTTTTTTCCCAGAAGAGTTAAAAATAATTTCTTGAATGAAGCGAATAAGCATACCACAAGTAAGCAAAAAATACAATAGTCTACCAGTATTCTGCAGGAGTATCTCATGGCAGAAGTGTCTGTTGACTGCTGCCTTCATTCCCTCTTAAAACATAATAACTGCATCACTTGTAGGAGCACTATGGGCATCTTTTGTTTTTCAGTGACTTTAGGCACATGAAAGCTACTCGATTAACATCCCTGGGGATTCGGGTTGTCTACGTCGTCAGTGAACAGGTGTAGGTCTTATCCTTCTCACAAGCAGTAACCAGGTCATCTACCCCATCCTTGATCTCAGCCACACCTGTGCAGACAGCCGGGCTCTGTGGGTGAGAGGTGTCCGTATCTGTTCTATTCTTGGCTCCTCTGCTGAGATTTCTAACAAGGGTGCCAATTAGTGCCAGTTATGATGGCAGGTTTCTGAGGTGAATAAGACAGGATTGACAAAAACAGGGCGAAAAATCTGACTTCAGCATTGTTATAGTCTGTAATTTTTCTTAATTCTTCGGTACTTTTTCACCATGAAATGGGGATCAAATATTATTTTAGGAATTTCAGTGGACATAACTGATTAATATTAAGTACTTTAAAATTTCAACTCCTCCAAATATCTGTGGTATCTAGAGGGAGACAATGGCCATCTACTGAAAAAAGTGTTGACTGACTAAATAGTAGAATGAAAGAATGAAAAATTACCTGTCACACAACTATCCCGAACACGAAAGACAGTGTTTCTCCACATATGATCATAGAAGCTCTAAATCACAACCACCAAGATGCTTGTTAAAATGCATGGAATATGCACCCAATCCCAGATCTTTTGAATCTGAATCTCTAGGAAGGTAGCCTTGAATCTGTGATTATAATAGCTGGTCCCAAGATTCTTTTACACACTAAAGTTTGAGAGCCTGTGCAGTATGTATACAGGATCTATAATGCACAGAAGCCTTAAAAATAAGTAAATGCATGGCCTTTTGTAAATAATTTCAGCTCCCTGGACTTCCATTTCGCTTCTCTGCAAAGTGATTCCTTAATGGCCGCATCCTGTTCTCCTCAATACCATGTGGGTTTTGCAGTCTGTGCAATAGGAAAAAAAGGAAGGCGGGGCTAACTACTTACTCAGGATGAAGAATGAAATCTTAAGGACCTTGGGATCATGACCTGAGCTTCATGAAGGCAGACACTTAACCAACTGAGCCACCCAAGAGCCCCAGATGCTTCAGTTTTCAACATATTAAAGAAGGGGGCATCTGGCTGGCTCAGTTAGTGGAGCATGCAACTCTTGATCAGGGTAGTGGATTTGAGCCCCAAATTGAGTGTAGAGATAACTTAAAAAATAAAATCTTAGGAAAAAACTTAAAAATTTGAGCACAGCTTTAGCCAACCTCAAGAAACAAACTATAATTTAAAACATTTTCATTTATCATGAAAGATCAATACATGATTCTTGCCTACTTTTCTATGAAACATATACCGTCAACTTTGCAAAAATTACATTCTTCCTTAAAAGTCACTTTATTGTGTCAGTGAATGCAAACACACTCATTAATTTTTTGCTTTGCTGCGTCAGGTTTCTAAAAAGAAAAATACATATTTCATTTTATTTTTACTCAAGTATAATTGACATACAATAATATATTAATTGCAGATGTACAACATAGTAATTAAACATTTTTATACATTATGAAATGATCACCACGGTAAGTCTAGTTAACATCTGTCACCATACCAAGTCATTGCGATATTACTGGCTCTATTTCCTATGCTGTAGTTTACATCCCTGTGACTTCTTTATTTTACAACTGGAAGTTTGTACCTCTTAATCTCTTCGCCTCTTTCACTCTTCCTCCCACCCCTCTGGCAACCAACAGTTTGTTCTCTGTATTTATTAATCTCTTTCTGTTTTGTGTTCCCTTTTTGTTTGTTTGTTTTTTTTTTTTTTTTTTTAGATTCACATATAAGTGAACTTATATGGTATTTGTCTGATTTATTTCTCTTAGCAGAACACCCTGCAGGTGGGGCACCTGGGTGGCTCAGTCGTTAAGCATCTGCCTTCGGCTCAGGTCCTGATCCCAGGATCCTGGGATGGAGCCCTGCATCAGGCTCCCTGCTCAGCGGGAAGCCTGCTTTTCCCCCGCATGTGTTCCCTCTCTCGCTGTGTCTCCCTTTGTCAAATAAATAAATCAAATCTTTAAAAAAAAAAAATACCCTGCAGGTCCATAAATGTTGTTGCAAATGGCAAGATTTCTTTTTTATGGTGGAGTAATATTGCATTGTATGCAATATACCACATATTCATTATCCACTCATCTATCAGTGGACTCAGGGATGCTTCCATGTCTTGGCTATTGTAAACAATAAGGTAGGGGTACCTATCTTTTCCAAATTAGTGTTTTCATTTTCTTCAGATCCAGAAGTGGAATTGCGGGATTGTATGGTAATTCTATTTTTAACTTTTTGAGGAACCTCCACACTGTTTTTCACAGTGACTGCACCAGATTACATTCTTACCAATTGTGCCTGAAGCGTTCCTTTTCTCCACATCCTCATCGACACTTGTTATTTCTTGTCTTATTGATACTCACCAATCTGACAAGTATGAAGTGACATCTCATTGTGGTTTCGATTTGCATTTCCCTGATGATGAGTGATGTTGAACATCTTTTCATGTGTCTGTTTGCCACCTGTATGTCTTCTTTGGGAAAATTATCTGTTCAGGTGCTCTGAATTGGATTGTTTGTTTGGTGTTGGTTGTATGTGTGCTTTATATATTTTGGATATTAACCCCTATTGAATGTATCGTTTGCAAATATCCTCTGTCATTCAGTAGGTTGCCTTTTTGGCTCATTGTTTTCTTGACTGTACAAAAGCTTTTAGCTTAATGTAGTCCCAATAGTTTATTTTTGCTGTTGCCCTTGCTGGAGGAGACAGATCCAAAAAAAAGTATTGCTAAGACTGATGTCCAACTGTTTACTGCCTGTGTTTTCTTTTAGGAGTTATATGGTTTCAGGTATTCTGTTTAGGTCTTTAATCCACTTTGAGTTTATATTTTTTATAGGTGTAAGAAAGTCCAGTTTCTTTTCTTTTATTCTTTTTTTTTGTATATAGCTTTCTAGTTTTCCCAGTACCATTTGTTGAAGAGACTCTCTTTTTCCCATTTTTTATTCTTGCCTCTTTTGTCACAGTTTAATTGACCATATAAGTGCGGGTTTGTTTCTCGCCTCTCTGTTCCATTCTATTGATCTGTGTCTGTTTTTGTGCCAATACCATCCTGTTTTGATTACTGTAGCTTTGTAGAATGGCTTGAAATCTGGGATTGTGATACCTCCATCTTGTCCTTCCTTTTCAAGTTTGCTTTGGCTATTCAAGATCTTTTGTGGTACCCTATACATTTGAGGATGATTTGTTTTCTGTAAAAACTGCTCTTGGTATTTTGATAGGGATTGCATTGAATCTGTAGATTACTTTGGGTAATATCATTTTAACAGTTCTTCCAATCCATGAGCATGGTATATCTTTCCATTTATTTGTGTCATGCTCAATTTCTTTTATCACTGTTATATGTAGGTTTCAGAGTGCAGATATTTTACGTCCGTAGTTAAAATATTTTTTGTTCATGTGAAAGAGGCTTTGATTTGTATCATGAAGTCTAATGAGAGACTGAAAGCTATTTGTATGCAGACATAATGTCTGGAGAATTTGTGCATACTTTACAGTGTGTAATAATGCATACATAGTAGGACTTTCATAATATTTTTATTTGAAAAAAATTGAATATTGTTTTGAAGCAGTAATGAGAGTTAATAAATATTAAGTACACAGTTAATAAACAAAGTATATGAGTACCAGCGCTGTTCTAGATACAAATTAATGTATTTAATCTTATGATGGTGTTACTTATCATCCCCTGTCTAGAGAGAAGGGCCAAGAGGGGCTAAATAACTTGCTCAAGGTCACACCACTAATAAGTGTTGAGTCAGGATCTGAACCCCATCAGACTGTCTCCAGAGCTAGTATTTTTATTTTCAACACTAAATGACTTACTTTTTATTGTTTTAACAGAAATTACAGTGATCCATATTTAACTAAAGAATGGATTCCTTCTGAAGTTAATATTAAAAGCTCATTCCTGTACACTGTCCTGGCCTTTTCACTGTTAAAAGGTTCTTTGGTGCTTATTTGAAACAGATGCAAACACTTAAAACATCCATTCACATTGTATTTCCCTGCGATTTGCTAGAATATGTCAGGTTGCCTCTAGGAGACCCATTTCTAAATGATTGTCTGATTTCATTCGCCTTGCTATTTCTTTACAGACTTGCAACTTCATGAATCTATTAAAGCATGGTTGATCAGAGGTTTTTTAGGCTTTCTTGCCAATATTCTATCACTTTCTGTTGTAGAAAGCTCTAGGACAGCCAGGAGAAGAAGCTGGGTGGGTTTTTCAAAGGTGGGTTTCTTCAACCAAGTCTTTTGGCAAGACATGGTGATGGGCTAAGGGTAGTGCAAAATTGATTCTCACATACTTTTAGCTCCAGAAGTTATTAATAAGTTGGTAGTTAAAAGCTTTTGTTTTTCAAATGATTCGCTTTCTTCTGTTATTGTTCTTCAGTAAACTTTAAGGGTTTTGTTTTTTGGGTTTTTTTTAGAGAGAGAGAGACATATAGTGCAGGGGGTGGAGGTGGCAGAAGGAGAGGGAGAGAATCCTAAGCAGACTCCATGCTCAGCATGGAGCCCAACTCAGGGCTCTATCCCATGACCCCAAGATCATGACCTGGGCGAAAATCAAGAGTTGGTCCCTTAACCGACTGAGCCATCCAGGCACCCAGTAAACTTTAAAATTAAGTTAGCTTTCCATTTTCACAAATTTTACTTTTTAACTCTATTTTTATTGCTTACTCAATTGCTTTCTTTTGATTCTTTAAACTATATATATTCTATGATTTTGCATGCAAAGTGACAGGGGCAAAAAAATGTCACTGTGAGTCCTCAGTGTGGGGCAGTCCATATCTCTCTTGTCCCTAAGGATAAACTAATTTAATGTGCTTTATTTCTGTCTGTGTTAATAAGAATGATTTGGCATTGTCAGTCAGCGAGTGTTTTGATTAGTCAGTTTCTGGTTAATAAAAATATGACATTATGATCCTATGGAATCAAAAAAATAATGAAAATTGGGGCACCTGGGTGGCTCATTCGGTTGAGCATCAGACTCTTGATTTTGGCTCAGGTCATGATCTCAGGGTCCTGAGAGCAAGCCCTGCATCAGGCTCTGCACTCAACAGAGAGTCTACTTAAGATTCTCTCCTCCCTCTTCTTCTGTCCCTCTACCCCTCCTCTCCCTCTTTCTCTCTCTCTCTCTCTCTCAAATAAATAAATAAATCTTAAAAAAATACAAAATAATGAAAATATACTTTGCACAATGAGAACTTATATTTTAGTGATTCTGAGGGTCTTTCAGAATCTTGCTTCATATTAAAGTTTATCTCATTGTTTATCAATTAAAATCATATTTGGAAAATGTTTGAAAAGCAATTAAGGAAAATACAGTTGGATTATACTTAAATTCATTGAAATCATAGTTCTAAGTCATTTGAGCTGAGAATGGAGAACATTCGCTCTCAACATGAAGCTCCAGGCTGCTTTCATCGCAGAGCTCTAATCTATAGAGAAATGTAGTCAAAATCTCCTTCTTATAATGAAATGCTTCTGATATCCTTAAATAGTCCCTACACCATTTTATTCCATAGCATCTCTTTTGTATTTGTATCGCTGTACTTGTACATTATCTGGCAATTTCCTGTTTGTATATTCCTCAAGTGCTGAGACTTACTCCCCTCTGGATCCTCCCTTCTGACCCTGTGATTGAGATGGCAAATCTTCATCACTCCAGTATGTTTGGTAGTATATTGGAGACACAAAGTACAGTATTTTATTTAATTTGGGTGCTCTTGAAAGAGTTTAAGGTGATGTTGCTTATTTATGGAGTTTAGTTTTTAGTATTAAATGTAAATAGTGTCATAGCACCTTTGGAGTTCTGGTGCTGCTCACTTATTTTTGGTCTTATGCAGATGTTGATCTGAGGATTTTTTGTGAGTCTGGTTCATTGCTATGGTTTAGAGTAGCACTTCATTTTTTTAGGATGCTTATGACCTTGTTAAATAGCAGTCCAAAAATCATGTGGCTTGTTTTGATTTTAACCAAAGTTACAGCTGCCTAGCTGTAAAGCAGTCAGTTTCTCTTATTATGACTAGTTCTTCAACTTGTACTGTTTTAAATTGCCTGCAATTAGCATATTTCAACCTTATTTTTAGGTTTAAATTGCAGTGTGAGAGTGTACTCTCCTCTTAGCTAATTAGTGCTATCAAGGAACAGTAGGTTACCTCATTAGTACCATGTGCATTTAATTAAAGAAGAGAAAATTGGAGTTAACCTCATAGTTAATATTTTCACAGAGTGCTACAATGCCAACACCTTCAATTGGAGTCACACCCCTGTGTATCTAATTATGCACTGGTGCCAAATAAGGTTAGCAAGGGTACTACAAGGCTGTTGACAAAATAATTTATATGAAAACGTGTTTGTTGGATTCTGACAGTAAAATATAACTTGAACATTTCCCCCCCACGCACACACCCTGTAGTCTTCATCTGCCAGCATCAGGTAACGTACTTCTTCATAGGAAACGAAAGGAAAGGACTATTTTGGAAGGCATTTTTCCTGTTTGAATTAATGTTGCTCTTATCTTCCAGAAAATGGCATATAGCCATGTAAAGCATATACAGTCGTTTCTTAAACAGAGACCCTGAACTTCAGATATGTATTTGAAAAGAATTATTTATAAGATGTAATATTTACATGCATCAAACCACTACAAATACTCCCTGACACCCCTACCACATCCCTCCTTGCTTTTCTTCTTTTCTGATATAATTTCCCTGGTGTATCTTATGAATGGGGATCATCCTTTCATATCCTACATGAAGTCTGAGGATGTGTTGTCACATGGTCTATTCAAATGCAGTGTAATCCTTTTGCCCTTCAGACAAAATCTTTGAAATGTCTGATGCTACTTAGGTAAAAAATGACATTCCATGTCATTTATCAATAAATAATCACTTTACTTTTACAGATAAAAATGCAAACTATACATTTGAGTATATAAAGTAGTTCTCAATACAAGTGGCACAAATCAACAGGTTTTAACAGACTGTAGAGTTTGGCTCCATAGTCTCAAATATATATTTAATGGCAATACTTGTGTTATAATAATGCATGGCTAAGGCAGTTTAAAGAGATTCTTGTGATTATTCTCACATTTCATGACAAGCCAGGATTTATGTTCCATTTGTATTGGTTATAGTTGAGTACAAGTCAATAGTTAGCTTTTTCAAAAAGAGATAATTAAAGTTTTAAGGGCAAATACCATCCCATACTCTAAAATCACAGTCCCATTTAAATTTTAGGAGTATTCTCTAACATTGGCCATAATTTTAGGGGCAGTGGGAAATGGGAAGTGAGATTCCTGAGTCAAGGTCATGGTAGACCATGAAATTTTTTGGTTAGTGGTTAATTCGTTATGTTCAAATATTCAACTTTGCATTTGCCAAGTTATTTTTATTTTTTAATTCTATACTGTTATTAACTGTGACACAAAGATGGAATAGTCTCATCTACGTTCACCCACCAAGATAATAATCCAAAAATATTTTTAAATGATAATGTACATTATTAGCATAAGCCTTAAGATTGGGGCAGGGAGAGCCAACTCCTGATTCTCTTTGTTTAATCTAGGAATTGCTTCCAGAAATAAAATTATGTGTCTGTGGCCACTCTTCTGGTGATGGGCATCCTCACAACACATTTGCAGTAAGTTACACTGGGCAATGAGAAATTCAGCTGCTAAGCACAAAGCCATAGACTCAATACCACAAAGTAGATTATCTGTGATTTTCTATTAGCCACTCCCTTTCATTGATGATGATTAATCAGAGATGATTAATGTTAAGATACCAGTGTAATTAGTTGGTTTTCTGTTACTTCTTGTATTCTCTCTTCAATTATATTTCATCATCTATATACTTCACTGTTTCTGTGAGTTGATGGCATTAAAATTTACCTGAAATATGTAAAGGTATATGGTTGACTCACCACTACACCTTTCTTGAACTTTTAGGAATCATTTGATGAGATAGTGTTGACTTGCAAAAATAGAGATTATGAATAGATATAATACATATTTACATATTTTAGGGGAAAGTTGCTGTTCCATGTCTGCCAGTTACCATATAAATATGCCAAGGCCTTTTTTTTAAACATATTCTGTCACTAGAGTATAATTTGTGTCTTTAGACTCTAATATTCAATGAAAATTGCTTTCATGACCCAATTCACATACCAGTTAGCCTTGGAAATGAATAACAATCCTGAAGTGGCCATTCAAGAATTTTTAAATAGAGCAAATTCATGTTTCCATTTAGCGTGGATACTACCTGTATTCTTAAGGAATCTCTAAATATGTGAGTCATATATTTTCATATATAGAATTTTTGCTTATTTCCTTAAGAATTGAGGTACTTAGTTTCTGGACTAGAGTATTCCTAAATTGGCTCACCCAAAATTTACTTTTAAGATCCTATACATAATATTTCCTGATTTATAATTGATAGAACACATCACAGTTAAGACTTTTATAAATAAATAGTGTCTTCCTGAATAAAGAAGAAATTTCTAATTTTATACCTTAGTTTAAAAAAAAGACTTTTCTTGATAAAAATAGTGTGAAATTAATATGGAATGCTATTCTTTGTGGAAAATATACAAACATAAAGCATTTTAAAAAATGTTTGATGCAAAACAAAAACAGTGGAAACAACATAACATAAACTATTTTATGGAAATAGTGAATGCAGAGAATTGGTAATGAATTTTGTACATTAAAACAGGTGTCTCAATGATCCGAAGTTACCTAGTTTGGGTTTCATTCATTTTAATCCTACAGTGTTTGCCCTTCCTGAACTTTCTTGGAAATAATAATATCTGGAAAAAATGCCAAAAATTAAAAAGCAGTGGTAAGTTTTGCTGAAATGATGTAAATTTCTGTGAAAGACTAAACTAATCTAACTATTCTCTCTATGTTTTGAAGGAAGATAAATTTAAGATGAACTTCAAAAATAACTGTATACTTATTAATAAAAATTCATCCAAAAATATACTTTAAGAAAATAGTGCATTAAAAATGGAAAAGACAGTATTTCTAATTGGTAACACTTTTTCCTAAAATAATCCCAATGGAAAAATTGTTTTCATTAGATTGAAGAGTGAGCTGACTGAACTATTAGTAATGTTTGTTCTTTATCTAAAACTACTTCTACAAGTTAAAAAAAAATCATTTTCTATTCTACTGACATAAGAATAAATCTATAGCATCAGATCTTTATATTTTCACTGACATATTTTCAGAATGAAAACAAACCACAGAGAAATTAAATGACTTACCAGAGGCCATTTAATTCCTCAATAGCAAGGCTGAATTTATAACCCAAGTCTGTGATCATCAGTGTATTGGTCTTTCCAAGGATATGCCAGATTGTTCGTGGTTGCCTTGAGGGCTCTGTTGAATAGGAGTGTAAAGTTGTTCTATGTGTCAAGACTGTGGTTAGTATCTAAGACAGAAAGACTACCAAGATAAATTAGTGAGGTCTGCTGTGGCTGATAGGCAGAGGGAGTATGGAAGTGCATAGACCAGGTATTTGCCATCCACATGGTGCACCAAACTTAATACTTCAAATCAGTCACTGAGTGACTCTGCAAATGATGCCTCCTGACTTCACGACACTAGGGAAACACTAAATATTAAGTAGGTGTTTTTCTTTTATTGACTATATTAGCTATAACCTTTCTGCAAGCTAAAATGGCTACATAGTGGGATTTAAAATCAAGTTGCAAACTAAAGCAAATGATATCTGTTATTCACAGTTGACAATGTCTGTGCAATGGACATAGATCTCTTTTTAGTATTTAGTAAATTTCATAAGTACCAATACTCTGGGGTGATACTTAACTAAATTCTGGAGTACCATAAGATAACTGGTAGGCTGAAAGGAAGAAGGGTGTAGAAAGTATGCATACAGGTCTCTAAAGCCAGCCACATTCCTTTATAATCTATTTAACTGAAATGTGTAATAAATTGTGAATCACTGTAATAATTCTAAAAATTCATATATCCCTGTCAGTGGATTAATTTAATATCACACATATTACTTCCATGGTTGATCCACCTTCACAAATAAAAAGCCAAAATTTTCAAGCAAATGTTCCAAATTGGCAGATGAAAATACTTTTTACTTCCTCCCCCTTAACTTCAGAAATATAAATCCTCCAAGTTTATTAAAAAGCTGGAAATAAAGTACCATAAATTTCAGAGAAAACTACTTGCAATTACCAAAGGTAGGTTAAAGCTCAAATTACCTTAAAGAAATAAGTAATATTACCTATTTGATACTAAACTGATGTCAGAAGCTCCCCATCCCCACCATCCTCTCCCAGGCATTTCTTCCATCCAGTTCCCAACAAAAGAAGTGATAAAAATATATTTCAGAGAAGCATTTTCTGGTGTTTTAGTATGCAAGTAGCCATCAGACGTTAGCTGTCATCTGAGTAGCTGTCATCTGAGTATTGTGCTTCTTTATTTGCACATTGTTGAACCTTAGTGATACTTTTATATATCCACTTATAGATTATATTTATTGTGCCTCTACTAATTTATTGCAATACCGGGGAGTAATTGTACTCACTTATATCATCCTTACCTGAAAATTATAATCTTAAGTTCTATCTACCTGTTGTGTTTAAAAAGAAATGTTTGATCTCCATAGGTTGTATGTTTAACATTCTAAGAATAATGACATAAAATCCTTATTGTAACTTTGAATTTTATAGGGAAAAGCATTAAGTTCTGACTTTAAAGGAAAGAGTATGAGTGTAAGAGAGCTTCTTTGTGAGAGATTACTCTTCAATACTTCCTTTTCACACTCAGTTTTTTTTTTCAAATGGTATATATTTAACTCTAATCTGGAAAAATCTTCACTTATTTTACTTTTCTTTCAAACATTGGTAATAAGATAGATGCCTTTTTTCCCCTCCTGATATATCAAACAGCTTTATGAATGGCTGACTGTCGAGAGCCTGAATTTGCTTCCCTACCACACAATAGTAACCCAAGTTCACTCCCCAATAACTAGACCTTGTTGACACCTCATCTGTCTGAGTGGCCTCATTAACACCTACCTGCAGATAATCTTATTGTTAGTTTTGCCTACAGGTTTTTACACCTAAGTGAATACTATTTTACATAGGATTCTGCCTGTTAGCTCCGAATGCTAAGGTAATTAAGTTGAATGCTTGGAGTCTTTGTCTTTTGGGTATTATTTTCAAAACATTTAGCATTGGGTCAAATGAGTATTTTGATGAATAAAACTTGTTGGACCTATAAAACCAAAAATGAAACTTGCTGGCCTTGGTCCAGTTCATTTATAACCCATTTAAATTTCATTGCATTGACCACATTGAATCTCTCCCTCCACAGATTCTTATTCTGTTGTGATTGGCTCCTGAATGTTTCATTTCAAGGAGAATTGTGGATTGGAGGAAATAAGAGAAAGAGGAGGGTGACAGTCTTTAAGAATCTCTTATTTTCTATCCAAATTCATCTCTCTTTTTAGTCTTTACATGAATTCTACCCCGCAGCAAATCATCTATCCCATGGGCTCTGGAATCAGCTTTCTAGACGGAATATTGGACAAATTACTTACCTTTTGTAGCCTCATGCTCTCAATCTATAAAATTAGGATAATATCTACCTCATAGGGTGGTAGTGGGGATTAAATTTTATAACTGTAAAGTACTTACCTGATGACTAACACGTAGGAAATGTGCACTAGATATTCAAGTCAGTTGCTATAGTAGCCATCAATATACTCTTGTTTGGACTAAAGAGGCAATTCTGTTTGATGTAAATTTAAGTACATATTTGGTATTAACACTAAATAAGAAGCATTAGGCATTGGACGCCTGGGTGGCTCAGTTGGTTAAGCGACTGCCTTCAGCTCAGGTCAGGATCCTGGAGTCCCGGGATCGAGTCCCACATCGGGCTCCCTGCTCAGCGGGGAGTCTCCTTCTCCCTCTGACCCTCTTCCCTCTCGTTCTCTCTGTCTCTCACTCTCTCTCTCTCAAATAAATAAATAAAATCTATTAAAAAAAAGAAGCATTAGGCATTACACCTTGAATTATGACTAGGACAGATGGAAATGTTCCTTAATGAGAGGAAAGTCTTTATACTCATTAATTTATGTTAAATCCTGACTTATTCACTCACAAAAATCAGTGTTATCCAAATGTTTTCCAATTTGTTAAGTGGAAGATAGCTAAGTGGA
Source organism: Callorhinus ursinus (assembly GCF_003265705.2). Lineage (NCBI taxonomy): Eukaryota > Metazoa > Chordata > Mammalia > Carnivora > Otariidae > Callorhinus > Callorhinus ursinus. Next base: position 56,529,944 of record NW_027397074.1, read on the forward strand.
AGAGAAAGAATCCTTCCTCACCAGATCTAAATGATGTCCTTCTGGCAGCCGAGGAAAATTGTTGCCAAAGAATGTTAGAAAAAGTGATTGTACCCCTAATTGTGTGTATCCAGCCAGAGCACACCAAGATACGAAGTCAGGAGATACATGGGGCAGTGCCAGATTACCTCCAGTGTTTTCTTCCTTCTCTATTTATAAACTTATTAGCATAGATGAACCAAGAGTTAAAGATAAATTACTACTGATTGGTAGTATTGACAATTTTAACTAACATGCTATAGACAGTTAACCAGGGATACTATTGTAGTACCTTTTTTAGAGTCCTTCCTATAAACCCCAGATTTAACTTTTCACTATTAGTGTAAAGTTGTAGTAGTGTAAACTTGAATTTATTATGAAGCAGTACAAATTAGATTTGTTAATCGTGTTCATTTTGAGTAGTTTTTATTTGAAGTCCTTTGGTATGAAATAGGCCTTAAGATAACCAAATATTTCAGACCCTTACTGTACAGCTGATTTTGTTAATGCCATAGAGTTATAATATAGTGACCATGTTCAGTGATACTGTTAAAAAATTTCCAGAATGGAAATTTGTTCCAGATTGTTCTATTTCTATTCAGAAATAGAACAAAGATTTCTGTTTTTTAAAACCTTGGTTGACATCTGTATGCAACTTCTTGATTAATCTTTTTCTTTCCAAGTGTAATTCAAAATATTAATAATTATCTTTACACACCTCACTCAGCTGGGATGTAGCTCCCTGAACTCAGTTCATTCTAGACACCTCTCCTGAGTGATTGCCTCTCACCTTCTATTTTATTTCAATATTTGAGATTGCAATGAATTCTCTTGATGTTGGTTCCAAGAAGGACCAGTAGCAGAGCTTTTTCAATGGAGGCTCCTCTTTGAAATTTATAATGAATAATTTACTCCCCTTGATGATTCACCAAAGCATTAGTATGGCAGAAATCAGGGGCTGATGAAAGGATTATTTATTTAGTTATGTGGTTTTGTTGTTGTTAATATATTTTTCATCAACTAAATTGATACACACACTAGAATATGTATGTGACAATAATGTGAATTTATGGTGCCCATTCAGATAGACTATTTTTCCTTTCACATTTTAAAGTTATTTGTAATGAGCTATTAGTGTAGTCTCTACAGATATGAAATATAATCTGCACTAACTTCTAACTGTTCACTCTATAGTTCTTGCACATTTCTAAAGACTTATAAAATGTATATTCCATATTTATTATTTGTATTTCTGTTCCTTGTATATTTCTATATCATCTTATTTTAGCATAATAATCACAAGGCACAAAAAAACAAGTCATCCTTGTGTATAAATCTTCATGACTCATGAGTGTGCACACGCGCACACACACACACACACACACAAACATCCATGCATATATGTATACATATCTAAATGACCAATTATGTAAAAGAATGTGTATGTGCTTTTATTGAATTCTATATGCTATTCATTTTTGTTCTCTTCTTTTGAAGTTAAATTTTTTATGTTTGTAATTTTCATTAGTCAAATGAATCATTTGTTATGCATAGGATTAACAGATTATAGACATCAAATTTTTATCACTGGCACCATTCATGCTACAATGTATTTACTTCAAAAATATTTCCAAATAACTGGATTTTTCATGTAATTTTAATACATAGGATGTCATGTTAAGCAGCATATAATTCCCGTTGACATTAAGACTTAAACCTAAAACTGCATGCTGTACTTTAAATCTTGAGTCAGTGGAGTTCAGAAAGCTTACATTATCAGAGTTCTGTCATGCTATAATCATATAATGATTCATATAACTTAGATGAAATTGCACATGCTTACTTCCAATTAATCATATCCTTTATCATAATGATAATTTTGGTGCTAGTAAATTCACCTTAGTGGTAAGATAAAGAATAAAGTCTTATACCAAGTTAAAGATTTCAAGATGGAACTTCTGTCATATTTAACATTAAAAAACAACATGAAATGCTTAGGCTCTTGCAACCATGTTCCCAAGCTTTTTCCTGAAGTTGTGCTTACCATTCCAACAGATATTCCTCCTGTTCTCTCTTAAGAGAGATAGGATGAGATATTTTGTAATATTGGCAGAAGGAATCTACCTTTCAAATCCAGAGTAGTAGTTATGACATCACACTCCGGAATACATAGGCTGTATATTTAGTATTTTCAGAGTAACAACATAATACTTTAATTTTAATTTAGAATTTTATATGTAAAATATTTAGTCTGGCTAAAACAGACAATATAGAATAGGAATAAGAGACTATGAGAGTTGTCATTTAAGTATTCTTTAAGTAAGAGTATCTTAAGAGATATCACACTGAAGGGAAGGTATCAGGTAAATATCAGATAAATTCTCATTAAATTAAGCATAATTCATAAATTCACATTGTGTAATTTTAGGGGGAAGTGTTGACAAAATTATGTCATTAAAATTTGATAAACAAGCTTAAATTTTCCTACAGGATCATATATGCATACCTAGTGAATATTTTGCTGATGAATAGGTAATACAAAGTTGAAATAAAGAAATAAAATGATATGAGGAACAAGTACACTATTGTTTTATCTCTATTTCTCCCTAAATCAAGTTGCGTATCTCATATACTCATTTAAGGCTGGCAAATATACTTTTTTGCATGCCTGCCTTTGTCTCTTTATATATGATCTGAATAGTTACTTTGCTGTATTAGAAGGGTTGTGCCCTGTTACTGCATTGCCAAAATAGAGAGAAAGGAGATGTGTACCCAGCACGTATTTCCATCCTCTATGGACTGATAGAATATTATAGCTAAAAGGAGCCCTATGTTTCATCTAATTCAAATACTTTATTTTACAGTTGAGAAAACAGTGAGAAAGAATCTAAGTGACTCCCCTAATATATCTCCATTATTCATGGAATTCAAAGGGGAGTTTATTGATGACCTGGTAATTCTTTAGTCTTAAGCCATGGTTCATATCTATTAATTTTCACAGATTCTGTATTTTAACTTTAATTCTATATATAAGAAAATCATTCAGTTTTTCCAAATGTTGCTAATTGCATTTACCTATGAAAAGATTTCAAAAACCAGATAGATTTTATGATCACTTTTGAAATTACCATACATATTACTTGACTGTTTGCAGTTTGTTGAGAACACGTTTAAGGTCTCAGTCAGATCTATGAGATAATTTTATTTATAGGTTGAGATTTTAGAAAAAGAACAATCCAAGGATTTTCAGTGATTCCCCCAGAAACATGATTTCATGAAATCCAAGACTGTTGATTTTTTGCTTATAATCTTTTAATAGGATTTCAACTAGAAAAAAAAACATGAAACCCTTACCTTGGTGTACAGGGCATTCCAAAGTTAGTTCCTAATGTTTAAAGGAATAAACTTAATGGTTAACAAAATCTTAATTCTTTACAATCATTTTATCTTTATTTAGACTATACATCCAACCAAGATCAGTTGCTCCGTCGAGATGACCAAATAGATTTCCCTCAGCTTTTTAGATTGTCTGTTGACTCTCTCCCAGATAAATATTATGTCTTAACAATTGAGAAAAAGTGTTTAGTAGGTCTGTTATTCCATCATGATCTTAAAATACAAATGAAAGAAGACAAGACAATACTTTAAGTATGATATTGAAATATCAAACATTTAAATAGGTAAAGCTCAGAATGGATGCTTGAATTCACAGACTAAAATGCTATGTCTGTAACATACAACTTTGATCCTGTAAAATATATTCATAGCACTCACAGAAATGAGTATAAAGTTTGAATTCTGTTTAGACATTATGGTTCTAGAAAAGTCTTACAAGTACCTGGAACAATCAGTTCCACCATTTTAAATTAGTACATACTATTTTTTAAATTGATATCATCATAAGATAAATAATTGTTCCTATTCTTCTTTCTCATAACTTGTAAACAGTCTTCGATGGCTGCCCACTGTCTGCTCTATAAAGCTTTACAAATCTTAGCCTTTCAGTCATGTACTTCCCCAAAACTGGGCTTTTTCTTTCCCAAACTTATCCCCTATTATTTCATAAACAAAAACATTGGGTCCTGACTGATATACCTATATGTATGTCCCAAACATATACAATATTCCTTTTTTTCTATTCCTTTTCTTATGTTATTACCACTTTGTATCATCCTCTCTGTTCTTTCTGCTTATCAGATTCCACTGGTTATAAAAGCCCAGTTCAATACTATCCCACATGAATGCTTTTTCACCAATGCAGTCCACACTGATTAATCCCTCTTTTGATCTTGTTATCCAATCCATGTTTTGGAATTATTCTTAGCCCTGTGATATGGTTCCATTCAACACATACTCACTGAACACATACTATGTATAACTCACAATGATACAAAAATTTTCAGCAAAATAATGAGTAATCACCTGCATCTGAGAAGTGTAGGTCATGAAGATGGGAAATATGTAATATAGGCCTCAAAAAAGCAAGCAAGTTGTAAAGATAGACTTAATCACTGTACTGAGGAATTAAGGACAGGTAGATGGAAGAGATTTATTTGAGGTGAAGTTTTGGAAAAAAAAACACAAATTCATCACACTAAAAGTGTAGAGAATATTCTAGGCATTGGGAACAGATTAAGCAGATTTACAGAAGAGAGAAAAGAAAAGGATGGGTAGTTTTCAAAATGTAGCCTTGTGTATTGTATCTGAGAAATTGGAGAATGTTTCGGGAAAAGTTGGCTTATGTAGTCTTTAAATATATGGACCAAGGCCAAAATTTGAAGTTTTGAATTTTTAAAGAACTTTAAATATTCTGGAAGATTTTGAGCAAAGTAGTGAATGTAACATAACCAGACTATCCTATTTAAAAATATCCTTAGGAACATTAGGAAGAAGTGATTGAACTAGAAAAAGATTGGAATCTGTGTATCTAGGCTAAAGGATGCTGTCCAAAAAAATAATAATGGTAATCTTAACTAGACAAGGACAGGGAAAGAAATTAAGAGGACAGATTTAAGGGAGAATACAATTGTAAAAGGTACGTTAATAATTAGAGAAACAGAAAATAATCTGTGCCTGGACATTTGTATTTGTTTTGACTGTGAACCTGGTGATATCTAGAACCCAGAAAGAATAGTAGGTTCGATGGTAGGCAGAAAAAGGTGAGAAGTGACAAAAGTGTTGTTTGAGAAGTATGTTTGCATTGCCAGTGGGATATCCGTGTTCAGCAAGCAGTTGGCGATGAGTTGGAAATGATGACTTTTTGGAAGTCATATCAAATGCAGTTCGCCAGAGTCCATAATTTTGAAGGAGACTGTAAAGAGGAAGACAACCACAAATAAGCCACAAGCCATGACTTTGACTAAGGGAAAAAAGAAGAACCAGTAAAGGATGTGAATCCATAAGACAGCAGAGAACTAGGAGCCAGGAGTCAATGGACAACAGAAGAGATTTTTAACAAGCTAAGAGATTGTTAAAAACATTATTACAGATGGAAGGGTGGTTTTAAAACGAGGATGAGACATGAAGCAGGTTATAGATTTGGCAAGAGTGTTTTCCAACAGAACATAGTCGAGGACTTGCATGGCAACTGAAGGAGTTCACATAGAAGTGATACACGTATGTATACACTGGTCCTTTGGGGAAAATGCTGATTAAAAGGGAGATAATACGATGGGGCTTGAGAGGGAGCAGGACCGAGGAAAGGTCTTGAGGGGAGGAGACAGTGGAGATGAAAAGATTAAAAGTGAAAGAAGAGTAAAAAGTTGAAACAAGGAATGAAAGATGATGAGGGGAGACTGCCAGCATCCAGGGCACAGATGAATGTAGTTCTTTAAAGGGAATAGAAACCCACTTTCATCGGAATTGAATGGAAATTTGAGGTTGAGTAAACTCATAGCTGGGTTTTTACCTCTTTTACATTATTTGTTAAATCTGTTTATGCCTTGTGACTATCACTGTGTCCCTCTCCCCCATGTCGTGATGTCTACATTTGAACTTCGTATCACCTCTTAGGGGTTCCTATTTCTATGACAAATGGTACAAAAGAAGGGAAGGGTATATTCATGGTTGCTAAAATTTTCTAGTTATGATAGCTTTACTCTGACCATATTTGTTATACGTTGGGATATTATCAGCCAAAAGAATAGCTACTCATTAGAGTTTAAACTTAGCAGTGATTTTCTCATAAGAGACTAATAGCATAGTCACAAGATGAGTGTTCTTTCCTGTCTCTCAGAAATTTAAGATGGATTAATATACATCTGAAGAATATTAATTATTTTATGAAACATTTAGATACATGAAGCTTTTGAACTTTTTAAGTAATTGGTTAATTTTTAGTAATTAATAAAATAAAGCTTTTCACTTTTTAGAAAAACCTTTTAGTGAAAGCAGAACTTGCAACCAGAATGAAATATATGCAGAAATATTATGATAGTCTTTTCTTTCACTGTATTGACAGTATTAATTTTAAGAACAACCCAATAACTCAACCACTGAAATTGCCCTTAGACATACATGTAATTGCTTAATTCTGCACTTAGTACTACACAATTTGGACACAAAGGTATGACAGGGTAACATATCCTTAAACAAAAAAACCTTTTTGTTCATAAAATCAGAACTAAAGCGTAAGGAAAACTAAGAAAGAGACAAGGACCTTGCTTTTGGAGCCTTTTACAGCAGCTGATATTTCTGCTTTACGAAGTAGACCTTAAATAGTAGAATTTCAGGAATTGGTGATAAACAGTTGGAAGTGTCATCTCCCCAAATGATTCCATGACTTCTGACCAAGAAATTCCTACATCATTGCTGCTGAAAATAATTCTTTTTAACATGCTGACAAAAATCCTTTTCCTTTTTTTAATGTTTCAGTTCTCTGCTAAGCCAATTTATTGAAGCTCTCCAAACTGAATTAAACTGTTTTTTCTGTTTTGCCTTTACTGGGGTTTTGGTGAAAGTATCGACTATGTCAGGTTTTATGAGACAGAATCATAATGTGGTCTCTCTGGCAGAAGCCCACCCTTTAAGGCATAACCACACTTTGCAGTAATTTTGGTTTTCTGGTGTTTTTTTTAAAGATTTATTTATTTTATTTGTGCAAGCAGGGGGGTGCGGGGAGGGGGTACAGAAGGAGAGAAGCAGACTCCTCGCTGAGTGGGGAGCCCCATGGGGCTCCATCTCAAGACCCTGAAATCATGACCTGAGCTGTAACCAAGAGTGGGATGCTCAACCGACTGTGTCACCCAGGCGCTGCTGCAGTAGTTTTTATTATGGCTATTTACATATATTTTTTTCTATTGAGGAAACTGACTTAACTGAGAAGTAAAATAATCTACCTAGAGTCACGTTTTAGCAAATGATTAAGCCAAGATTCAAATTGAGGTCTGTCTGACTCGAAGATCTCTCTCTCCGTTTTGTTACACCACCTGTGGCTTTTTCTGGGGGTTTTAATTACCCTACAAACATCATTTAGAAGGAAGCTCCCCCCACACCCCCACATTAGAAGAGTGCCTGAATATTTGAATCCTATTAGCTGCCTTGGACACTTTGACTTCACTTTTCTCCACCTCCTGTAAAACAGGGATTTTCAGCTCCACCCACTTCAGACAAGAACACAAAAGATTTGACAGTCTTTAGGCACCATTCCAACTCACGCTCTCAAAATTTGATTGTTTTTTTTTTTCAATTCTGAAACTTTCTATTTTTCTTCTATTAGTTTACATTTCCTTATCTTTCTTAAACCAACACTGTACTCTCATTAAATCTTCTATTCTCATTAAGTCTTTTCTGTTTGACAGTTGAAACACTTATTCGGCATTCTTGAAACTGCTATTTTTCTAAGATCTCCCTCTCCTGCCATGTCTTGTTACTCCCTATTTTTAACTGACTCTCAAAAATAATCAAAATAGTCACTCTGCCCTAAATATCCCCAAGCCTTTCCCACCTCTATGCCTTTGACCCCTCAAGTCTCTCGGTCCTCTCTGCTACCCGGGGTGGTAGAGTTCATAGAATCCAAATCATGTCCCAACAAAGGCAGTTTCAAGTTGCTACATAAAATCCGTATGGAATGGAAAGCTGTTTTCACCTTTTTCTCTTCTACATTCTGATTACTTTGGGGAAAATAATTTCATTTTCCCATTCTACATAACAAGAAATGTACAAAAGTATCTGGCATATAGTGAGTACTTTAAAGGGTAATCTCCTTTTGTTTTGCTTCTGTGGAATTTTGTTTTCTTTTGTCATTTATACTGCTTAATCTAAATATCTCTACATAGAATCAGGAAGGAAGTACCATTTTTTAGTGTAAACATAATGGTAAGCAATATTCAATTTTTTTCTTCCAATTTTTTCTTCTGATGGTAGTTTTTCTTACCGATCAAGACAAATTTCTTTTTTTTTAAAGATTTTATTTATTTATTTGTCAGAGAGAGAGAGAGAACACAAGTAGGCAGAGCAGCAGGCAGAGTAAAAGGGAGAAGCAGGCCTCCCACTGAGGAAGGAGCCTGATACGGGACTCCATCCCAGGACCTGGGATCATGGCCTGAGCCAAAGGCAGCCACTTAACCAACTGAGCCACCCAGGCACCCCAAGAAAAATTTCTGAAGTATGTAAATATTGTTAGAAATAGTGAGACATTAAAGAATGCCGAGAGTTTTTGTTAAGTTTACTAGGTTTTTTTTTTTTTAAAGATTTTTATTTATTTATTTATTTATTTATTTATTTATTTATTTGAGAGAAGCAGAGAGCAACAGAGAGCATGAGCAGGGAGGAGAGAGAGAAACAGGCTCCCCACCGAGCAGGGAGCCCAACGTGGGGCTCAATCCCAGGAACCCGGGATCACGACCTGAGCCGAAGGCAGACGCCCAACCGACTGAGCCACCCAGGCGCCCCAATTTTACTAGTTTTTAAATCAGTGTTTTGAACTTAGGTAAGCCATCTGGCCAGTTTTCTGAGTCTTGCCCCAAATAAGAGATTTATTATTTTCAGTGTATATCTACCAACTGCTCCGAATGATTCTGAGGATTAGTCAAGATTTAGAAACACTTATTTAAGGGCCTCTCCACACAGTGTGTTCCGTGGGCCAGGATCATTACCTGGGAATTTGTTAGAAATGCAAACTCTTGGGCCCCACCCCAGACCTACTGAATCACAAGTCCGCATTTTAACAAGATCTTTAGCCAATTTATATGTTCTTTAAAGATTAAGAAGCACTGTTCTAAAGCACAACTTTCAGAAAATGAATATTCTGAAATATATATATACACACACACAAATACTATAAGATAGTGTGCAGATGCATTTATAATTTTTTTTTAAGAGAGAGGAGGGGGTGGGCCAGAGGGAGAGGGAAAGAGAGAATCTTAAGCAGGCTCCACACCCAGTGCAGAGCCCTATGCGGGGCTCCATCTCACAACCCTGAGACCATGACCTGAGCCAAAATCAAGAGTCGGCTGCTTAACTGACTGAGCCACCCAGGCGCCCCCAGATGCATTTATAATTTAAAGAAATATTTGGGATCCTTATAGCTAGGGCTAACGTTTAATATAATAATTAAAAGTCTGGGGAAAACAATTTTATGCTCTGTGATTATATTTAACAGTTTTAGATATTTATTTTGCTGTTTTGTATGCATGTGGGAAAGACAAAGCTGTGTCTGCACAAACCAATTGTGTTGAGTAAATTGAGTTTAAAAGTAAGATTATTTCAGTAATATAATACGTCTGGAGTTTTGTCTGCAAAATGCTACTAACTTGCTTGACTGAATTTTTCACCTGGTAACTTGTGTATATCAGATGGATACAGTGGTTAAACTGAAGGTTTACTTACATTATGATGTTAAAAAATTTGTATATCACTTAATATCAAATACATCCTGTAAGTATTTCAGGAGTAAAAAGATTATTTGTGGGATATATGGAGGATAAAGAGATTTACTATAGTGTGGGTTATTGAAATTATTTTTAGTGATGTTTACTCTTCTATGAAGATTCCATTTATAAAACCTTATTATCATTTGTTAAATGACACTATACAGAATGCTTGATGACTTTAATTCATACATTAAATATGCACATATATTTAACAATATTTGCATCTTATAATACATTTAATAATGACTTGTCATAGTGTTACTCATTAACCATTTCTTTGACTTTAATATTTGTAAAATAAATAAAGTGCTTCTATATGTTATATTAATTTAAATTATTTGTTTCTTAATCCTGGAATGGTGATGTATATATCAGTATTTGAGTGGATGTGTTTCCATTTTAACTGAGATTTTGGAAGAAAGCTTTCCCCCAGAACAGTCTATTAGGATGTCAAAATTCCAAACAATATAGTTCATGTTCTTATTCTTCTACATATGCTTAAATATATTTCTAACAACATATTATTTCCTATAAACAATTTTTCTTGAATTAGCACAAAATGTCTTCATATTGCAATGCATTTGTAAATCATAGTTCATATTAGTAAAAGTTTTTGTAACAAAGTACTACTAGTACTAGTATTATTAAAGCCTAATTAATCATTACTATGTAAAGGCTGAGTTTAGTAGGCACTCATTATTTAAATCATAATAAAAATTTAGATTTTTCATTATTCTCACCAAGTTCCAGGTATAATTGTTCAAATGAGCCAACTTTAAACACACAAAACCATAGTATTTCTTAAAATTGTGGCTAATTCAGTTTGGGTTACATTGATTGTCAGTATTTTCAGCATGTGAATAAAATACTTGAGAAAGGGCATAGAAGGGTAGAAATTTGGAAGTATTCCCTAAATGTGAATAGGCAGAGGAAATGATTCTCTTACTAGTTATCCAATAGTTTCTCAAAGTTCAAGTCAGCTGCTAATTTGGTGAACATGAGATAATAAAATCCACCATTCTTGATGTCTTATTGATGATTTTGAAGTTCTCATACTCATTTTATTTATTTATTTATTTTTAGTATTTTATTTATTTATTTGACAGAGGGACACAGCGAGAACAGGAACACAAGCAGGGGGAGTGGGAGAGGGAGAAGCAGGCTTCCTGCCAAGCAGGGAGCCCGATGTGGGGCTCGATCCCAGGACCCTGGGATCATGACCTGAACTAAACGCAGATGCTTAACTACTGAGCCACCCAGGTGCCCCATTTCATCCTCATTTTAAAATGTCCAATATTTATTTTAAACTCATTCAGTTTTTGAACTAGTCTGAGCCCCATAGTTGAATTATATTTTTTAAAAAAATACTTTAAAGGAATTAAGTAATTCCTGCACAATATTTAAAAGGTATATATGAAATGGTCAAAAACATTAAGAAATGTCTCTCCTCCTCCAGCCCCAGAAGAATCTTTTATAGTTTTATAGTTTCTTTCTTTCTTTCCTTTTGTTTTATTTTGTTTTTGTGTATGTGTGTTTTGCTCTTGAATATAGAAAGTGAAACACTCAAGAAACTTATAAGTCATATTTTCCCCAAGACTGTTGCTCTCTGGGATCTGAAGGGAATTGCTTTTCTGTAACATATGCCAATAAGCAGGTGGTTAGTTACTGCTTTAAATTTGTCATTAGAAAAATTTCCAAGTATACTGAATATATGCTAGTATTTGTGCCTGTTCATGAAATAAAAAGGAGTCCTGAATGTTCCTCTTAAGTAGGACATTTTGGCTTGGCTATTTCCATATACAAACTTAAACTGAATTCAAGCAATGTCGTTTTTGCCCCCAAGTGATTGGTTGTTTCCTCTGAACTCCTGTAGCATTTATATATTAAACATACTACTTCTGTTTCATTTTTTTTAAAAGATTTTATTTATTTGAGAGAGAGAGAATGAGAGATAGAGAGCATGAGAGGGAAGAGGGTCAGAGGGAGAAGCAGACTCCCTGCTGAGCAGGGAGCCCGATGTGGGACTCGATCCCGGGACTCCAGGATCATGACCTGAGCCGAAGGCAGTCACTTAACCAACTGAGCCACCCAGGCGCCCCTCTACTTCTGTTTCTTGATTTATCAAAAATAGGTAGAATATGTTGACTCCTTGCTATAAAGATTAGAAATTTAGGGGGCGCCTGGGTGTCTCAGTTGGTTAAGTGTCTGCCTTCAGCTCAGGTCATGATCCCAGGGTCCTGGTCCTGGGATTGAGCCCCGCGTTGGGCTCCCTGCTCCACGGGAAGCCTGCTTCTCCCTCTCCCACACCCCCTGCTTGTGTTCCCTCTCTTGCTGTCTCTGTCAAATAAATAAAATCCTTAAAAAAAAAAGAAATTTAGGATTTTTTTACCACCAACACTTTTTGCTAATTCTGTTGTTTTGAGCTCTTCTAGTGGTTATCTTTATTACTCAAATAATAAACTTTAATATCTATTTTTTTCTATATTGATTCTGTGCTAAAAATGATGGCTCTTAAAAAGAAACAGCTAGCAAGCTATTTTTATTTTACTTTATGGAACCAATAAATATTTCTGAAGATACAAATTAGAAGGTTCATAAAACTTCCTTCTGTTCTCTGAATCATCTGATCTCTTGAGACATGTTACATTTGTTCATCTTTTTCATTTTTTTATACTATTGGTTTTCTTCAAATGTCTGATGTTTTTAGTTGTTGGTTCAATATATGAATGAGGCTGATTAATAATAAGATTAATAGCTGGGGTAATTTTTTGCACGGTTGCGTAGGTTTCTTTCAACAATAGGCTTCTCCCTCAAATGGGAGTGTGTTGGCAGGCAGGCTTCACTTTAGGACTGAGTCAACCAATTGGCACTATTGCCAAAGCTAAGACAGTTACTTTGGCATGACTGACTTAACTTGCAAGTCTGTAATTGAAGCTGGGAGTTATCTCTAAACTCTGCTCTGCTTATCTTTTGCATTCCTACACCCATATTGGGTGCTTTCTCTAGAAGGATGTTTTGTTTTCTTAGTCTAATAATGCACTTCTCACTTTATCCCAGGGGCAAAAGCCGTTTGTGTGAGAAGCCTGCTCTAAGACTTGGAGAGGATATGAGAGGAGGTAGCTAGCTGTTTTATAGGCCTGCCCATTCTGTTTTGTTGTTGTTGTTGTGTTTTGTTTTGCTTTAGGCCTGCCCATTCTTGACATGGATTTTAATTAATTCCCCAGATGATTGTACCGTGGCCCACCCTTACCCTTCGTGTTCTGCGAGAAGTAAGAATTTACTTCTGGTATTTTGGATTGCTTTTTTCCATATTTCTGCTTGTCAATCTATGCCCTTTTATCTGCTCAGTTGCTACCTGGTTTCTCAAACTTTGTGGTCTTCGGCTGGTACTTTTTTTTTTTCCTCCCCAGCACTGATATAATTTTATTATTTTTAAAACAAAGGGAGAGAACGGAGGTAGACTTGGCTGCTTATTCTATTATACTAATCCAGAAGTCAGTAGTTCTTTCTAATACCATATAGATATTCATGGTCACCTACTGTGTACATGTCCGTGTCATAAAATGGCATCCAATGGGCTCCGATATCACCTTCCCCTACCTAAAGAGCAGAAGGTGCTCTGGCTTACAGATTTGCAGACTCCCTTGTAGAGCACAAATTTTGCTTGTTATTTATTTAAGCACAGAATTCAGGTAGTTTTGATTCCTCCCAAAAACAATCTGAGTTACTTTCTTTCCTTCCCTGATACTAAAAATATAACCCAAAGAATTCTGCCTACAAGTCAGGCTATCACAAAAATTTAAATCTATGATCTTGACCAAATATTGGAGGGAAGAGCTTTGCTGTTTTAATGTGTTTTGTAGTAAACCCTATAGCCTGCTGTTTCTTCAGCCTGGCTTTCCAAACTATGGATAAGCACCAGAAAGCCCGTCACAGGGTTCTACTGATACCATTGTTTTCCTGCTGCCTGCAGGCTGCCTAGGCAGTTTTGTGTGAACTCTCCATGTGCTTTCCCATTGTGGTGCTTCTTTTTTTTTTTTTTTTTTAATTTTATTTTATTATGTTATGTTAATCACCATACATTACATCATTAGTTTTTGATGTAGTGTTCCATGATTCGTTGTTTGCATATAACACCCAGTGCTCCATGCAGAACATGCCCTCTTTAATACCCATTACCGGGCTAACCCATCCCCCCACCACCTCCCCTCCAGAACCCTCAGTTTGTTTCTCAGAGTCCACCGTTTCTCATGGTTCGTCTCCCTCTCTGATTTCCCCCCCCTTCATTCTTCCCTTCCTGCTATCTTCTTCTTCTTCTTCTTTTTTTTAACATATAATGTAGTACTTGTTTCAGAGGTACAAGTCTGTGATTCATCAGTCTTACACAATTCACAGCACTCACCATAGCACATAACCTCCCCAACATCCATCACCAAGCCACCCCATCCCTCCCACCCCTACCACTCCAGCAACCCTCAGTTTCCTGAAATTAAGAATTCCTCATATCAGTGAGATCATGTGATATATGTCTTTTTTTGACTTATTTCACTCAGCATAATACCCTCTAGTTCCATCCACGTCGTTGCAAATGGCAAGATTTCGTTTTTGTGGGTTTTTTGATGGCTGCATAATATTCCATTGTGTATATATACCACATCTTCTTTATCCATTCATCTGTTGATGGACATTTTGGCTCTTTCCATAGATTGGCTATTGTGGACATTGCTGCTATAAACGTTGGGGTGCATGTACCTCTTCAGATCACTGCATTTGTATCTTATATGCAGATAGATGCAGAGAACTGTTAGAGCCATTTGTGATTTTTATGGGCCTTTCTGGCTTTAAAATTCTTTGGCAATAGAAATATTGAACAGTTATTTGCTAGAATATGATTAGGGCTGGCATTTGTGTTTGGCCACTGAGGAGAAAGAAGACACGTTACTATCTAGGGACAAGTAGATAAGGGGTAGATATGTGTGTTCTTTTCTGGGCCATGCAGGATATGCCCAGTTGGACGAAGAGGGGAAAATTCAACCTATTTTAAATAAAGCACAGTTATTTTGTTTTTAATAAATGGTACTATGATCATACTACATAGTTCCTCAAGAGAAATCATAGACTCAGAAATCTCAAGCAAGAAAAGAAACTTTAAAGTTAATTCCAGACTCTTCCAAAATTATTTTACTATTAACACATGCCTTTTTTCAAAATGCTTTTTATGCTCAAACCAGTATAGCAGTCATCTTCTTTCCCCACATCTCAAAGCTCTAAAAATACTGCTTTAGGGGCACCTGAGTGGCTCAGTTGGTTAAGCGTCCAACTCTTGATTTTGGCTCAGGTCATGATCTCAGGGTCGTGAGATCAAGCCCTACGTGGGCTCCGCACTGCTCTGGGTATGGAACCTGCTTAAGATTCTCTCTCTCCCTCTCCCTGTGCCCCTCCCCACCCCCCCACACACACACTCTATCTCAAAAACAAAACAAAAATTACTGCTTTATACCCAATATTTTCCCAACTTAAATAGAGTAAGTTAAATTTCATTATGCCTACTATGTAGGGGCCAGGCTTTGGACACTGATAAACCTGACAACTATAAGACATTCACTCCAGCTATCTAACTGGTTAAGGTTTTTAAATGATTGATTTACTGAATTAGTTACGCTATTAGTGTTATTCTATATTGATCAATACAGTTAGCCCTTGAACATTTGTCTAACGTTTTTTACAAAATAGTTTTGGAGATTATTTATATTTAGTCAATTTAAGATTAGCTGCACTATAGTTTTTGGTAATATAATTACAAAAGATTTGAGAAAAATTATGGCAGTGATTATTGTCCTGAACTACCTTGTAGTGAATTGTGTTCACTTATATTTTGAGTGGAAGCTACAAGGGGATTTTTTTTTCAGAGTATGATCTCCGACCAGTTGAGAAGTTAGTGTCAGATTCAGTTCATGAGTCTGTCATGTACTATATATGTCCTGTACTACATATATGCTACATATACCTCAGGGAAGGCATTTTATCTTCTGAGCATGGATCTTAATTTGTAAGATGAGGATAACCATTCCTGAATGGACTCACCACATTGTGGATCATGATCCCAAAAGGTGTGCACAGAGTTATACTTTGGTTATTAATATGAGCTTTTCTTGCACAGCCTACAAGATGCTCAGGAGACCATGTGTTTCTCCCATGCGTTCTCTGTAGCCTACCCATGAATGTTTTACAGTGATGGGTATATTCTGTATCTTCACTGTCCAACAAAGAAAACACCAGCCATTGTGGCTATTGAGCACTTGAAATATGGCTAGAGTGATTGAGGAGCTGACTGTTTACTTTTATGTAATTTTAATTTATTTAAGCTTGTATAACCATATGTGTCTAGTGTCTACCTTATTGGACCACATAGGGAGAAGATAGAAGTAGCTGAGATGCTATTAGAGTGTTTCTTAAATGCAGATATATAGAGTTACTATGAGATTTGAATCAGATAATAGTCTAGATTGTAAAACATCTCTCTATATTAAAAAAGATACTTTCCAAATTTAAGTTATGATACATGAAATAGCACTTCTACATTTATGTGGCATCCTTGGTGTACACATTACTTAAAGACATTGTCTTTGTTATTTATTAATTCTAAAAATACTTTTGGTGTGTATTATTCTTATCAGTAATATTTTTACTTTATTATTTTGAGTTCATGTTTAGCTCTGTGCTTACCTAGATCACTAGAATAATCTGTTGGATGCCTTAATTTGATTTTAAATGGAATACATACCATAAGAAATAAGAATTCCCACAGACATAATGCCTTTTATATGGGAAGAGTTTTTTTTTAAGCAAATACAAATGGTTATTCTTAATTTATATTCCCCTCTTTGCCTCTCAAGAGATAGCATCACTCCCCATGTCTATTGAACCTATCATGTTCTGTTTTCTTTACTGATCTGTTTTAATCCAAATCTGTAAATATTGCCCTCCTCGATTAGCCTTCCTTCTCCAGATTTACTTTCAAGTAGGGTAATAGTCTGTAACTACTTTTAACCTGTCCCTTTGGACTATTAAGGATTCTACATTTAAGGATATATTGTTTTAGAACAATGGATATTACAATAATAAAAGTACCAGTAACGTATCTAAGAAGATGAAAGTCATGCAGCATTCTATTATGTTAAAAATTGGCATCTTTTGACACCAGCTTGATATTTCTGTGAATGTCCATTCACCTCAAGTGGTTTCTTCAAATAATGAGTTAGCTCTCATCTATCCTTACAACAAATTGAGGCACCAAATTCAGCTTTGTGGACTGAATGATAAAACATTTGAGGGTCAGCTTAGCCATTCTTTGTTTTTATTGTCTTTGGTTTTGATCACTGGGTTATAAATACTTGTCTTATCTGGTTCCTTGGATTCTGTATCAGTAAATTCTGTAAGGTTAGAATATTGACTATTAAAAATCAGAGATTTGAATTTTAGGTTAAAGCATTTCAAAATTTTTTTTCAAAGAATTTTTATGTATCTTTTAAAAACTTCAGTTTTGAAAAGTAGAAAATAAAGATAAGCAAAAAAAAAAAAAATCATATCTCACCACAGTTTTAAGATAGCCCAGAAAAAGTTACAATCTCTGTGTGTGTGTGTGTGTGTGTGTGTGTGTGTGTGTACGTTTACAGTCTTAATTTTTATTTTTTTTAGGTTGTAGTCATCAGAAAATTGCTAAATCAAAATGTAAACATATTTTTGGTACATATTCCCAGCCAGAAAGTTAGTACCAATTTATAGAACAGCCAGCTAAGCTTGCCCTTAGCTTAGTTTTATATATGGGTATTCCCATTTCCCCATTTCTTTGGCAAAACTGAAGATTATATTTTTTTCCATCATCCCTAATATGATTGATCAAAAACATATTTCTTATTATTATGTCAATTTGAATTTTTTGACTATTAAAGAAGTTACATAGTTTAGCATATTTATAGACTATTTGTATGTCTCTAGATGAGCCAAACGTGGTAATACCCATTTTGAATCTTCACATATAAAGTATCTCCCCAATTTACCTGGCCTCAAATCCCCTTTCATGCAGAGTATCTTTTCTCCTGTAACTCATTTTTGGGAAACGTTGTTCTACACTATGTAATATCATATTAAATTTCCAGAATCTATATCAAGAATTCAACAAGCAATCAAATGCAGTAGATTGTTGTGAAGCAGGTTGCAATCCAATTAGATTCCATTCTTCATTATTTATATGATGCTAAAAATGTATAGGCACTAAATAAATCTTAATCAGTTGATTGACCCATTAAACATTGGCAAGTCAGGTCTTTAAATATTAGGAAGGTCTTTGCTTAAATGTATCTAAAAAAGTTTCCGTGTGTATTTTGGAAGCATTGCTATTATGTGAAGTTATAAGGACCTATTTTATGAAATAAATATCTTTCAGACAACTGAAGATACAAATATATACATTTCAAAAAATAAATAACATAGTTGGTTTATTGTTATATGTCAAAATGTGGCCCGTTTTAACAATATTATTAACATGCATTCTCCACTTATCAGTTTATTTCTAGTATTTAAATAATGTCTACATAATTCCTCTATATAGTGAATTATATAGAATGTGAACTCTTTTAAGAAAAAAAATCCCAAGTCTACGTATTAACTCTGCTAAGTGGCTTGTGGGGTTAATGGGAAGTTCAGTTTAGGCAAATCATCTACATTGGGCTGCCCACCCTATCCTCGCCCCCACCCCCAACTTAATTAGTCTGTCAATCACAATTAGTATTGTTATACGTTTTTCACAGCTGCCTGATCAGTGCTTTGTTTCGGCCAAGTTTAGCAAATGGATGGTAGATTGAAAGTACTGTTGAGCAGGGGAGGATACTATGTTGAGTATTCTCATTTTGAAGCTCTTCCATTGTTATATAACATATACATAAAGCAAATGAGTAAGGTATACTAAATAAACAAGAAGTTTGCAAAAACAAAGTAATAAGTGAGAGCCAATTCTAATAATGGGATTATTTAAAACACAAGCATTGGGGAGTAAAACTTTGCTTCCAGTGTTTCACTGAAGGTTTCTGAAAGGCAGCAGGTATTTAAGCAAAGTCTATATTCATAAGAATACGTGTATGTTGAAACAAACTATGTTGTTGACATCTCCTACTTGCGCACCACTTCTGTTAAAACTACAAAGACTGAATTAAGGTTTTACCTAGTTTTTAAAAGCCATCAGGTAGAATTTAATCTGCATTGTATGTCCCTGGATATATATATATATATTTTTATTTTCAATAGAAAAAGATATTTTCTTAGGATTGTAAGCTGCTTGCAGAAAGAGAAAAAGCAAAATAAAGAAGTGGCAGACATTGTAAGCCATATACATTTTATTAAAAACAGTGATTTCAAATCTGGTACTTTGACCTTTAAAACTCTGTTCATCTTTGCAAGGAGCAAGTACGTATTATTTATAACATAATGAACTTATATTATGAGGAAACAGTCATAATAAGGAATTGGCATGCTTATGATTCATAAAATTGATTATATAATACCTGCCGTAATTGGTCATTCCTGCCTAGTAACCGAGAGAAAGGGGAAAAATCCTATGCTATTTTAATTTCTCCATCTTAATTATAATACTTTCTTGCTACAGGCTTTATGGTATTAACTTCCCATGTTGTAATTAACCACTACATATCTATATTAATTTTTCTATTTTCTTGAACCCACAAACCTTTTTCATTATGTTATCATAAAGAGAATGATATTAAACACCTGAACACAGATCTGTGACTCCAGTGGAATAATACTGATCTCAGAACTTTCTACCTAACAGTACTGAAGAGTCTTGTTTTCACAATCTGACTTACTTCCTTTCCTGAAAGAAGTTTATGATAAGGGCAAGAACAGAGAGGAGTAGATACCCAAATATCAAGTTTAGTAAACAAAGAGTAGAGATATTTACATTGGAATGTAATAGAGGTAAATTGCTTTGTAAGGACTTCATTCTTTTATTCACCCTTAGTTGAATGTCAAATAAGGGGTAGGTATTCTGTTTGACCTTGCAGGAAATGCAAGGATTCACAGGGCTAATCCCCAAAAAATTACCATATAGGAAGCCAGAAAAGCAGGTGTAAGGATTGACAAATATCCTGATCATTTTGATTACAACAATACTGAAGAATACAAGTTCATATTGGAATGTATAAGAGTATTGCATATCCAGACTGGGACTTCCCGGTGGGGGTCAGTCAGTAGAAACTTTCCAGAATATGTGACAACTGAGATCCATTTGAAGACGGAGTTAGTCATAATAATTGGGAATATTACTGAAAGGCAAAACATGAAGTGAAAATATAAGACCACTTACACCAGAATAAAGCTACCTATCCATAGGGAAATATTTCAGATTTTTTTCCCAGAGTCCCATAGTCATGTTCCACATCTAAGTGTCTCATGTAGGGTATCAGGTAGAGTCAGTAGTCTCAGCATTAAAACACAGCAATTAAAAGTGATGGTATCAGCAGCAATTATTTCTCCTTATCAGAAATATCACATTTTCCTTATGTTATTGAAGAAAGAAATCATGGTTCCCTTCAAATGTTTTGTCTTTACGAAAACCCACCTTTCCTTGAAGTGGGTATTGCACTGACCCCTTGGATGTGCTTCCGAAGTTTGTGACGAGCAATTGTCCTATTTCTTTAGGCATTCCAGCCTGAGGAAGTAATGCCCAGATTGTAGACTGGAAGCTGGAAAAAACCTATCTGGGGTGCCCAAATCTGGCAACGTTTCACTATTTAAAGGCAAGATGGAAAATATCTAGAAAGTCAGATGCCCCCAGGAGAGAGTTTTTTGAAGCAGGTCCCTCTTGGGCTGATTATAAGACTAATCAGCCATTTATCAAGCAGGCCATTATGTATCTGACCATATGAATAAACATAATTCATGCAAATATAATTTATGTTAAATACATTCTCGAGTTATTATGCACAATATTTTCTTCATCAAAAAGCAGTGACCAAAAGTGCACATATATTTGCAGTAATTCCTTTCTGCATCTTGAATTTCCCATTTTCCTCCTGCCATTGATGAGAGAATGGCAGTTTCTCTGATTAAGTTCTCCCCCTCCATACATGTCCCGGGTATTTGGGAGAGCGTTGCTTATTTCAGAGGCTATACATTAGGATAATATTCTTAGATAGTCTGATGTGTAACATTTTAACAGTACTTTAGATTTTATTTTATTAACAAATCTTGACATCCTAGAAGGAGATCCCTGTCCTGGGCTCATTAATAAACAAATTTGAACACTACAGTCTCAGTCCTGACCTCAGAGGTACCCATTAGTGACTTCTCTCCATTGTACTGAAATGTAATCACAGACACTGAAGTAGCAGACCATTTTCTTTGTTAATCAAAAATAATTCAGAATCATTTACAGTTCAAAAAAAAAAGCAAGCTCTACAGACCCTTTGTTTTTGAGTGAAAAAAATTGGGGGCTCCTCTTAATGCTCATATTTTTAAGATACCCATGATAGAATTTAAATCATAGTTGCAAACATAAAGTGGCATTTCTGTGTACAGTCTTTTAAAAAAAGAGTCAGTTTATTACATGTAAATCTGAAAGGTTATAGTCACCCACTCTGGACATGGAAAAGTTCCATAATTTATGAGTATGCCTCTCTGGCAGGAGTATCCTATGTCTAAAGCCCTGAAACCTTCCTCCTCTCCACGTTTCCACCGTTCATTAAAGGCAAACCCATTCACATGTTCCAAATATATTTTCACGGAATGTATTTTAAAATCTCTTTAAAAACAAATATTGTGGGGCAGCTGGGTGGCTCAGTCGTTAAGCGTCTGCCTTCGGCTCAGGTCATGATCCCAGGGTCCTGGGATTGAGCCCCGCATCAGGCTCCCTGCTCAGCGGGGAGCCTGCTTCTCCCTCTCCCAGTCCCCTTGCTTGTGTTCCCTCTCTCACTGTGTCTCTCTGTCAAATAAATAAATAAAATCTTAAAAAAATAAATAAAAACAAAAACAAATATTGCTTATCCATGAAGCAGAGGTAACATTTATTTCCAGTGTCACGTACGTTACACTCAAGCCTCTATTTCTTTGCCAGTTGTTAAGATCTAATCTTATGCAAGAGGCTCGGACATTCAGGCATCACCATAAAGGCCAGAAAAGATGGCAGTTGTGTTTCACCACTAAGCCAGTGTAGTGTATGTCCTAAACGAGAGCACCAGGTTACGAGGCAATCAAGGCCCAAATTCAACCTACATTCTTTCCCCAAGCCATACACCTGAAACACTAAATCTGCCCAAAGATTCCTGAAGTGGATTAGTGGTGGCTCTTTGACCAGGATAAATAGCCTTCCATCAAATACAACAAAACATATAGACTCCTTTCAGCCATAGGCTTGCAACAGTCAACTTGACTAAAAGAGCTGAATGGTTGTTGTTCTTTTTCTCTCTCTCTCTCTCTCTCTCTCTCTCTGTGGAAATGTACATGTGTGCACTTACTCAGATAATTATCACATCTATTCATGCCAGTGTGGATAGTGCATGACTCTACCTCAGATAAAATACAAATGTGTTGTCCCTGTAAACCCCACCTTTTTTAGGGACTGACCCGACTATGATAATCTTGAATCTCCAAGAAACATAAAGGGTGTGTTTATGCCTATTTTATCAATATATAAATAAATCAGTATTAGAATAAATTTCATCTCCTATAATTCTGGTGTTCTTTGGATTCTGTTATCATAATCATGAATGCTCTTGTGGTCAAGATCCCTTAAGTAAAAGGGATGGATAGCTCTACCTTGAGGCATTAGGTTTACATTCCGAGGCCCGGCAAACCAGTTCATCTTTCTTCATTTGCATAGTCATCCCACACTTGCTCTATTGTAAGGCACACACACTTTTATTATTCAGATACGTCTACAAGTGAGTATAAACATGGGGAGGTTTCCACCCAAAAGCTATTATTAAATCAATGATATATCTTATGGTGAATACTGCCTTACAACTGAAGAATTGTGATTTCTTAGTATGGTGTTCATCTGTTATCAATTTGAGTGACAATTTTGCTCAGCCTAAAGTGGAGGGAGGCAGAATTTCTCTAATGGTGAGCTATGAGTTTGACTTTGATTTTTCCTATGTGTTATTTAGAATCTTTAATATTAATATCTTAATGCCATTTGTTTCTAAAGTAAACATTTTTAAAATTGTTCATTGTGAAATACACATAACAGAAAATTTAGCATCTTAACTATTTTTAAGTGTTTAATTCAGGACTGTTAAGTACATTTACATTATCGTGCAATCCCTCTCCAGAACTTTATCTTGCAAACTGAAACCCTATACCCATTAAACAACATTAAGTAAGCTTTTTATGAAGTATAATCTATACCAAAAAAGTACATTAGTCAGAAGTATGCAGCTACAGATTTTCACAAAGTGAATATGCCCATGTACCCAGCATCCAGACTGAGCAATAGATAGAACATTACTGGCACTTCTCTCACTCAGTTACTACTCTATACAACTGTTATTTTAGATGTTGACTTTGCATCCAGCAACATTGCTAAAATCACTTATGCATTCTGATAGATTGTAGATTTTTTTCGATTTTCTACATACACAGCCATGTTGTTCACAAATAATGATACCTTTTCTTCTCTGATTTATTGAGTTATTATGCTGTCCTTGACCTATTGTACTATCTAGGACTTTCATTAGAATGATGAATAAATTGGGGGATAATGGGCATGTTTGTTTTATCCCCCTTTCTTGGGGGGTGGGGGAAACTTTATATATTTCTCCAATAGGTATGATGTTGGCTGTAGGTTTCTGTAGCTACTGTCTCAGATTAAAGAAGTTCCCATCTATTCCTAATTTGCCACAGGTTTTCATCCTGAACAGGTGTTGAATTATTTTGATTTTTTTTCTGCATATAAGATTATCATATTATCTTAATTGATAATAAGATTTAATTAATTTTATTAATTGATTTAATTGATTTTCAAATACTAAACTAATTGGAAGTTTTTGTTTAAGACTGGTATTATTTCTTTCTGAAATTTTAGAAGAAATTTAGGTAAAGTAAACTGGGCCTGGATATTTCTTTGTGGGAAAGATTCTAATTCAATTTTTTTAATAGATGTGGGATTATTTGGATTTTGTACTACTGTTGCTAAGGTTTTTCTAGGAATTGGTTCAGTTCATCCAAAACTTTAAATTCACTGGCATACATTTTTTATAATATCCTTGTATTTTAATACCTATATGATCTGTAATGATATTCTTTCTTAACTTACAATATTGGTTATTTTAATCTTTTATTTTTATAAGAGCAGTATTGATAAAGTTATATCAGTTCTTTTCTTTTTTAAGGAACATTTATTTTGTTGATTTTCCTTTATTGCATTTTTAGGACAAGCTAAACTTTAAAAAAATTAATACACTTTATATTTTAGAGCAGTTTTGGGGTAATAGATAAACTAAGCAGGAAGTAAAGTTCCCATAGACTCCTTCCCCTGTTCCTTGCCCTCAGTTACCCTTATTATTAGCTTTGGTGTGATACATTTGTTACAATTGAGGAACCAATATTACTACATCATTATTAACTAAAGTCCACATTTTAACATGAATATTGTTTTGCCTTTTCCAGAGCACCATATAGTTGGAATCATACAATATATAGCCTTATCAGATTGCCTTCTTTTACTTAGCAGTATGCATTTAAGTTTCCTATGTTTCTTTTCATGGAACAATAACTGTTTGTTTTTTTCACTGAATAATATTCTATTGTATATATGTACCACAGTTTGTTTATCCATTCACCTATTGGAGGAAATCTTGGTTGCGTGCAAGTTTTGGCAATTATGAATAAAGCTGCCATAAACATTTGTTTGCAGATATTTGTGTAGACCTAAGTTTTCAACTCATTTGGATTAATACATAGGACCATGATTGCTGGATTGCATGTTAAAACCATGTTTAGTTTTTTTTTTTTAATTTTTTTATTGTTATGTTAATCACCATATATTACATCATTAGTTTTTGGTGCAGTGTTCCATGATTCATTGTTTGTTCATAACACCCAGTGCTCTATGCAGAATGTGCCCTCCTCAATACCCATCACCAGGCTAACCCATCCCCCTCCCCCCTCCCCTCTAGAATAGGTATCTGCCAAATTGTCTTCTGTAATTGCTGTGTCATTTTGCCTTCCCACCAACAATGAATGGAAATTTCTGTCCTCCACATTTTTGCCAGTACTCGGTGTTGTCAGTGTTTTGGATCTTAGCCATTCTAATAGATGTGTAGTGGTGTCTCACTTATTTGCTTATTGTTGAGTTTTAAGAGCTTTTAGCATACTTTGGGCATGTCTTTTATCAGATATGTTTTTTGCTCCCAGTCTGTGGAGTTTTTCATTTTAATGAAGTCTGACTTATCAACTTTTTTCTTTTATGGATTATGCTTTTTGCATTGTATCCAAAAGCTAATTACCAAACCCGAAATCACCTAGATTTTTCTGTGTTGTCATCTAGAAGTTTTACAGTATTGTGTTTTACATTATGTCTGTGATCCAAATTGCATGCTTTTAAATTTCATTAATTTCTGTCCTTAACTTTATTATTTCTTTTCTTTTACTTTCTTTGGCTTTAATTTACTGTTCCTTTTTTAACCTGTCAAGCTGGATTTTCAGATCATCAATTTTTTAACTTTTCAGTGTTTCTAATGTATGTATATAAGACTATAAATTTTCCTCTAAGTACAGGGGTAGCTGTATCCCACAACTTGATACATTGTAGTTTCATAATCATTCAATTTGAAATATCTTCTAATTTCCATTATGTTTTTTTTTCTAATTCATAGATTACTTAGTCATTGTTTAATTTCAAAATATTTTAGGATTCTTTAAATTATTTTTAACACTGATTAATTTCACAATGGTAAGAAACATACATGACTTCAAGCCTTTGAAACTTGTTGGCACTTGCTTTATGGCCCAGAATAGTCAATGCCAAAGAGGAAGTAGAGTGATAGGAGGTCATCAAAGGCAAGGATCAGGTGCAAAGACATCAGAGCTGTATTCATTAATATCAAAACTTTACTCACTATTGTAAAACCAAAGAAGGGGGTCCTTTAATGTCTGAGCATTACAAAATGTTCTCAGAACACTTGACTTACATATTAAAATTTAATAATTGTGATTATTTGGGGGTTAAGTTACTTTTCCAAACTGAGATTAAGGGAATTCAAGAAAACCTGATTTGCATCCTTATAATAAAAGTATCTCTGACCTTTTATGGATGGCATTTCTGCCATCAATAAATGTTTGTTGGCCTAATGACCAATTAATTGGTAACAAAGAGATTTGAGCTATTTCATCGCTGCAGAAATAGTTTAGATGGTGGCTTAATAGGAGGAAAACAGTGTCCTTTAAAGATTTTTTTTTATCATTTTGGGTTAACGATAAGTTTCAGGGTGCTACATAAACTAGCAAGTTGGAATTTTTATAAAATTAAGAATTAAAATTTTAAATGACTTTTCTGTAAGAGTGATTGGCCTATAGCTGATATATTCTGTAATAGATGACTGATTTTGCTTTTAGAAATTTAGATTATTGTAAGTGATGTAAATTTTACCAAGGAAAGTAAGGCTGAACTTAAAATCTTAAAAAGCAAAATCCCTTTAAATAATTAAACTATAAAAACCAAAGTTATGTATTGGTATTTGTGGAAAATTGGCCTCTAGTCTGGCTCCACTCTATGGTGTTTTAAAACTTCTTAATTAGGAAAAAATAATATTGATTAATGAATACAAACTTTCAGTTATAAGGGGAATAAACTCTGGAGACCTAATGTACATATAGTGACCATGGTTAATAATAACATGTTAATACTTAAAATTTGCTAAGAGAGTATAGCTCAAGTATTCTCAGCACACTCAGACACATCATGGTAACTATTGGAGGTGATGGATATTTTAACAAGTTAGATTGTGGTCATCATTTTACAGTGTATACACATATTACACATCTTGTTGTATAACCTAAATATATACAATTTTTATTTGTCAAAAACAAAATAAAAATCAAAACCATCCAAAAAAATAAAAATGGATCTGCAAAACAGAGAGAGAGACTTTGGAAATGCCAAAGAGTCAAGGATGCTTTCAACATATTGTCTGACATCAACTACATGACCATTTGCAAAATTAAGTACAGAATAAGTATGCCTAAGATTTTTGTTCTCAGAATGCTTTCTGATGTGTTTATGTTTATTAATGTTTGTTTTGGGAGAAGGGGCAAGTTTTCCACCCAAAACTGGCAAATCAACATTTTTAAAGTTTATTTCAACGCTTATTAAGATCTCTTAAGTAAATTTGATTTTTAAAATGTCATTGCTATAAAATGCAGTTTTCCAACAGAAACTAATAAATATTTCAAGATAGAAAATTCATAAATAACTTTCTATACTTTGGTTTTACAGGGGGGAAAATATGGTTCTCTCAATTTTTAAGGCTAGTACATAGGTCGTACATTTCAGTTTGCCCACGACAGCCCTGGTTTACATCTGCCTCTTATGGTGATTATTAATATTGCCTCGTTTTACTCTCACACATGTCCCAGTAAATTCTATGTCACCCTGTTGGGTAGCCAAGCCTACTTAGGCCTTTAATAAAGACTCCCATAAATCCTGTTACTCGGAGAATGGGTTTTTTAAGAACACCAAGGATTCAACAAAAATGAACTATAGTAAAGGTGGTTGAACAACACCTTGGATTTGGGAGAAAAAGTAATTCAGGTGTCCAGTTCTTCCTCATATTTATTCTGTCTTATATCTTGATTTGTCCGAGCCCATAAAAATGGATAATAAAAAGTATGTTATCTAACAGGGCGCCTGGGTGGCTCAGTCGTTAAGCGTCTGCCTTCGGTTCAGATCATGATCCCAGGGTCCTGGGATCAAGTCCCACATCAAAATATTTTAGGATTCTTTAAATTATTTTTAACACTGATTAATTTCACAATGCTGCTCAGCGGGAAGCCTGCTTCTTCCTTTCCCATTCCCCCTGCTTGTGTTCCTGCTCTGTCTCTCTCTGTCAAATAAATAAATAAAATCTTTAAAAAAGTCTGTTATCTAACAAATGGCATAATTACATAGGAAATGTGAAAATACTTTGTAAATTTTAAAATGCTATACAAAAAGGGGAGCCTGGGTGGTTCAGTTGGTTAAATGTCTGACTTGATTTCAGCTCAGGTCATGATCTCAGGGTCATGGGGTAGAGCCCCCCATGGGGCTCTGTGCTCAGTGGACAGTCTGCTTGAGATTCTTTCTCTCCCTCTGGGCCTCCCACTGCTCTCTCTCTCTCTAAAATTAATAAATAAAGCTTAAAAAAATAAAATGCTATACAAATAGTATGAACAAACCCACAGTATGGTTGAACTCAAAGTTGTACTTGTCAAGAACACAGGGTTAAATTAAGTGTAATTACTATGCAGGAGGGCAATCTATGCCCTGGAAACTTACATTTACATATTTTATCTTGCTATTATATCTTCATAGCAGATTAACTGACCCTAGAATACTGGAGGATGCCAAAAGTAAAAGTTATAGTCTTATTTTCATTTCTATATGAGCATTTTCATGCATACTTTAATATCATAATTATAAGTAAAGCAGTATTCACATATTAGAAGTTTTGATGCAGGCAGGCCAGGTCCAAGGACACTGGGAGGGTCCTGCAGGATCAGCCAAGGAGTTCCTTGGCTTCACACAGTATGGAAATCAAACGAGAGCCAACAAGAGGTGAAAGCAGAGTTTATTGAAGATATTGAGAGAGCAGATACAGACAGAGAGACTTGGAAAGGAAAGGAGCATAAGTTTTTGCCTGGGGTCTGGGGTTTTTATTGACAATTGTGCTCTGGTGCATGTGTTCTCTCAGGCATCCAGGAACTGGTCAGAACCAGGACAGGGTTCAGGTGTCCATCATAAGTCACTTATTCCCTGGAGCTAGGGGGTTTTGGCGTCGAGATGTCTAGCACCAGTGGTCTGGAATATGCACACAATGGCTTCACTCTGTCATTCCTCAGATATTATCTGTTGGGCCAGAACACTGCAATATCATTAACTCCTTGTCCCTTACAAGGAGGACATGCATTAAGGCATATATATGTAAGACAGGGGTACAGGTCCCAGCAAGAACAGAAGCAGGAAAAGAAGCAAAAGGAAAAAAAAAAAAAAAACTAGCTTTTTCTTTCATGGGATCCTTTCAATTCCCCTGTCTCCATTTTAATCCTGATAACTTCAAGGAAATTTTTTTGAAGCACTACTGTGTAAAAAAACATCTTGCCAGATTGTAGAAGATCAGAGTAAATGAAGCAAAATCATTTCTCTAGTCTGGTTTATGTGCAATTATAATAAAAGGCAGAATGAGATGACTATAATATAATAAAACAAATTCAAGTGAATGCTTAGAAAAGAAAATAATTGATTGCTAATCCGAGCATCCCGGGGATCATTTCATAGAGGTGGCCATGGGACTGAGCCTTGTACGGGTTTTGGTAGACTGAGGTGTTTGCCAACACAGTGTGCCCCCGGCTGAGAGAAATGAAAAAGGTAAACTGTTGGAAAGCAAAAGTGCCACGTGTGCTCAGAGCGTGGCAGGTGGGGCTCCTGGTTCTGATGTTTGCCAGGAAGAGGTCTCTAAGGAGATAAACCTGGAGAGGACTTGGGATTAGGTGGTGATAGGCCTTGTATTTCAAGTAAGGAAGGTAAGCTCTTTCCTGTAAGATTGGAAAACCTTGTTAGTGTTTGACAAGGCTAGAGACCTGACGAGATTTGCATTTGGGGAGGGTAATCCTGGCAACGATAAATAGTACTGATTGGAGAAGGAAGACATTAGAGGCTGGGTGGCCACTGCAAAGACTGTAACAAGAGTCCAGATGAAAAATGGTGAAGTATGGAATTCAGACTTGAGGGAGCATGAATGGTGAGGAGGGAGGCAGACGGGAGAGGCGTTGTACAAATGACTGGCAGTAGTTACTGACTGACTGAAATTGAACTGAGGTGGAGGGAAGAGTGGAAATTACCTTGGGGTATTGAGTTGGGCTCACTGCGAAGGGCGTGCTGTCATTCAGTGAGACACGATCTGCATTCAGAGAAACAGCTTTGCAGGGTCAAGACTGAGCGTGGAGTTTGGGCGATGTCTGGTTATCTGTATGTGTACAACTGATGGTTTTATTTTCAGGTCTTCAACTCAGAGAAAGTAGGTACAAGTGCCTTATGGGCCAAAAGATAACTTTGCCAAAGCCAACTGACTGTCAAGCTAGACCGACCTAGAAGTTTCAAGAAAACATCCACTGTTCTGAAGACTTATGGAGACTTTAAACATTTTGTGGAATTGGAGGAGTGCCTGAGCTACCCTCCCGCCTCTGTCTGTCCCCTTATTCTGAACCAAGAGGCCTATAGCAGTCTGAAAAGTGACTAACCTCACTAACTGCCTGTGGCTAGTTTTTGAAACAATCTGAGCGCTATTCCCTTTGCCCACTCCTCTAGGATTCTCTCTCTGGACATGAAGTCAGAACCGATTAGGAAAATAGCCAGGGTGCTGTAGAGAGGGAGCCTGTGGTAACATGATGCATTGTATTCAGGAAGGGTCACCCTCACAAATAAAGACGTGGAGGTGGGAGTGAACAAGGAGCCTTGGTAACAGTATACTTAGAGGGATTGGGTTTTCTGTACTATAATAATGATCAAATTAGAGGAAAGCTAACACTGAGTGCTTACAAAGTGCCAAATACTGTGCTAAGCCCTTCATATGCATTGTCTCATTTAAAGCTGACAATTAAATTGGAGTTTTGTATTATTATCCCCATTTTACTTCCAAGGAATCTGAAGCAGAGAGAGTTTAAATGCCTTGGCCACATTAGCATTGCTCATGAGACTTGACTCGGGTTATTCATCCAACCCAGCTGACACTAGAGCCTACCCGTCTAACACTGCTCTGTTATTACATGAAGATGTCACAGACGAGGGGAGTAAGGATTCTACCTTGATCCAGCTGAGCTACACTAGATGAAAGCTTGCTGAAAATTGGGCTAGTGTCTGTTTATTTTATAAAGCCACGGATGCAGAATTGAGAAGATTCAATCTTATCCATGTGGCTAGAGACTCTGGTAAACTGTAATCCACCAAACCTGTCTGTTGGCAAGTGCAAGGCTAGATAGACCATTACTTAAGAAGGAGAAGAAGGAAAAATGTAGAAGGAAGGAAATCCTTTCTACTAACTGAGAGGAAGAATGCATCAAAGAACACTTTACTAAATCACCCAAAAGAAAAGAAATGTAACAATGTTTGGCATCTTCAGTAGGCTTCAGGAAAATATGGGTTTTATAAAACAGGAAGCTGAAAGATCAGAAGTAGTTGAGATGAGAAAGAAATGGTATAAGTTTGGAGAGCATGAGATAAGAATATGATGGAATAAAGATGGCAGAGAAAATAAAATGCAATATCAGAATTAAATTTTGCTTTAGAGATACAGTAGTTAAAAGTAGTGCTGACACTATAAGTGAAATACCTAATATGGGGGAGAAAATTTTATTCTCCAAAATACAAAAGAAACGTACAGACGTTTTAAAATGTGAGACAATAATAGGGCAGAGAATGGAGTTTGAACCTAAAAATAATGGGAGTTTCTGAATATAAACATTTCTTGAATGGGAGATCAGAATATTTGAAACAGAGACAGGAATCTAACATAAAATCCAAGAAATTATTCTTAAAAACAAGTGAGATAGGGAGAGAGGGAAAGAGGGAGAGAAAGTTATACCTTGATATTGGCAAATTTCTTGTAAAATAAACACAAAGGAAATAATGTTACAGTTATTCAGTTGGAGGGAAAAGGTTTCCCACAGATCAGGTGGGTGAAATGAACTGACTTCAGACTTTTTTTCTCTGTAATAGAAATGCCTGAAGACACTGGGACCTTATCCACAGAATGCTGAAGGAAAAAAAAAACTGTGACTCAAAAATTTTATGCATACTGTGTTACTTTTATAGTGTCGCCTAACAAGTTCCCAGAACTTAGCAAGTTAAAACAGTACCCATTTATCATCCCACAGCTTCTGTGGGCTCCTAGTCTGAGTATAGATCAACTGGGTCCTCTGCTATAGATCACGATGTACATCCATTACTGCTTACATAGTGACTTACAGACTGAAGATTTAGTAGCAAACTTGTATTTCATGTAGTTTTTCATAGTTACCATGCTGTGATAACTAAATCTATTGGGGGACTTAGGTTATTTAACTAGAGCATTGCAACTAAAATTTTTGCATATCCAGACCAAAGCAAGGACTATCTGTGTCTACAAAAGGAATTTTTTCTATGTTTTTGTATTTTCAAATGAATGTTACCGAGTATATATTACTTCTTAAGCAAAAGAAAAGAAATTTCAGGTTAAAAATCGGTGTTAAGATATTTAAAATACACGAACTCTTGATAGTAGTAAAGATAACGAAATCATAGGTGATTTTTCTTTCATATTTTAGTATTTTATTTATATATTTATTTTATTTATTTATTTTTTAAGATTTTATTTTTAGGGGCACCTGGGTGGCTCAGTCAATTGAACATCCCACTCTTGGTTTCAGCTCAGGTCATGATCTCAGGGTTGTGAAATCTAGCCCCACTTCGGGCTCTGCACTGGGCATGGAGCCTGCTTAAGATTCTCTCTCCCTCTGCCTCTGCCTCTGCCCCTCCCCCCCAATTTTATTTTTAAGTAATCTCTACACCCAACGTGAGGCTCAAACTCACAACCCTGAGATCAAGAGCCACATGCTCTACTGACTGAGCCAGCCAGGCACCCCCATGTTTTAGTATTTAAATTTCAACTTTGAGCATATATTATATATATGATCTTAAAAGAAACAACTTATAAAGATTAATTTTGTAAATTTTTACTACATTTATCTATGGTATAATTTAGTCAATAAACTTTGAGACCTATTATATACCAGAAACATGGTGGAAGCCATGTATACCTAAGTGAATAAGGCATATTTTCTGTCCTAAAGGACCTTACTGTATAAGGTGAGACAGACATTGAAACATGTGAATTTAAAAGTGGCATAGTAAGTGTTTTTACATACTATAGACAGAGGATGGAGAAATTACTAAGAATCAGAGGTTTCCCAATGTGAACTGATTCACTGAAAGGAAAGATGTCTAATAACACTTAGCTTTTTTGTTTCTTCTTAAACTATTATTATTTCAATGCTGAAGTTTCTGTGAAGAGGAAGAATTTGAAATAAAATGTGTAATAGTCTGTGGTTAAAGCATGAGAAATATGTCACTTGCCATCTTTGGACATCTATAGTGAGTTAGTCAAGAGTAATCGAAAGGCAATGGAGTTATCTTGTTCTGTGATTCCTCTTCATGATTATGCCAAAAGAAACACATATGCAAATCTTATTTGCAGTATCGGGACATATGAAATGAGATTGTTTTCTGATTCTTCTTTTTTTTCTGCTTTGGAAACAGAAATTTTTACTGAGGCCCTCAGATGAACAATTTCAAAAATTTTAATCAAATTCCAACTGTTCTCATTTTCTGTTTAGTATTTAAGGGGCTATCATGTTGAAAAGACCATAGGGAAATTATTTCATTATATTTTTTTATGCCCTCAGAGACACCTCTAAAGGATTTTCCTATTTCCTAAACACCACATCCTGGACCACAACTCAGGAAACATATAACTGATGTGTGGAGAAACTTCCCTCCG
This sequence comes from Callorhinus ursinus, assembly GCF_003265705.2. Classification (NCBI taxonomy): domain Eukaryota; kingdom Metazoa; phylum Chordata; class Mammalia; order Carnivora; family Otariidae; genus Callorhinus; species Callorhinus ursinus. Next base: position 56,563,632 of record NW_027397074.1, read on the forward strand.
TTAAGTTGTTCTTCAAAATAGATTTTTTTAAAGATTTTATTTATTTGAGAGAGAGTGCATGCGATCAGGGGGGAGGGGCAGAGGGAGAGGGACAAGCAGACCCCCCACTGAGCAGGGAGCCAGAAATGGGCCAGTCCCAGGACCCTGGGATCATGACCTGAGCCAAAGGCAGAACCTTAACCGACTGAGCCACCCAGGCGCCCCTTCAAAGTATTTTTTTTTAAGATTTTATTTTTAAGTAATCTCTATCCCCATCATAGGGATCAAACTTACAACCCTGAAATCCAGAGTCACATGCTCTACCACCAACTAAGCCAGCCGGGGCCCCCTCAAAATATTTTTTTGATTGCATCTATTTTGTGCCAAATACCACATTAAACCCTGAGTGCACAGCATTAAACCTGATGGTGTAGCCTTCCTCATGAAGCTTAGGAAGAAAGAACCTGAAGCAGGATGCATTTATGGCTAAATTCACAGGACCTAGAACCACTTGGAATACTTTTTCATTGCTTAAAAGGTCTCCAGGAAGTTTTTCTCTTTGTGCATCCTCCCCATCCAACCTAAACCTGGTATTTAGTTAGAATTGCAATTTCTTTTCTGTTATTTCTGAAGGAAAATATCTTTACGGACAGCACCTCAGCAGTAACCAAACCATGACAATTACATCCTTAGAGATTTTAGTCTAACATAGTGAGAAGGATGGCTACCAGATGGTCTCAGTGTGAACAAATTGCACGGCTTCATGGGTAGAGGTGTACAGATAAATGATGGTAAAGAAAGTGGGAGAGGGAGGAAGTTGCACAGGGAGGTGGGTGAGGGCACGAGGAGTGAAAAGGAAGGGGGTTGAGAATAGAAAGAGAATGAAAAGCAATTTAGATTCATCATGAAAAATTTCTTCAAAGCTATGTTTTAGAGACTCTATAGAAGTTAACCATATGCAAAAACACTATAGCAGAGTTTTAAAAATGCCTGGAGACAAGGTGGATGCAGTTCATACCAGCACGTTTCTTTCCTCTCGGTGTCACATGGCAAAAAATGAAAAGAGACCCTCTTAGGAACTGAGGATCTGATATTCTGGCTTTGATCCAGAAGATCCAGAGACAGGAGGAGAGGGATCTGGAAACTCACTTCCCTGATGGGAAGAACAGCTGGTGTTCTCTCACCCTTCATATTTTCTGATATTTCTAATATAGGACTTAATCTTTCACATCGCCTGGTGTAGATGCATGTCTAGGATCCAGAAGTTACGGACAGACACATCTGTAGGCTTAGAAGCTTCATGAAGGACATGTTGGCAAAAAGTCTTGTCTTTTCTCAGGGAGTGAATAAGTGAATAGATGAGTTTCAGGAGCATTTGGATTAATCCCTGTTTAATAAACTCAGAAACAGTGTGCAAGAGAAGGTGAAGAATGTTGAAGGAGCAGTCCTCGTCTTGTGAGGGAAATGTGATGGAATTTTGGGAAGCCTGACCCTAAAATAATGGTACTGTTAAGTGACAACATACAGGGTTGATACACACTTTGGCATTTTTGATATTCCTATAACCAAAGGATTAGTAATTGCCTACCACTTCCAGGTTTTGTCAATTGTATAAAATAATAGTATTTATCATGCCTTTGATATCCACAGATGAAAAGTACCTTACTGATGTAAATTATATGCCCATGGTGTTCCTGAAGAGATCTAATACATTTTATCTAATTTTCCTCTCACCTGTTTATTTGAAATCAGAATTCTTGCTTACTAATACTGTTTTTGCAACATTTTGCTATATGTTCAGTTGGAAAACCTCACCAGCCTGACAAAATATTTTAGACATTACCATGGCACTAAGGTCACAGCTAAGTTACTTTGTATGATTATATCAGTGGTTTTGCTCAGAGGATTTTTTTTATAATAATTTAAAACTGGTGGGAAGTATTTACTGCCATGCATTTTGCACTTGATTGACTCTAAGAAGCATTATTCTTGGAAAATATTTCTTTTAAAAAGCTGTCAATTATTTTAATCTTAATGTGTTCTATAACTGCATTTTAAAAAATTTTAGTGTTTGAATTAATATAGTTACATATTTTAAAATTCAAAAGGTATGAAAAGCAAAAGGTATTTCTTTCACCCCGTCCCATAGACAGTTCCCTTCCCCAGAGATAATCAATATTATCATTTTTTGGATATCTTCTAGAGATACTTTGTGCATATTCAAGCAATGTGGATATTTTACACAAATGGTAGCATTCCATGCACAATTTTACACCTTGCTTTCTGCACTAAGAAATAAATTTTGGAAATCATTGCTTTAGCAACCCATAAGGAGCCTCCTCATTCATTTCCATGACTAGATAGTATTCCACTGAAAGATGATGTCGTTTATCCAGTTTCCTATTGATGGCCACCTGGGATGTTTCTAATTTTTTGTTGCTAAGAAAAAATGCATCAGCGAATAGCTGTGAACATATGGCATTTCACATATGCATAAGTATAACTGAGGATAAGTTTTTAGAGCTGGAACTCCTGGGCCAAAGAATATGTTTATTTGTAATTTTGATTGATATTACCCAAAGACTATCTATAGATCTGTTGCCATTTTGTATTTCCATAACTTAGTGTATGCTTTCCACAATGTCACCAACACAATGTTATTTAACAATCGGATCTTTCCCAATCTGCCAGTCTTCTCAGAATATCTTTAATTTGCTTTCTTTTAGTATGAATTAGGTTGAATGTATTTTCACATCTAAAAGAGGCATTTTGGGGGCACCTGGGTGGCTCAGTTGTTAAGCATCTGCCTTTGGCTCAGGTCATGATCTCAGGGTCCTGGGATCAAGCCCTGCATCAGGCTCCCTGCTCAGCGGGAAACCTGCTTCTCCCTCTCCCACTCCCCCTGCTTGTGTTCCCTCTCTCACTATCTCTCTGTCAAATAAATAAATAAAATCTTTAAAAAAAAATAAAAGAGGCATTTCCTCCAAACCATTCAGTACTTTGCTCATTTTTCCTGTTGGATTTGTCAGTCTTTTTCTTGTTGATCTGTAGGAGCTTTTCATATATTAGGAAAATTCTGAGTGCAATTATGATCCCCCATTTATCATTTACTTTTAACTTTGGCTTTGGTTTTTACTAAGCAGATTTTTTTGATGCACTTGATTTATTGACATTTTCTTTTATGGGTTGTGGATTTTGTGTCATTGTTAGGAGACCTTTCCTCCTCCAAGATTATAAAATAGTTATTCCATGTATTTTGTCTAGAATTTTTATGGTTTTATTTTTTACATTTAAATCTTTGACCTATTAGAATCTATCCTAATACAATATAAGTGAAGGAGCAAGTGTTTTTATATACACACATAGCATTTACTCAGAAGACATGCTTATCATCATCAATAAGAAACTAAAGTAATATGTGTAAGAATAGTTTATCATTCTGGTGCTTCCCCCCCAACTTTACTGAGGTAAGATTGACAAATAAGAATGTAAGATGTGTACAAAAATGTGTACAGTGTACAAAATGATGATTTGATATACATAAATATTGTGAGATGACTCTTATCAAGTAAATGAACACACCCATCACTTCATGTAGTTACCTTTTTTTGTGTGTGTAGTGTGTGTGAAATGTGAAATGAAGACATTTAAGTTCTGGTCTCTCTTTTTTTTTTTTAAGATTTTATTTATTTATTTGACAGAGAGAGAGAGAGGGCACAAGCAGGGGGAGTGGCAGGCGGAGGGAGAGGGAGAAGCAGGCTCCCTGCTGAGCAGGGAGCCCGATGCGGGGCTCAATCCCAGGACCCTGGGATCATGACCTGAGCCGAAGGCAGCCTCTTAACCGACTGAGCCACCCCGGTGCCCCAAAGTTCTAGCCTTTTGACAAATTTCAATTATACGATACAATGTTATCAACTATAGTTGACATGTTATATATTTGATCCTCAGACCAGTTATCAACTATGGTCGACATGTTGCATATTTGATCCTCAGACCATATGCATCTTAAAACTTAAAATTTGTGCCCTTTTACCAACTTCTTCCTATTTTTCCTGCACCCCCCTGCCCTAGCCCCTGACAACCACTTTTCTGCCCTCTGTTTCTATGAGTTTGATTTTTTTTTTTAGATTCCTCATATAAGTGATAATATGTAGTATATGTCTTTCTCTGACTTATTTCACTTAACATAATGCCTCCAGTTTCATCCATTGTGTTCCAGATGACAGGATTGCCCCTTTTTAAATGGCTGAATAACATACCATTGTATGCATATACCACATTTTCTTTATCCATTTGTCTTTTGACTCTTAGGTGGTTTCTGTATCTTGGCTATTGTGAATAATGCTGCAGTGAATATGGGAGTGCAGAGATGTCTTTGAAATACTGACTACATTTCCTTTGGATACAAACATGGAAGTGGAATTTCTGGATCAAATGATAGTTCTATTTTTAATTTCTTGGAGGACCTCCATGCTGTTTTCCATAGTGACTGCACCAGTTTGCATCCCCACCCAATGGTGTGCAAGGTTCCCTTTTCTCCACATCCTCACTAGCATTTGTTATCTCGTCTTTTTTTGATAATAGACATCCTAACAGATATGAGGTGATATCTTGTGGTTTTGATTTGCATTTCCCTGATGACTAGTGATGTTGAGCATCTTTTCATGTACTTGGTGGCGACTTCTATATCTTCTTTGGAAAAATGTCTCTTCAGACCTTTTGCCCATTTTTTAATTGGATTGGTTTTTTGCTAGTGAATCGTACGAGTTCCTTGTATGTTTAAGATTTTTAACCCCTTATTGGATATGTTGTTTGCAAATATTTTCTCCCATTCCATAGGTTGCCTTTTCATTTTGTTGATGTACCACTTGTTGCTTTGGGTGTCTTCTCCTTCCATCTATGAAAGGACTTTGCTCTGCCTTTTACTCACTTTCCCACAACAATTCTCTTGCAACTAGTTTATTTACCTCAATAGAGAAACATGCCCCAGGTCTTCTCTCTTAAACAAGTAACACTCCATGCAATCCACTTACTCTTGTAATTTGGCAATTCTACCATTTACTTTCATCGTAACACTGGTAATTAAAAGAATGGTCTACTTTCTCAAATCTGTTACTGCCTATTTCCGCCTCCTGTTTCCACAATCTGACTTCTGACCAAACCCTCCCATGAGGTTATTTCAGCCAGTTTCAGTAACCTCCCTATTAACCAAGACACAGAGCATTATCTTATCATTATCTTAATCTTTTTGCTTCATCTGATTTTATTGATTGTATTTTCCTTCTTAAAATACTCTAGTCTCAGGCTTTATTGTACCATTCTCCTGGTTTTCAACCAGACTTCTCAAGCTGAGCCTTCTCAGTATCCTTCCCAGGCTCTGATTCCTTTTTGCCCTCAAATGACAGTACTCTGTTGTTTGCTGTCCCCTTTAGATCACTTTCTTAAAGATTTATTTATTTGAGAGAGAGAGAGCGTGCCTGTGGGTGGGGAGGGGCAGAGAGAGAAAGAGAGAGAGAATTTCAGGCAGACCTCATGCCGAGTGTGGAGCTGAGGATGCTATATCAAAGTTTGTAATTATTTTATTTCAGCAGTTTACTGATCTAATTTATTTCTTCTCCATTAGAATATAGACTTTGCAAGGACACAGACCTTTTCTGTCTTGTTCCTGTAGTACCCTTAGAACTTAGTATATGTCTGCATACAGTAGGTGATTAACAGACATTTATTGATGGAAGGAAGAGATAAAGGAAGGGAGCGAAGGAAGAAGAAAGGAAAGAAAAGAGAGAGGGGAGGGAGCAAGGAGAAAGTTGATTTTGCGGGTTCACCGTTATGTCCTCAACATCTAACTTTAACATTATGTGCATTCAATAAATATTGTTTAGGAAATTGTGCAAGACTGTTGAATCACAGATCTGTACTTCTGAAACAAATAACGCAACATATTTTAAGAAAAAAGGAAAAGAAGAAGATAACAGGAGAGGAAGAAAAGGGGAGTATGTCAGAGGGGGAGACGAACCATGAGAGATGATGGACTCTGAAAAACTGAGGGTTCTAGAGGGTAGGGGGGTGGGGGGATGGGTTAACCTGGTGATGGGTATTGAGGAGGGCACGTTTTGCATGGTGCACTGGGTGTTATGAACAAACAATGAATCATGGAACACTGCATCAAAAACTAATGATGTAATATATGGTGATTAACATAACAATAAAAAAAATTTAAAAAAAAAAAAAAAAAGGAAATGAACTCCCAAAATTCTATTCTCAGCCTCCTGCTCTTCTCATTCTACACATCTCATACAGATTTATGGATAATTTCACCTACACTATTACTTCAACTACTATTGATCTGCTAATGGCTCCCAAATCTAAATCTGAGGCCATTACTCTCTGGTTCAAGAACCACAGGTAGAGCAGCTTAGTGGTCATTCCTACTAAGAGATATCACAGGTCCCTTAAACTCAGCATGCTCAACATCGAATTTATTACTTTTCCATTCAAACTTATCCTCTTCCTGTGTTTTTTACCTTTATAAATGAAGCTATCATCTGCTCAGATTACTTTGAGTCATCTAGATGACTCTTTCCCATTCATATAATCAATCAAATCCTGCATGTCCATATGATATCTGTCTTTCTCTGACTGACTTATTTTGCTTTGCATGATACTCTCTAGCTCCATCCATGTTGTTGCAAATGGCAAGATTTCATTCTTTTTGATGGTTGAGTAATGTTCCATTGTATATGTATACCACATCCTTTTTTTGCTCAGATCTAGATTTAAGATTTGGCTTAGGGCCAGAATAACGGTTAGGGTTAGGGCTAGGGATGGTGTGAGGGTATATGCGTACCATTCAGAAACCTCTCCAGAGGGATAACTTTAGGCTGAGGGAGGTGGGTGGGGGTATGGGTTAAATAAGTAAAGGGGATTAAGGAATGCACTTGTGATGAGCACTGGGTATTGTATAGAAGTGTTGAATCCCTATATTGTACACCTGAATTTAATATTACACTGTATGTTGACCAAGTGGAATTAAAATACAAACTTAAAAACAAATCCTGTGTGTTCAAATTCTTTCACACTTCTCAACTCCTCCTCCTCTCCATTCTACTCAAGTAATCTAAAATGTCCACAATGACCTCCTAACTAGCCTTGTTGCCATAGATATTCCTAAAATTCAAATCTGGTCATATAATTTTTCTTCAGTGCTTCAAGATGTCTATGTTTATCCCCTACTCAAGCAGTTCTTAGAGAAGAAATGTTTATCTTCTGAATTTAACAGCCATGGATCTCTCACAATCTGGTTCCCACCTACCTGTGCTATATGTACCCCATGCCCATACCCTAGTCATAGGAATGACTTGCCATTGCCCAAAAGAGTCTTGCTTTTACTAATGCCTTACTTCTGCCTAGAGAAGCCTTACAACATTCTTAATTCCCATTTATTCATTAAAACTCAACTTAAGCATTACCTCCTCTTGAAAGCCCTTTCTCATTCAGCCATGCTAATCTCTGTCCTAATTCTTCCTTGTGTTCATCTCTCATAACGCTTGCCATACTGAACTCTAATTAATGCATTTATTTACCTTCCTTGCCACCACCAGAGGTAGCAACTTTTGGTTGGTTGGTTTGTTGAATGAATGATTACAGGAGGGTTTATTCTTCAAGAAATTACCTAACAAGTTGAAACTATGATTAGAACATAGAGCCAAAGTTGGAGAAAGATAAAACCTAGATACCAACCAAACAAAACAAAACCTGGATTACTAGTACAGACAAAGCCAGAAACAGGAATGGGAACTAAGACACAAGGTATCTCATAAGCAGGAGTTAGAACTAAAACATTTAGAACCCCAAAAATGGGTACCAGTAGAGCCTGTTGCCAGGTAGCCTTATTGGGCCTAGGGGACTGCGAGGCTGGGTTCGGATTTGAGAAAGGTGAGCTTGCTCAGACAGTTTTCCTGCTGCACAACAAACAAAACCAAACCTTTTGTTTGGCATACACTTTGTACCAGAATATCGTTTTTGAATAAAGTTAAATTCATAAATGTATGCACAGAACTCTATTAACGGATACTATATACCACATTTTTTAAAAGATTTTATTTATTTATTTGTCGGAGAGAGCACACAAGCAGGGGGAGCGGCAGGCAGAGGGAGAGGGAGAGGCACGCTCCCCACTGAGCAGGGAGCCCAATGCAAGACTCCATCCAGGACCCTGTGATCATGACCCAAGCCGAAGACAGATGCCCAACCAACTGAGCCACCCAGGCATCACATATACCACATTTTTAAAAATTTTCTGCTTAGAAACCCCTCAGGATTCAGTGTAGACTTTTTTTTTTATTGTTTCATTAGGTTGGTAAGCTTTTTTTTTATTATGTTATGTTAATCACCATACATTACATCATTAGTTTTTGATGTAGTGTTCCATGAATCATTGTTTGCATATAACAGCCAGTGCTCCATACAGTACGTGCCCTCCTTAATACCCATCACCAGGCTAACCCATCCCCCCACCCCCCTCCCCTCTAGAACCCTCAGTTTGTTTCTCAGAGTCCATGGTCTCTCATGGTTCATCTCCCCCTCCAATTCCCCCCCTTCATTTTTCCCTTCCTGCTATCTTCTTTTTCTTCTTCTTTTTTTTTTAACATATAATGTATTATTTGTTTCAGAAGTACAGATCTGTGATTCAACAGTCTTACACAATTCACAGCACTCACCATAGCACATACCCTCCCCGGTGTCCATCACCCAGCCACCCCATCCCTCCCGGAGAGGATTCGGTGTAGATTATGAGATCCCAACTTTTTAATGTTTTTAGATTTTAAGATTAGGTAGAGACTACTGTGAGATAGGCTGTCTTAGCATTCCAGTGGTATAAACTGAGACAAATTACTATGTATAATTAAGTCTCTGGAAGGGGTTTGTCTGAGGAAAGGGGGAAGGAGGGAAGGAAGATCATCTGAGTGGTTACCATGTGTTATCACAATTAATCCTCCGAATAACCTAGTGAAATGGATATTCTTAGTTCTCTGTTACTGACAGAGGAATAGTGTCTCAGAGAAACTAAATAGCTTGATCAAAAAGACAAAGCGAGCAAGTGAGAGGCCCACTGTTCAACTTGAATTTTTCTGGTTTCAGAGTCTCCATCTTCATTAGTATTGTTTTCATCATCATTCATAAGAAGAAATATTTGTGTTTGCATTCTCTGATTGCCCCTCTGGTGTGGTATAATTGTCTGGAAAAAGAAACGGCCACTTGTCAAAAGAAACTGAACACTAGTTGTATTATATTCACTAATCATTGAAGAGCTATCTGTGAAAAACCGAAGAAGGGTCCCATTTTCCATCAGGAGGTCCAGTAGTATCACTTAGATTTCGTCTATGAAGAGTAATCATTTCTGAGCAGAGTTTCTTTAATTGTGTTTT
>NW_027397074.1:56578038-56583038 GCF_003265705.2 Callorhinus ursinus
AACCAATAGTTGGCAGACCCTGTTAACAAGGAAATAATGTTTTTTACCAAAAGTCTCACCTACATGTTTTGACTGTTTTTTTTTTCTAATTCATGTTTAGTGAAGAACAAATTGGACTGACATGCTAAGAACTGTTCCAATCACCCACATATACTTGGGATGTTTAAGTGGCGCGCTTAATATGCAAACCCAACATATTCAGAAATGTTCCAGTTGAACTAGACTGTTAAAAGATGGTGGGCTTTTTATGGCAAATAAAAATTGGGGGCCATTTTCATAACCCTTTCAATAACTTTAGATTCATTTGAAGTGAGCCATGATCTTCTCTTAATAACTTTTTGACCCCTTCAATGAGGTACATTCGGAAGTTTAATAGAAGCACATTTGTAATTTTTTTTAATCTAAAGTCATCCTCTAACTGCTGTAGGATACTATCTAAATACTTTAAACTTTTTACCATTTTGACTCATTTCAGGACAGTTGCAGAAGTTTTCCTCTCTCTTTTCAGAATACATAGCTTTATGTCCATTTACCCATTACTTCTTAGCATACAGAGCAAACACATCAGGTTTATGCTTAATTCATCTAACGAGAAAGTAAATGAGGGCAAATGAAACCCTTACTGGGAGGGGCGCCTGGGTGGCTCAGTCATTAAGCGTCTGCCTTCGGCTCAGGTCATGATCCCAGGGTCCTGGGATCGAGCCCCGCATCGGACTCCCTGCTCCATGGGAAGCCTGCTTCTCCCTCTCCCACTCCCCCTGCTTGTGTTCCCTCTCTTGCTATGTCTCTGTCAAATAAATAAATAAAATCTTTAAAAAAAAAAAAAGAAAGAAAGAAAGAAACCCTTACTGGGTGCATCGCCGTGGGGAATTTTGGATCGGTCAGTACAGTAACACCAAGAGAGAAAAAGAAATCTCCCAACCAAAGTTGACTTCATTCCCTTTCTTCACTTTTGAAGATTTTAATTGATAGACTATAGTTTTCACTAGGATACCCATTCAGAACCAGCTATTTCTTCCATTTGGTGACTGCGTAATGTATCCCACCTTCTTAGGACCTACCAGACTTTTATTTGCCTTCTCACCAGAAAATAGCTTCTCTCACATATCTAAATTGTGGTCCCTCATTAGAATATTTACATGAACAAAATGATATACCTAGTGGAAAATATTTTCTTAAGCTTAACGCTGGGCTTACTAAGGTTTATATGTTTCAGAAATTTCTCCATATATTTTCAAATAGATGCTGGTCTTACCTGTTTAAATACTGATAAAGTAGCATGATCTGCAAAAAAATTTCTTATGTACTCAGTTAATCTCTACCCATCTTTGTCAGGGAATTCTAACAGCAGTTTGGAATAGCAAAGAAATGTATTGAGATTGTAACAAAAGTGATAAAGGAGGAGCAAAGGAAATGTGTCACAAAGTGAATTGCTTAAAATGGAGAAGTTTTGCATTTTGAAAATTATCTAAACAAGGCAAGTGGAGCTGCCTACATATAACATATAACTGATATTTGTTGCAGGAAAATCTAGTTTTCTATTTATTAAAATAATTTAAATGTTTTAGTAGCCTCAAACATTCCACTTGGGATGAGCTTATGTATGTGGATTTAGAGATGATAGTATTGGCTTCTTTGTAGTGTTAGAAATCCCTCAGAAGTGCATCTGTGTTTTCCTACATATAGAATTAATTTTGATTTGCGTTTCCGTACATAGCTTTGGAGTTAGAGTGTTCAATTATGTGTGAGTTGGCTTGTCTTTCTACCTATCTTTGCACACATGTTTGTCAGTTTTAGATGACGGTGTTCTAGAAGGAAAGACAGAATCAGCTTAAAACTTGAAGAACACCACAAATATGTGATACATATGATTTGAGGAGGATGTGATGGTTATTTATGTCATAAAGTTTTCATTATAAGGGAAATACAAACCATTTTAAAAGTAAAAACTAACCTAACCGTAGTAAAAGGGCTAATGGACTCGAAAATGCAAAGGTACAATTCTTGCTTAAATTCGCTTATACAGCAAATCAGTCACAGTTGCCACAAGCTATAGAGTCATATAATTTGTATAAGCTGAAATCTAGCTGTAAACTTGCAGTGTATTATGATAGGTGTCCATTCATAAAACTTCTTAAAAAGTACATTTGTTAGGATTCACGTATAACAAGTACTTGTAGATATAAAGATATAAAGGTAATTAAGTGAAAGCTCTCCATACGCTAAAAAGTAATTAGGGGCTTAGATGAGGGAAGTGTGGCAAGTTTTTATCACATGATAGACTTTACAGAAGGTATGTATCTGTGTGTATGTTTATCTCTGTGTATGTATTTGGCTGTCTACATATATGTAATATCTGTCTGTATATATATATGTAGTATCTGTCTGTCTTTCTGTGTATCTGGATTGGCAGCCTTTTTAAAGGTTAACATTTCTGTCTTACCTTGTCTCTTCATTTTAGTTTGATTCCCCATTATTTGGAGATAGTATGAGGTAAATAATTGGCGGAAGAAAAGGCATTTTTGTGACAGATTAATTTTAAAACTGCTTGTTCTAACCATTCTATTTGTTTATCAAGGCCCAAACAATTAAGTAAACTAGCCACTCAATTTTTAAACAACTAAACACTTGGGCAATGCGTTGGGTCAATTTTACAGCACGCATTTCAGAATGCCTTTTATTATGATAAATTCAAATGCAGTCACCTATAGGTATGTCAGTATGTTCTAAAAAAAAAAAAATCCAGAAATACTTGTGAAAATCACTGAGTTTTTTTTTTCCTGTCATAATGTGATTCTTCGTGTTATAAAACTAGATCTAATCAATCCATATTTTAAGATATCAGCATGGGATAGAAAAGACAAAGTTATTTCTAGTATTAATTATAAGTTTTGTTTGTTTGAGGCGGGGGAGATTTATCCACCCTGGATTTCCTTTATTTTGTTCTCTCCGCACTTCTTTTTCATTAGCAGTTTCTCCTTTCTTCATAACATGAAGTGCCAGAAAAGTTTTTAACTGTGTGAAAATGACTCTTAAAATAGTGAACCATGTCTACTAATCTTTTCCTGTTTTCCAAGACACAGTGTTGTCCCATGGATTTGTTCTTAAGCAGTATTTATATAAACACTTGCTTTTATTTACAGTAAAAGTGGATTGTTTTTTCTAGGAAAGAAAATGATTGCTTTTTCAAAGGTTGCAAACTTGGCAAGTTGACACGTTGTTTGATTACATGCTCGTTGGTATGAGCAGTGCCTTCAACATAGCACAGCTGTGGCCGGGCGAGCCTCTACCTCAGGCTCTCCTGCCTACAAGGTTTTCCTGCTCACCTCTCCTGCCGTTCTCTTTTCTAGGACTTTTTTCCCCCCGACTCTTTCTCACCCTGTATTTCTCTTGCCTCTCCTTTCTCCTCTCCTTTTTTTCTCTCCCACCTTATTTGCTTTTCCTTTTGACTCTGTAATTCTCAGAACCTTGAAAGGAAAGAAAATTTCAAGTAAAATACTTTTTCTTTCAGTTTAATGAATAACCTTTGAAATAATCTTTCAATTTCCAGACTCCCTGGTATAAGTCTAGTTAGCCTGAAATAAGAAAATGTTTAAAGAAGAATACTTGACTTATGATTCCTTCTTTGAGAAGACCTGTCTAGGTGGCTATTTTCTGGATATACATTTGTATATATATCCTATATGAGTTGCTACATGTACTCATGAAGTAATATGTATTACTATATGCATTTTTCTAGTACTTATATATTTTATATCTATCCGTAAAATTTGAAGATAGTAATGATGTTTTATGCTTAAGTACTTTCTATATACATTCTCTTTACTAACTTTGATAACAGATACTTATAGCATATTTTTCTAATTGTTTAATCTTTATAGTTTATTTTAATCAGACCTTTAAACCATTTCAAAAGGCTTTATATTGATAGCACCGTGACACTGGCGAGATGATTGATGATCAAGTATTGAGAACACTGACATGTAGTTGTTTATTTTTAACTCTGCTAGTCAAAGCTCCCCCATCTTAGCATAATATGTAGGAGGTAAGGGACATAAAGGTAGAATCCAATGAAATCTGATGCCTCTGGAAGGCCAGTATCTAAGTACTGTGGTACTCTAATATTCTTACCAAATAGTTAAGTAATATGACAAATAGCATGTACAAGTTGGCCGTCGTCATTTCTGAAGAATTTGTAAGAGAGGCCCTATAGCTGTGAAGTAGGTGAGCAGATGTTTGGTTATGACTGCCCCTTCTCTGTCTCTATCCAGGTGCCTGTGTCGGTGGCCATGATGACGCCCCAGGTGATCACCCCTCAGCAAATGCAGCAGATTCTTCAGCAGCAAGTCCTGTCTCCTCAGCAGCTCCAAGCCCTTCTCCAGCAGCAGCAGGCTGTCATGCTGCAGCAGGTAATGTGGGTTACCTGCTTTGGTGTTCTAGCCTGGCGCAGAAGGCGTGCGCCTATGTCGGCAGCGCCAGGACCTATGTGACAGTCATTCTGCGCTCGAAGGGACCACTGATCAGCATGCCAGAACATACATGTAGCATTGTAAGTGCAGAACTATGTAAGAACATGTAGATCTTACATGTTCTTAGGCTTCTCCCGTTCGTCAAGTCTAGAATGAGAGCCAAGAGGGGCGTAGCTTCAGCATGGGATAAATTAATACTGAAGTATCTGTAGGCTTACTACATTTGATTTGTGGACGTGCCAACAAAAAGGGCAAAGGACGTACAGATACTTCTGGCCTTTAAGCCTCCTCACTGCTTTGGTGCTGCGTGTGACTTTGAACTGGCCGTTTGGTCGCGGTGGGGAAAGTGCCACCCTCCGTCTTCTTTCCGAGCTGTGTTCGGTGTTTAGGCACAGGAAATAGCTCCTTATTATAAAAACGAAGTTAGGCAGTGAAGCCATTCACCCATGGAGGTCACCTTCTTTAAATAACACAACCCACGTTCCTTACGTGGGTTGATGAGGCGCCTCGAGGGTACGCGGACTTCGCGGT
>NW_027397074.1:56585538-56600538 GCF_003265705.2 Callorhinus ursinus
GCCAGGCGGCACTTCCTGTCCAGTCGCTGCCTCAAGGTACATACAGAAACTGGCGCACGCTTCATTCCTCCTATTGCCCTTTCCACTGTTCGTTTCATGGCCTGTCTGCCTTCTGCCTTGAGAAATTTGCTTTTACGACCTGCAGGTTTATTATTAAAACACGATCGTTAACGCGGTTGCATGGCCCATTTTCTTGAGACTCGGGGATTTTACTCCGCACTGCTTTCAGGTGTGTGGTAAAACTGCCTGCCAGACTGCTTGCCAGAAAGCAGTGTGGAGTAAAACCCCTGAGTCTCAAGAAAAACTGCTTGCCAGTGTTTTGTTAGATATTAAATGTGTATTTATTAGTCTAATGGCAGAAAATAATTTATAAGGACAACCAGATTTAAGCACTATTGAATATACACTGAAGACCTGCAGAGAATTAGATGAGTGGGAAGGCTAACAACACTCCATTTAACAAAAGTGAGCTGAAAGGAGTTTTGGTGGAGAACTGATTAAAAAAAAAAAAGATAGAGGTTCCTAATCTTCACACTGAAACTCTCACATATACGAAAGAGTCTGTATTTCTACAGAGCATATTCCAGTCCAAGTTATGCTTTATAGGACCCCATCATACGTCATGGGACCAGATTGATCTTATTTTCTCTAAAATAAAATTGCCTGTGCATATATTGTAAAAGTTATAGCTTCACAAAGCTGCCAACTGTATTCTTATTTGCTTTTCTGATAAGAAAACTTGGGATGGAATTTGATAATACAATAATATGGTACAATAATACAACACTATAAATTATACAATTGTATATATTCATCATTTGACTCAACTTTGGGGAAATGGAAAGCATTCTTAGTTTAAAAAAAGATAATGGTAAACAAAATGACTCCCTGGGTGCTAAAATTCTTAGTACAGGTTATAGTCAAATATCATTAAACTTCATAAAAGCACATTCTGATTTGCATTTGGATTTTGTTGGAGTGAACATTAATCCAAATGGACTTTAATTATATTTGTTACAAAGGGATTCACATTGTAGTAGTATTTTTTGTTCATTTTTCTGACTCAGTAGGACATACTGAAGAAAATCAAGGGGCGCCCGGGTGGCTCTGTCGGTTAAACGTCCGACTCAGACTCATGATTTTGTCTCAGGTCATGATCTCAGGGTTGTGAGATCGAGCCCCACGTCGGGCTCAGGGCTGGGTGTAGAATCTGCTTGAGATTCTCTCCCTCTGCCCCTCTGCCCCCTCGGGCTCGCTGTCTCTCAAATAAATAAATCTTAAAAAAAAAAAAATCAAGAACAATTAAATAGAAAAAATAAAATTAGGCAAATAAAAGACAGTCTTTAAAATGCACACAATTTTGTTTAGGGCACATGAAATTTAAATTTTTGTAGTAACTATTTTTCTCTTTATTTATCAAATTACTGTCTTCGTGGCATATTTTTCCCAGAATCCCCTACTTCCCTTGACTTCAGATCCTCTAATTCACCTGACTGAATCACTCCTAGGCAATCAAGAAAGATAAAGTTTACATAGTGAAAGAAAAACAAGGCAATAAACCCACTTTTCTGCACCATTCCAAAGAGAATTGGAATAAATCATGGTGTCACCGGGCCCGTGAATGTTCTATTCATAAACTATTGTTCTCTGCAAAAATAAATACAATTTGAGGACAAATGACGAAATAAGTTTAAAGAAAAGAAAGCTGTGTATAAATTAATTCAACGTAAACATTGATTTCTTTGGTAGAGACTACACTAAAACAGAAGCAATAAATTTATCTCATTGGTTTTTTTTCAATAAAATTTATATAAAAATCTATATTTAGGATCTAACCATATAAGAATCTCCTCAGTAGAAAGAAGCATGAGGTACCATGATTTTATTTGAGTAAAATCGTTGAAACAAACACTTCAAGAAAGTTTAAAACAGATGTTCACAGAAGCAAAATGTAATTTAAGTAGAATATTCTTCCAAGACAAGCACACAAATATCTTGCCAAATAAGGAAATTTATTATGATATAACCATTTTAATAGTTTTCAAATAAAAATTTTCTTATTTCTGAGCTTTTTTTATAGAATTATCATTTTTTTCCTTTTTTTCTATTTGTACTGTCTGTAAAATGTATGAGAGATTAAACGCACAAGATAGAGAACATCAAGGAAAAGGAAATAAATCTGAAAACACATCTGGGTTTGAGCAGAATATTTATATTTTAAACAAAAAACATGAAAGTCATCATTGTGTTTTCACTGTTTAGATGAAGTAGTATGAACAGTGCCACTATGGAGACTCACCAGCCAAACACAGGCAGAATGCGTCAGATAAACCAGCTATAGTAAAGGAACATAATTTCATAGGGTGGTGCTCGAATCCCAAAGTTGGAATGGAAGAAAGTAAAAAAGTAATTGTTAGATAGTGTAAGCCTGGAATTATTTCTGCTCTAGCCACTGGTTATTTCAGATAAAAATATTTTAAATATTTTAAACATTTTTATTATCAGTTTCCCAGTTCACTTTGCACCAAGTTTTTGGTTGGTTGATTGATTAGCCATGAAACGAAGTAGGATTTATACATGATGATCTCACTGTGCCTTTAAAAATATGCCATATTTGAAGTATTTATCCCCATGATTTAACACAGCCTCCTCAGGCTACTTTTTAAAGTTCCAACTTCTTTCAACCATATATAAAATAAGTGTATGAGAATGAGACAGAAGTAACAAAATTATAATAATTTTTGATAAGAGTAGGAGATTTATAGACATTCTTCTCTGTATTGCAAAATGATGTAATGTATCGTACCACCCTTTAAAGTAAATTATTTTAAGTATTAAGCATTTAAAGTCATCATGAATATTACTGTAATATTGGATTTTAATGTAAAAGAGGCAATGAAATTACCATCTCTAAATGCACATATGGAGTGACTGTAGGTATACAGAAATCAAATACAGAAGGATGGATTTGTAAATCAATATCAAATAAAATACTGATTATGAAGCTGTTTACTCCATGGACAGTACAGTGTATATGTCGGCTAGTAATTACTTCGTGACACATTATTGTGATCCAGTACCACTGTCTATAGGTAATAGGAAATTATTGTGCATACACTTCAAACTTTTGATATGTTTTGACATGAGATAGAAGTCACTGTATTCCAATACACAGTATAGTCACAGGCTTCCTATGACTACAGGAACTAAAATATATGTGGTTAAAACTTTCATTACAACTTTCTACATGTTTTTGAATTTATAAAACTGATTTAAAACGTAACACTTTTGTGACCAGTCTGAAAGACCAAACAGGGAATGCTAAGATATCTAGCCAGCACTAGTTTGAACTAACACCTTCTAGAACTCGATGAGTTGGGAATGAGAGAACTGTTGAATAATAAATAAATTGAAATATTTTAAAATAAAATATAATAATGTCCTTTATGCTGAGTTAGGAATGTGCTCAAGTTTGTCTTTAGGATGAGTATTCGGCCAAAATCAGCTATTTAGCTTTGACTCATTCTCTGCTTATGGAAATCTAAATAGCCAAATGCCTGTTTCAGCATCACTTCTTGCATCTTGATTTTTTGCCTAATCTGTGGTCATGTGCTTGCAGAGACTGCCGTTGTATCTAATCAGGGTAACAGTGTCAGCAATACGAACAATGCATGTTGTGCAGAATTATTGTTGGCATCTTAGTATTCCCTTTTAAATACCAATCTCCAATTTGTGACTTGGAGGGAAACTCTCCTTTGGGGTTTTACATGTGAAAACTCCATCAGTAAGCAGAAGTTTACATGTACATTTATTACTGCAGTAATAAAACTTTGCAAAGTTAACCATGAATGCTGTTAATTTTATGTATAAAAACTAACTTACGGGGCACCTGGGTGGCTCAGTCGTTAGGCGTCTGCCTTTGGCTTGGGTCATGGTCCCAGGGTCCTGGAATTGAGCCCTGTGCCGGCTCTCAGCTCAGCGGGAAGCCTGCTTCTCCCTCTCCCACTCTCCCTGCTTGTGTTCCCTCTCTCACTGTGTCTCTCTCTGTCAAATAAATAAATAAAATCTTAAAAAAAAAAAAAAAAGCTGACTTACGAGCCTGGGTGGCTCAGTCAGTTAAGCAACCGACTCTTGATTTCAGCTCAGATCATGATCTCAGGGTCGTGAAATCGGGTCCCGTGTGGGGCTCCAAGCTGGGTGTGGAACCTGCTTAAGATTCTCTCTCTCCCTCTTACTCTGCCCACCCCCCCCCCCCCCTCTAAAAAAAAAAAAAAAAAAGAAAGAAAGAAAACAGGAAGACTAACTTACAAAATGTTAAATACATAGGGAAATATTAAGAGGGTTGAGTTAATTTTTGAGAAGATGTAAATAAGATAGATGGAGACTAAATTATATCATAATTCTAATTGTCCCATAATTGGTATACTCGCATGCATACATTGAAGTGAATTTATCTCCATTTAAGCCATAAGTCTTTTTAAAGTTCTGTTTGTCACTTCTTTGTATCTTGAAAGAGGACTCCAAAGCAGAATGTTAACTTTGCCGTATTAAAGTATCATGATGGGGAAAACTGAGAAAGTGATGGGTTTTTTTAATAAAATAATCAAACTTACAAAATGTAGCCTATAAAAATTTTAATAGTGAAATCATAGAAGGAATTTTTTTATATATCAGATGTATTGCAGTATCCCAAAAGTTCCTTCTTTAGTGGAGATATTTGCCTTTGCTCTCAATTTTAGCCAAAGAGCTGTTTTACTCCTTCTAACTCAGCATTTGGGCAAAATATACTCAGTGCACCTCTCATTAAACATACATTTTAGAGACGGGCACGACACCGGCCAGTTAAAGTAGGCCCCCAGTCACATATAAGTCAATAATATGTTAGGTTTGGCAAATTATAAATGAACACATAGATCTTTGAAGGATAGCCTCTGGAGAGAAGAAGGAAGCAGAGAGGTGAGGGTGGGTAGGGAAATTTAATTTTGCAGCGTATAACCTTCTCTACGATTCAGTTATTTTGGCCATGTGCATATACTAGTGTTTTTTAATGTACAATTTAAGATGAAAAGTGAAAATTACCTGATAATAGTTCAATAATTCAGATTATTAAATATCAAATTGTTTTCATAAAATATATGAATGATACAACTATTTCTACCAAAATTTGCTTTTATTACTTTTAATTATAAGTAACCCTAGAACATAAGCAGAGTACTATTAAATAAGATAAGCTAATTTTAGAAATCACCGTAGACTTACTTTACATCATAATGTATAAAAATTATTTATTTAATATTAAAAATTAATTAGTAGACCTAGAAAATGAAAGGACATTGAAAGACTCTTTCATTTTTGAGTGAGAAAAAGCTGCTAATGTAATTTTTACAAATAAGTAAAGCCATTGAAATTTTTAAACCTTGTGTGCCCCAAGGATGTATAATCTAGATGTGAATTATCAAATTTTAATTAATTCTTAGCACAGCGCCTTGTCACCCAGTAGTTACTCCACAAACTCTGAATCCAGGATTAAGGAATTATTGTTTAATTGCTTTACCTGTGGTATTACATGTGATTTGATTAGGAATTCATCCTTTTATTCACTCAACTTCCAGAAAAACAAAGCTGTCATGCTTATTTGTAGTACTGGCAGCGAACGAGAGCAAGCCCAAGTCATCATCCCAAAGCCATCTCCCATTATCATTTCTTGATTTTTTGTCATCATGGAATTTTAATTTTAAAATTGCATAATCATACAACTTTTTGCACTAGGATTGTCTATACTTATCCTTGAAATAAGTGGCTAAGAAAATTGAATCATCCTTACTTAAGATTGTAGGTTGACGATCAGTCCACTGATTCCCAGCTTGCCAGCACCCTAGTGTTCCAGGCACTTGAACAACTCAGTATTCGTTGAGCTTTCACACACAGTGGGCACTCCTACAGGCACTGGGGACAAAGCAGTCAAGAAAACGAACAAAAATCCCTGCCACCACAAAACTTACGTCGTAAAATAAGTAACATATATAGTGGTAAGTGCTAAGGAAAAAAAAAAAAACCTTGAAAAGTCAGGATAGGACAAAAGAAAGAAACCGCAGGAAATGGGTGGGGTTGAACTTGTAGACGGGATGGCCAGGGACGGAGTCCTGGAAAGAGGTTATGTGAGCAATGACCTAAAAATGTGAGAAGCCCTGCCACACATTAGCTCTAGAGCTAGTTACTCAACTTTTCTGTTCCTCAGTGTCCTCATCTCAAAAATGGGTATAATAATAGCAGCCTGGGGTCTTAGATTAGCTCCGAAGTGTGGAAAAGAGTGACTGGTATTCAGAAGCGCTGGGTAAGTTTCTAATAAAACAGAGACGAAGACTGAGTTGGGGGTCAGAGAAGCTGAATAAACAGAAGCTTAGTTTTGAAGTAAGCTAATTTTGGGGGGGGGGGAATCTTCAAGTTTATAAATAGGCAGCCTGCAGTTCAAGGGATGGGGCTGGAGATCACTTAATTAATCCTAAGCCTACACCCAGTATTTAAAACTGAAATAAATTAGTAATTGTAAAAAGAGTCTGTTCTTGTTGTTTTTCTTTTTATCCTCAAATGGCTTTGTAAAACACTGAGTTAAGCAAGAGACTCAAGTTTTTTGGTATTTTTGTTGTTGTTCCTAGACATCTTGGAACTGATGTACACGTTAACATTAGTCATGAGTCTCCAAGATAGGGACCACAGACCTCTTCGATCTCTTCGATTAGGAGTGTTTAGAAGAGTACTGTTGCATAGAACGTGGTTTAGGCCATACTGAACGTGTTCTAGTACTGCCTGAAAAATCAGTTAATTCTTGCAAATCAACAGAACTTCAAAACTCACAGAACTTTCAAAATCTGCAACACTGATTGGTTATTGTTTCATAGTCATAGTTTTGTATCCATAGAAAAGAGCTAAGCAAATTGTAGATGGGAATACTGTTTTGTAAGCAATGTGATAGTTTGCTTTTAACGATTTTCCTCCCAAATTATCTGCATATCGGAATCCTGTGTAGAGCTTCAGAAGCAGACGGATACTGTGTCCTACCTCCAGAAATTGTGATCTCATTGGTTTGGGCTATGGTCAGGGCATCGGAAGTTTTAAAATGTCTGCAAGTGAGTCTTATATGCAGACACTTTAGAGAATCTCTTTTGGACATCATCTATTCTCTGCCCCTTATCTATAACCTTTTTTTTTTTTTAAGATTTTATTTATTTGACAGAGAGAGACACAGTGAGAGCGGGAACACAAGCAGGGGGAGTGGGAGAGGGAGAAGCAGGCTTCCCGCGGAGCAGGGAGCCCGATGTGGGGCTCAATCCCAGGACCCTGGGAAAATGACCTGAGCCAAAGGCAGACGCTTAACGACTGAGCCACCCAGGGGCCACTCTTATCTATAATCTTTAAAAACCATTTCTTTCTTTGGTTAATTAAGGGTCCTTATTTGGATCATGAACAGGTGGCTTATTCATCAAATGTTTATGTGCTTAGTATTTGTTGCCATATCATTGTGATATCATGCTGATACTACTAATTTTCAACACAAATGAATAGTGTAAGAGAAGTCTGCTTTTAAAAGGTAAGTGGATATTTAGGTTGACTAAATTGATAAAATTCAAAAACTAAATTATTAATAACATCTTTAACTGATATAGTCTCTAAAAACATCTAAGAGTCTTCAGCCAAGATATAAAATTTTAGCAAAATCAGCTAGTACCGTTTATAATCCTTTAGACTTTGGCCTTACGGGATGGCAGTGTTCATGAATACTATGCCCTTCAAGAGCCACAGAACTTCCTTGTGAAAATCCAAATGCCTTTAAGAACGGTGTGAATCTGTGATAATCAATTAAATCAACTACTGTTTATTGAACACATACCAGGCACTGCTCTCAGCACTGGGGATAGGTGGGTCAAGTAAGAAATCCCTACTCTTACCAGTTTAAGATTACATTATAGTAGAGGGAGACTGATGATAACAGGTAAAACAAACAAACAAAAAATAGAGTTTCAGAGACTGATGAATGATTTAAAGACAAAGCAGGGTGAGGTGATAGAGAATGCTAGAAGGCAAGGCGGGGGGGGGCAGTGGTTGCTAGGGTGGTCACACACCTCTCAGAGGAGGTGACCCTTGAATCCTCAGGGTGAAGGGAGTGAGGAGACATTGGGAAGATCTGCGACAGAGTCACCTGTGCTGTGGGAGAGTCAGAGCAAAAGCTAGCAAGGGAGCAAACATTCGATGCATTTAAGATGCAGAAGAAAGCTAGGGATAACAGAGCGAGATGTAGAAAGCGAGCAACAGATGAGGTCAGAGAGGCAGGCAAGACCCAGGCAATAAACGCTAGCACCTCACAGGCCGCAGTAGGGTTTTTTTTGTTGTTGTTTTTGTTCCCTTTCTTTCTTGTTGTGTTTTTTTTCCAAAGTGTTCTAGAAGGCCATCGGAGGCTTTCCCTGGAAAGCGCGACGGCCTACTTTACATTTAAAGCGATAAATTTGGGCTGATATCTGAAGAGTGGCAAATGGTAGCAGGGCAAGGGGAAAGCAGGAAGGCAGGAAAGGAGAGCCATGGTTTGGGCAAGAGCTGATGGTGGGGGAGAGAGGCCGAGTCAGATGGTGAGAGCTCCCATGCAGAAGATGGGTGGATGCAATCAGGAAAGAGGATTTGCTAGGGGAGCGTTGCTGGGAGGACACTTAACTCATACAGACAGGGAATCAAAAAGTTACAGTCAGAAAAGTTTCAGAATCCTAAGTTAAAGCTAGAGCTAAAGCAATAATTAATGATATTTAAAAAAAAAAAGATTTTATTTATTTGACAGAGAGAGACACCGCGAGAGAGGGAACACAAGCAGGGGGAGTGGGAGAGAGAGAAGCAGGCTCTCCACTGAGCAGGGAGCCCGATGTGGGGCTCGATCCCAGGACCCTGGGATCATGACCTGAGCCGAAGGCAGACGCTTAACGACTGAGCCACTGAGGCGCCCCAATTAATGATCTTTCTATAGAAATTATTTCCTATGTAACCGAGAAATACCTTCCTTTATTAAGCTATTCTCTTTTATACAGGAAAAATAGCTTTTAATAACTGGAAACCTGAGTTAGCCTGCCTTTTCTTCAATCTTAGCTGTTTTAAAAACTTCAGGAGCCAGAATCACCAAAATGATAGCTTTCAGGAAAACTGTCTGTAAGAAATTGTGATAGGCATAGCAATTTAAGGTTACCACAGTGATGAATAATTTGACCAGAAGTTATGTTTGGAGCAGTGAGAATTCTTCTGTCACTTTGGGCTACTTACCCCAATGTCTGGATTGATGATTTTTCTACTTGCAGGGGTAGGGGTGAGAGGGCTCACTCTCCTCGCCATCATGTTCTGTTATCATCCCCTAGTCTCCCCTGCCTGTTCCGTCCTGCTCCTCTCCCACACACCTCTGGACTGATCCGCATCACTCAGAGCATCTGAGGTAGCAGGGTGGGCGTAGTTTGACGAGTACTCCCACCCTCACGGTAGACGTTGTAAATGAACGTAATAATAAAGCACCTAGACTGTGGAGCCACAGTGCATTGGGTTCGGATTCTGTCCACTAGTTATGAGCGTAGTGATTTGGTAACATCTTTCATCTTTCTAAATCTCCATGCCATGCCCTCATCTGTAAATTGTAATGATTCCTAACATCAGGTGAGGTTAATTGAGATTTTGAATGTAAAGCACCAGACTATAGCAGATGCTGAATAAGGGATAGCAATCATTAATTACAACTGCATTTCCCCCTGTATATCTTTGATTCAGTAGTTTTTGTATTTTTAATATCATATTTTCAGAGCAAAGGCATTCAAATCAGACTGCCTGGATTTAAATCAAAGCTCTACCACACAGAAGCTTTGTGACCTGGGATACATTTTTGAACCTCTCTCACTTTGTTTCCTTATCCATGAACTGGTTAAAATATAGTTATCGACGCCATTGGATTTAGTGAGTATTAAGAAGCATAAGGCATAGAAAGAATACACGAAGGCATAGTACTTGGCATATATAAGTACTATTTTATAAGTCAACTACTGTAAACAATAATCTCTCAATTCCTTATTTCAAAATTATAGTTAAAAGCTAAAGCATTTTGTCTTGATTTTCTGTTTTCTTTCTTCATAAATCTGATAAATTTGTATAATCTGAACCAGGGTGTTGTTTAAAAATGAGTAGTTCATTTATTCTATCGGTCATAAAATGAGGTTTCTGTATTATCTGCTTAATTGGTCCATGTAGGTAATCATATTGGCTTATTTAGCACCTCCAAGTGAAACTCAATTATTTTGTTTGCCTGTCTGAGAAAGAGCAAACTAAAACTTTGTCAAAGTTAATTGTCAAATGTATTTTCCTTCTAAGTTGAATGTTTACTGTTTTTCCCTGACGTCTTTTTCCTGACATTTTTGTTTATCCTGCTCACCCCTCTTTTTCTTTTTCATTTCTTTTGATATATCTCATTTCCAATTCTATTTCTTTTTCAGTTCCTCACTGATAAAAACTTAAAATTAGCAATAAGTAAAAGCTGCTGTTAAAAGTTGAATAAGTTTAATTTTCAAATAGAACTTGCTGGGTTTTTCCATTAATCCTTGATATTATTTCCAATAGGATCATTCCCTACCATTCCCAAATTGGTAGTCTTGAGCAAATAACTGATTATTCACGAGAAAGGCTATGGTGCTGATGGTGTAAGGTTTATTTTGTATATTAATTATGCTGGTAACATCACTTTTGCTGTTGGCATTAATCCGGTAATAATACTAAGCTTGTTATATGAACTTTACCTTGTTTTATTAGTGGGGCTTTCTTTCGTTTTATAGCCGGCTTAAGTCCTGCTGAGATTCAGCAGTTATGGAAAGAAGTGACTGGAGTTCACAGTATGGAAGACAATGGCATTAAACATGGAGGGCTAGACCTCACTACTAACAATTCCTCCTCGACTACCTCCTCCACCACTTCCAAAGCATCACCACCAATAACCCATCATTCCATAGTGAATGGACAGTCTTCAGTCCTAAGTGCAAGGCGGGACAGGTAAATCTCATGAGATTTATTCTATATTTATCTGTCACGAACTTTTACTTCCACCATGCATAAAACTGAAAATTATGATTTGTACTTAATAGGGGCAGAGTGTATAGGACAAATTAAATAGAAACCTTTAGATTATTTATCTTATATATTATTTTCATTACAGAAAACAGTTCAAATACTTGAAGTTTGATGGATTTGGTGGGGAATTTGCCTGAAGAAAGTTATTTTTTAATAAGTGCATGTGGAATTATTGTGTCAACATTATTTTTATGACTAATATGTTGTGATGAACCAGATTGCTGAAATGAGAATATTTTACCATTTTTAAACTTAAAAACCCCTTTTGAATAATTAAAGATGCATCCATATCCCCCCTTAGCATATGTTTTAAAACATGTGCTTAATATGTGTTTAAGAACACGTCCGTAGATATCAGAGAATCAATATACATAAGGATATAAACACAGATGTAATAAACCAGAAGATAGAATATCTGGTTTGCCTTTTTTGTTAGTGTAGCATGATGGAATTTATAAATATATAAACATAAACTTATGGTGGTAACTGAATAAATTTGACTCAAAATTCATAAGGAAAAATTACTTGATTTCAGTTACCAACATTGAATTATGTTAGATGATTTTCAACTTACTGTTTTACTTTAGTTGTATAAAAATTGCCCTTGTAAAAGGAGCACCCATGTACTTTTGTCCATTTACTTCCATTCATTTAAGCATAAAGCCATCTAATCAGGTTCCTTTAAAGTAATTTACATAAAATATATAAGCTAAAACATTGCTCAACATGAAAAATATCTTTTTAAGGGATGAAACATAAGTTCAGGATTTCTTAACAGAGTGACTTAGGCTCCTGTGGCATTTAGCTGTAAAGACTACATATTTGAGTGGAGTGGATTGATAGTATTCTGTTGTGTAATATGAGTATCTGCCTAGCGGCAACAAATTCTTTCTCCTAAACAAATTTTTTTTAGAGAAACATATATTTGATTACAGTACAGTTTAAAATAGGATGCTGGAATTTGGTGGTGTTTCTGATCTTCATTTGAGTATCATGAAAAATTTTTCTTGTTAATTTTCATTATTATAAAATGGTATGCTTCTGAATGGTTCCATGCTGTTGTTTTAATTGAGATTAATTTGATGATTATATATTGCAGAAGTTGGTTGATTTTTCTAGGATCCCTCTATCTGACATAATACTCCCTTATCAAAAGTCTTTGATGATTATGGAAGGATATATCTAATGAATACTGTTCCAAAGTAGAATTTTTTTAATCAGCTGTAACTAATGGAAATATAATATATGGTCCACACATAAATATTAAGCAATTTAAATGATCCGAAAGGTCCATATCATCTTTAAAAAAGAGCATTTCAAAAATCTTATGGTGGCTGTCCTATTACCTCCTTAAAAACACAGGTTTATTTCACTTGACCACATATGAACATATATTTTTTATTTAGAGGTAAATGTTACATTAAGGTCATATGGCAAGATTAGCATATGATATTATACAGTCCTCTTAGTTTTTCATCCTTTATTAACAGTCATCTTTGGCTCTATTTCTCCTCTAATTGGAACATCATCTAGCCTTGGCAGTTGAACTATTCAATAGAACGATTAAATTTTTCTGACTGCTCTGAGCTGAATTGACCTGTTTTGACCTGTTTGTCACTGATCGTAACCTGACAGGCGCTAGCAGCCTGCAACGATTATGGCTTTTTGAGATGAATCTGACGCCGTGTTCTTTTGCTACAGCTCGTCACACGAGGAGACTGGGGCTTCTCACACTCTGTACGGCCATGGAGTTTGCAAATGGCCAGGCTGTGAAAGCATTTGTGAAGATTTTGGACAGTTTTTAAAGTAGGTTTCTTACCTTTTTCAGGGAGGGGGGTGGATTATGTAGGAGTGTTAGGCACATTGTTGTAAATAAACAAGACAAAGCTGAAAGGAGGTAGTCAAAGTCCATCATCAGGCACACTGCGCTTTCTGTGTGTTCCAACAAGTGCATGACCGAAGTCAGGCTAAGAAGGTGACCTTGTCTTTACATCTTCATCAAAATATTTTACAAATCATTCAATAGAGGTTTTTGAATGAATGGAAAATAGTAGCCTACAGTAATAGTGTCATTAATTATTAGGAGACAAGTACAGGCTTCACTTAAATTTCCAAGTTTTTTTTTTTAAGATTTTATTCATTCATTTGACAGAGAGAGACACAGCGAGAGAGGGAACACAAGTAGGGGGCGTGGGGGAGGGAGAAGCAGGCCTCCCGCTGAGCAGGGAGCCTGACTCGGGGCTCGATCCCAGGACCCTAGGACCATGACCTGAGCTGAAGGCAGACGCCTAACAACTGAGCCACCCAGGTGCCCCAAATTTCCAACTTTTTAATAAAAATTTTAAGTAAAATTACATGAGGAATCATAGAGTATATATAATTTCAAACAGACATATTTTATGGGTTTATTTTTTTTTAATCGCAAGCTTGCTCTTCCTTACTTTAAATAATGATGTTTAACATACATATATTTAACAATAAGAGCGATGACATGAAAGTTAAAAGAGGCTAAAATTTTAAGAAATAAATCTATTTCATCTACATTGTTACTTATTGCTCTCAGAATCAGAGGGCAATGTGCATGGCTGTGTATTTGTATGGTAAATTACATGGCTTCTCTAGCTTAAAATAAAAATTTGGTGTACCCTTAATTTCTTCATACAGTGATAAATATTTTTTTAATTTTAAGAGGTTCCTTTGCAAATGAGAATATCCATCTACTATGAAGCATTTTCCATGCACAATTCTGCTATACAAGAGATCTAAACAGAGAGCTACAGATAGGTTTATGGAGATGAGTAACTTCACAGGCTGAGACTCTTATGTTGTCATGGAGCAGCTAACAGGGTGAATGAACTGTTTCATGCTTCATCAACAATTAAGTTAATTAGCTCATTTGAAATTGCACTGCTTTGTTGCCAGGATGTTGGCAGAAACATCAAAAAGATGTGTTTACAAATGGTAGACTACAGGGTATAGAGTAAAAGCACCTTAACAACAAGGCGCAAGTACTTGGCACCATAATAACTTTATAACGGAATTACAGTAAGACTTCCACAGGGATTTTTTTCAACTTTTTTCCATTTCTGACCAATGAAAAGAAAATTTGCTTCCTATATTACTTTGGCATTTGTAAATGGCCTTAAATAAAAATTTGCACTGCTGTTATACCAGAACAGTAGTAAGCTACCATTTTGTTGGGTATGAAAACTGATTCAACTGTTCTAGGCAAAGAGGGCATTTCAAATGTTAGGTAACTTTGCTCAAGTTTTCCTCTCTAAGAAAATAGCATTTGTTAAAACAAAGACAAAATATAGGGACATTAATTTTTAACAGCTAATTTTGTATTTCTTCATTCGAATATACTCATCCTTATCAAAATGTTATGTTATTCCTTATCATTAAGATTCTTAAGAGGACTGTTGCTACTATTTCTTAAATATGGTCACTTAAGCCATAGAACTAGCCCAGTCACCATTTTATTGCTCCAACTTGTTCTTGCTGACAAAATTAAGAGTAAGTTTTTAAGAAAATATACATATTTTTCCTTCAGTGTCATTTCCTTTATAGCACATGGAAAGGAACACACTTATTCATCTCAAATATTTATATATATATATACTTATTACTAACAAACAGATGAATACGAACCCTCATTTTACCCTCCATTGTTCTTTTTCACATTCATGCTAGTATGTTTTAGAAACTAAGAGAAACTGTAGGGGGGTGGGGGTAAAAAAAAAAAAAAAGAAAAGAAAGAAAGAAATTACAATTAAAAAAAGCATTTCCTTTCAATTAAATACCAACTTTGGTTCCAAAGGCTATTTTTCCAACCCATTAACTTTATAGAGATGACAGAACAAATGA
>NW_027397074.1:56605538-56608038 GCF_003265705.2 Callorhinus ursinus
GCAAGTGATCATTCTTTGTAAGTATTGATGTTTCCAAGGGATGATAATTTGCCATCTGTACATAATTCACACCACATCCTGGTGAAATAAGACATCGCTCACTAAATAACATCGTAGGAACCACAGACTGTTTTAACAGAAATGAAATAGAGAATTGCCTTTGTTCTCTTCAGAATTACTTTTGGTTCATATATTTATAAGGCACCCTTTTTCAAAAAAAATGACATGAGTATATGAAATACATCTAGTGATTTCTAATATTATTCTGTAAATGGTTTGGGGAAATATTTTTTGTAATAACTGATAAGCTTAGAGACAATGCCATTTTTCTGCCATTTGAGGGGTCTCTGCATATGACATACATAATTTTCACTAAATACATAAGCATATTTAACTTTTCTTTGTATAGTTTCGGGGTGTTCCTTTTTCCCAACATGGAGGAAAATATGGCTTAAGCATTGTGCTTTTTAAGGGGAGCATATACCACTAACATAGACATTGCTTGACTTTGGGTTTGTGTTTTGTGTTTCGTTAGGCACCTTAACAATGAACACGCGCTGGACGACCGGAGCACGGCCCAGTGTCGAGTGCAAATGCAGGTGGTCCAACAACTAGAAATACAGGTTTGTTGGGTGCTCTCTTCATGGACCCCTTTCTCAGATTTTTGGTGTGTTAAATTGAGTAATGGGTAGATCCCGAGTCTTTTAACACAATGACTAGTAGGGGTTTTCATTTGTTTATAACAATGGCAGCGACTGATGATGCAGGGTGGGCTGCTGTAGTTTAACATCCTTATCACTTAGACCTCTCTAACCTTTAGAGATACCACTTCATATAGATTTGGGTATCCCAAAAGAGTCAACTCTTAAGTTTTTTTCCCTAATAGAAGTTAGACTAAACTCCACAGTTGGATACGATTTTATCACCGAGACAGTTTTCACATGAGCCAGTCTTGATTTGTTCCATGAGATTTTATAATGTAGCAAAAAAAGTCTTTACTATATCATGCCTGTAAGATACCACCCTGAAAACCCTCCCCCCCTTTTTTTCCTCAACCTCTGGTGTTTTTTTTAATTAAAGAACTTGCAAAGATTATTAAGATTCACCTTTACTAGAATAATGGCGGGTCACCTATAATATTATGGACGGTAATATGTATGTGTTGTTTCTGATGCTGCTAATTTAAGTTTAAAAACACTTCTGTTAGTATTGAAACAGAATTTGGTCAAAAATAAATAGAGCTCATAAAACTGATCAGAAAGTAATTGTGTCACTCTATCATTCCTGTTATGTTTTTACCAACCCTTTAAAGTTTTGGCTAATACTTCCTCTTAAAGATTTTTTTTTTTCTCAATCAAACCAATACTTCACTTCATTTTATTAAACATACAGTTTCTTTTTCTAAACACATTTCTACTTCTTAAATTGTTTTAAACTCATCACATCACGGCTGTTTTCCAGAGAGCTACTAAAAACATTTTATTTTGACCTGTAAAATAATCAAGAACATGTAAAAAACATCATGACTGCTGTAGTTTGAAAAGCTTTTTGTAAACCTGTTTACCATTTATAAAAACACAAGAGTTTAGCTGATGATCCAGTTTGCAGTGTGACCAATTATGCCTCCTTTCTTTTTCTTTTTCTTTTTTTTTTTTTCCTCCCTCTGCTGTGTCTGACTGATGGAAAAGTAAGGTCCGTCAGTTGTAATGAGACCCAGTGCAAGTGTAGATGCCGACTCCCGTGGCAGAGTTCAGCGTTTCACACTGCCTGGTCTCTGTCACTCTATTGAATTAGATTGATGATGGCAGATTGCAGGGGGCACTAACTGGACCTCAGTGGGAATGCATGAAGTGTGTAGACAATCCTGGCAGGCACTTCGCTTTGAGAACCCTTCACCCCTTCACAGCTGTTGGCACTAGTCCATTGCTAACAGTGTCCACAGGACTTTAAAAGACACCGTGGGCCTTCTAATTTATGGTTTCAGTAACTTGTTACTGTTGAGGCAAGTGTGACCTCAATTCTCTTATTGACAAAAAGATGAAGTGTTATTTGTTTTCTCTGACCTTTTAACATAAGGAAAGCTATAAAAGTTTTCCGTGCCCCCCCCCCCCCCCGTAGCCAAAGTTGCATTTCCTCCCAGATAAGTTCCTACTGACACAGACTTTTATATGCAGGAATCATTACTCTGAGACAAGCTCAATGATAAGATGTATCACTGCCATAAAATAGCTGTATCAGTCATTTCTAAAACGCTTCTGATCTCACTCTTTCTTAACAGCTTTCTAAAGAACGCGAACGTCTTCAAGCAATGATGACCCACTTGCACATGCGACCCTCAGAGCCCAAACCATCTCCCAAACCTGTAAGTGCATATTGCTTTATAAACAGTAAATAGCTCTACCGAGGTAACAGACTAAGAAAATGAACAATTTAGTGACAGTTAGAAAACAATGAGTGTGATGAAAAATAAGGCAATAAAATGAAAGTAAAATGCAATCGC
>NW_027397074.1:56618038-56640538 GCF_003265705.2 Callorhinus ursinus
AATACAGCATTTCCTTATGTGAAAGGCTGAAACACGAGTGAAAAAGTTTGCTGGGTGAGCTTGTGTTTACGCTTTTGCATCATACTTAATTTTCTTGATGTCTCTGCCGCAAGCTGCCCATTCGGAGTCTTCGTCCTCCCTGTACGTTTTCTTTAAATGCTTCTAAAACATCCACACTGTGATCCGAACCCACTCAAAAGAAGATCTTTCTCTAAAGAAATATTTTAAAGGGCATTTCCGAAGTTGTTTTACACCTTCTTCATTTCACTAGGCTGCCTTGGCAGAGAGCAGTTTACCTTTGCTTAGTAACCCGGGACTGATCAATAACGCATCCAGCGGCCTGCTGCAGGCCGTCCACGAAGACCTCAATGGCTCCCTGGACCACATCGACAGCAACGGGAACAGTAGTCCGGGCTGCTCGCCTCAGCCGCACATGTAAGTGGGTTATCAGGCCCAGCGACGGGAAGGGCCCGTATGCATATGCTTCTAACATTTGGTATTCTTCTGAAGTTTCTAGTGGTATATAAGTCCAAAATACAATTTTAAGTGGAGTTAAATTGCCCCGTGTTCCTGATATGAGAAAGTGTATCAAAGTCAGTTTTAATGCATCTTTTAGATTCTCTCCAGTGTGCCATAATGACTGTACCAGCAGTCCTCTACAAATTCTTAGTACTACTAACATTCTCTTGGGGGTAGAGCAGTGTCTAAGATGAGTCTACATCTTATGGGTCATTATCACAGTTTGGTTTGTATGGTGCAATAAAAATATTCATGATGGAATAAGTTGTCGTAATTTTTACTACTATTGCAGGTCTCTAAACCATTTATGAACTGTAGTCAAGATATTGCCCGTTTTTATAAACCGTAAAATGCAAAGTTTAACTGTTACCCACAGTTTACATAGAAGCTAGTAAAGTGTAACTTTTTGCCTGTCTTATAAATCAGTGTAATTACATATTCAACTTTAATTACTGGTGCGTCTGTATTGGCAAGGTTTATATGTTATATTTTATGCAAGACTACGATTCCTATTAATATTTAGCAGCTAACTATATCATTAATTACTCTAAAATCTTTCCCCTACCATCTTTTTAATGGAGCTGAGAGAGTAGATGTATTAAAAATTGATGTATTGTGGATTTCAGAAATGTGTATGACACTTTAAAAAATGCCTGGCCTTGTTCAATAGGCCAAGCATATCAGTTTCTTGTTTACTAAAAAGTATTGACCCTGGTAGAACTTAGAATGCAGGGGAAAAAATTATAATCTGAATAATGAAGCATATATGCCAGCCATCCAGTTGTTAGGATGAGTCGACACTTTATGTCCATACTTCCTGGAGTTAAACATCATATACTTCTAATTTCAAGTTATTGAGGTAAGAATAGTACCTTCTCTCATTTTTATATTTTCTTCCCCATCTCTGCATTAAAGATCTAGTCAAAGACCCAAATGAGAAATGTGGTCTTTATATGTGCTTATTTCCATCTGACCTTTCCTAGGATATTATTTTTGTTGACTTTTTAAACATCTTATTCTATTTGACATATTAATGTCTTTAAGATCATGCACCTAATTGCTTTATAGCACTTTTACTCTATCACCTTTGCAAAAAACACACTGTGAACATTAATGTGTTTTATCAGGTTCTAAACCATTACTTTTTCAAAATGGAAAAATTTGTCTTTTGGAAGTGTCTTTAGATGTATTAAATAATACAAAAGAAGTAATAAAACTCGAAGTAGAAAGAACATGAATATATGCTCTTGAGAGTAGCAGTACTCTAAAACAGGGAAAGTGAGCAATCAGACAAAAGTTTTTATACCTCTGCTTTATCCTATCAGCCAGGCAGTGGGTAGCTTGAGGCCTTTTACTTTTAGCAGTTCTCCTGAGTATGCTGGTGCTCGCTCTCTGTGTAAAATGCTAAAATAATAAAACTTTAAAGAGCAAACAAGAGTCAGATCCTGTTTTCCCCCTTTTAAAAAAGACCTATTTCAGAAAAATGAAAGACGTTCCTAATGAAAGTGTTTGAGCTGCTGGTATAACTCCCTGTGTTACTATGCAGTGGATAGTGGTGGTGTACCATACAGAGAGGGTATGGAACGAGGTGTTTTCTTAGGTGTTAAGTGTCCAGTGATAAGAATATTAAAATAAAAAAATTAATGATTCAATCAAATCATTTGTTAAACATTATATTTTACAACCTGAGATAATGGGCTAAATGATGGCATTGCCAGGTTAGTTATACTTTTTCATTTGGCAATTGCTATTTTAGATTCTTCATTTTATTATTAATTTAGTTCAGTTAAATGTGAAATACATCAGTGAAAAAATAGGATGTGTAAAATAATATATAAAAATTATAGATTTAATGCCTGATAGGTTTATAAAACTAAAAGGCTCGTAGTCAACCTATCTGTACGTTTTCTGCACTTATGAATTAGTGCATGTGAAAAATATTTATGTGTATTTTCCATAGAGAGATGTAAGGGAAGCTTCCCTTGGCCTATTGGAAGTAGATTTCAGAAAAAGAAAAAAATTAGAGGAAGACCAAATCGGGTCTTTTCCTAAATTATACAAATTATAATCAAAATCTTAATTATCTTGCAAAATATTGAACTGTCATTCATTCTTTGAATCTGTTTCTGCTGTCATTAACTTTTTGTATATTAGACGTCAAATATTACTGGTGGAACGTCATCTCAGTATTCTGTATCTTCATCTTTATAGAGTGTTAATATGCTTGTACTTAAAGAATGTTAAGCATTTTATGTACATTATGAGGCAAAGGAAAAATATTATCTGATTCTCTCCATCAGAATTGGGCTGCATATAATTAAATGTACTTCAAAGTACTTTGAAAATTAAACAGAAGTGAAAACATTTAAACTGCATGCGTATGTGCCCTGAAATGAAGCCGTGGTCCTTACTGTTTTGGAGGGGAGCATGGAGGGGAGTAGTTACACTCACGGAAGAGCGAAGGAGAGGCAGAAAGGCCTACTGCTTCCGGTATGCGGGCTCTAGTGACAGATGGTAGGGGTTCCAATCCCAGAGTTAGCACTGAGTAGCTAAGTAGGAGTCATTTCTTTCCTGTTCTCTCAATTGAAAATGAAATAAGTAATAATAATATCTACCTCATAAGATCCTTTCTTAAAAAAAAAAGATTTTACTCATTTATTTGAGAGAGAGACAGCGAGAGAGGGAACACAAGCAGGGGGAGTGGGAGAGGGAGAAGCAGGCTGCCTGCAGAGCAGGGAGCCCGATGCGGGGCTCGATCCCAGGACCCCGGGATCATGACCTGAGCCGAAGGCAGGGGTTTAATGACTGAGCCACCCAGGCGCCCCTACCTCATAAGATTCTTTCAGATGAAACGAGTGCCTGGAAGATAATAATTCCTCCCCGTGTCCCTCACAGTGCTGTGTACACAGTTATATTACATCTTGTCATACCTCGTTGTTACTCTAAATGAAACTAAAAACAATACTAAGATATTTCACATCTTAATGCCTTTCTTAAGGCATTCCATAAATGTGTAGTTAGTTTCCTTGGCCATCCCTTTGCTTTTCCTCTCACCCCCTTATAATGCCTGAAGTAAGCCAATCCACAGAAGGAAACAATACCAGACAGAAATTTATGGTCAGGAGCAGGTTACTCAGAGTCAGCAGGGTAAGAGATTTTTCAGGAAAAAAAAAAAGATGTTATCTGAGGTTACAGATAATTAACAATTATAACAATGAATAATACCAACCCAGAACAGGAGCTCATTATATATTCCGAGAAAACAGTATTAGGTTTGATAGGAACTTAGATATAAAAAAATAGACTTTAGAATATATGAAGTGGTGGAAACAGACTGGTGAGTGTCTTAAATATCAAGGTGCAGTGTTTGTCTCTGTCAGTATGAAGCCTGGTGATGTTATGAGCTTGAGTTTCACACTGTCAGAGCTGTGCTTTAGGATGAGTAATCTGGAAGTGGGCTGAATGAAACTGACAAATGGTATGATATTCAGGAGTTGGGAGAGACTATAGAGCAGAAGAGAGATAGAGAGAGACTGAGAGCAGAAGATTGATTCTTGAGGTCGGTAGTACCTGACCTAAGTACAGGACTGGGCATGGAGAGCAAGGAGTCAATTCAAGAAGTGCTATGGAAAAAAAGACCAGACAAGACAACCCACTGAATGCTGGGGACAAAGAGGAAAATTAGGCAAAGTCATAGCAACTTTGGAAGCTCACAAAGAGAAATAGAAGTCACAAGAGGGAAAATGATATGTTCACCATTTTACTTGTTGAATCCAAGAACATTAAGTGTCCTTAGATTCAGGAAATGGAACTTTGTTTGTTTAGTCTTTTTACTCAATTCCAAAATGGTAAATCCAAATCCAGATGGTAACATTGTAGATATAGATGTATTCCTGGGATTGGTAGAGATGTTTTGAAGCTTTAGAAGGATGGAATAACTATGGGTTAATGCTTCTTACAAATTATTTTTGGAGAACAGGAGATGTCAAATTATCATCTACATTCTGCAATTTGATCCTCCGTATTTAACACTTTCTCTTCATTCCAAGTTTTACTCTTAGAATGCCCTGAATGAAGGCTTTTGCCAAACTAGTGCATTAATTTCGCCTTCACTGCTTGCCTTTCTGCCTTTTCCTTTTTCGTCTTTTCATCCTCTTTCTCTCACCTAAATCCTACTTCTCCTTAAGAGCCTGGTCCTATCTTCCCAGGAAGCTTTCCCCAGAAACTGTGCTGTCAGGACCCACACTTCGTTCCACACTCCGGAGAGCTTACTCCCTGTACATTGTCTGCAACTAACACAGCCTGTGTCTGAGCACGTGCGCATTCATACCTAACTGCATGCTCACTTTGTAGACGGCCCCAGCTAAAGGACAGAAGCTATGTTTTAGACGTATTATAGGACCATACAAAGTAAGTAGTCAGTAACCATATGATGTGAGATAATGACTGTGGGAGATGAATTTATTTGAAATGGTGTGACTTCATGAAGCAATCCCTACAAGAGGAAAATCCAGGATTCTCTTAGAACCCTGAGGAAGAAGGGAGAACAAGGGATTTTTAGGAAGAAGAGATAACTAAACATAATGTTCATCTTTATGTGGAAGCTAATAGATCTTTCTAAATATTGGTAGAGTACACTTGTGAAGTTTTATTTTTTAATTTTAATTATTTAGTTTATACGTATTTTATAACTGTTCAAATTTATCTGAATAGTAAGTAGCAAGCCCCTTCACCTCATTCGTGATTATTTTCCCAGACCTTGTTAAATTTTATTTATCTTGTTGAAGGTGAATTAAAAAGAAAAAAATTTACTGAAATTAATTCATTATTAATCAAATTGAATGTTTAAGGGGATTTTAGCAAAAAGTAGGAAAGGTTAAAGCCAGGTGGAACAATATAGATTCTATATACTAAGCTTTTTATACTTGTTTTGAGTTTTTTCAATCAAATAGATTTTTTTTTTAAAGATTTAATTTATTTTTTGACAGCGAGAGACATAGTGAGAGAGGGAACACAAGCAGGGGAAATGGGAGAGGGAGAAGCAGGCTTCCTTCCAAGCAGGGGGCCCGATGCGGGGCTCGATCTCAGGACCCTGGGATCATGACCTGAGCAGAAGGCAGACGCTTAATGACTGAGCCACCCAGGTGCCCCTCAATAAATAGATTTTTAAAATCTTTATTTTCTACCGCTGTCAAAAGAGTTGGAGTCATCATGATCTGAACAATGTAAAGAAAACTTCCCTTAAGAGTCTGAGCTGTGGGGCACCAGTGGCTCAGTCAGTTAAGAATCCACCTCTTGCAGGGGGGTGGTGCCTGGGTGGCCCAGTCATTAGGCATCTGCCTTCAGCTCAGCTCATGATCCCAGGGTCCTGGGATCGAGCCCCGCATCAGGCTCCCTGCTCAGCCGGGAGCCTGCTTCTCCCTCTCCCACTCCCCCTGCTTGTGTTCCTGCTCTCGCTATCTCTCTCTCTCTGTCAAATAAATGAATAAAATCTTAAAAAAAAAAAAAGGATCCGCCTCTTGATTTTGGCTCAGGTCATGATCTCAGGGTTGTGATAGAGCCTAGCATCAGGCTGTGTGCTGGGTGTGGAGCCGCTTAAGGTTCTCTCCATCTGCCCTTCCCCACCTCTTCCTTTCTCTAGCTCCTTCTAAAAAGAAAAAAAAAAAAAGCTGAGTTGTGTATCATTCAACTTTAGGATACTCTTCCCTTACGCACCTCAATGCCAATATTCCCTGCTTATTGACTTCTGAGAGTTCTATAGAATATGGATAAAATTAATTTAGATTCCTATTTTATATCAATATTTGCCTCTTAAAAAGACTACTTAACAGAGGATTGATGCTGTGTTCAAGTGGAAATAATTTGAACTTAATCTCTTCTCCAATGTGTTAAACTTGACTGAAAAGACAAGAAAACATTTAGAGCAGAGCTGGAAGGTGAACTCATACTGGTAGAATCAATCCATTTCCTGTCTCCTTGCAAACCTGAAGAAAAAAGAGAAGTTTAGTGATATACCTACCATAGTTAGTTCAACTTGGTTGTTTCTTTTTTTTTACTAATCAGTTGTTTCTCCTCACTCTCAGTAAGTTGGCTCAGATTTGTCTTTCTTCTCTTGAAAAATGTTAAATGAGATTCCTATTTTTATATTTTCAAATTTTGTTTCTAGAGATCAAAATCAATGCTCTTCCTGAACCAGTTTTCTATTGAGGGCTTTAGGCAAAAAGCCCTCCATTGTCATGTCGTTCCCCTTTCTGATTATTAGAGTCTCCTACTGTTGAGTTTTCAGATCATTTCTTACATGTCATTCCTGAATCCTCTTAGCCCCTATGTCATTTCAAAGTTCTACTTGCTAATATTCTATATTAGTTGCAGGTGATTATTATATTTTCTCCCTCTTATTAAAGCAAATATTTGAAGTTTGAGAGTTAATAATCTCCTATATAGAACCAGAATGTTAATATGGTTCATATAAGACTGGAAAATAAATTTGTTGTGTTCTTAGAAGCCAAGACTTTAGAGTAAGGCAATCAAAAGCTGAGGCATCATATAAAAGGAGTAGTGTAGTATTATTTCAGGACTGCAGTGGGGATCCCATTAATCTTTTTGATTGAGATGTTGAACACATATTCTATGTGCCCCAGAACTTTCTACACCTCACATGTCCCAGTCCTCTTTACAACATGCTTCTCTAGAACCTCAGTTGTATCATTCCACTGCTAAACTTTAGCCTGTCCCGGCAATAATATTTTGCAACCAAAGACAGCTAAAAGGGACCTCCAGACTCCCATTTTGTAAAACAATATTGAAAATCTAAGATAAATCGTGAATGTTATGAAGTATAATGAAGATATTCAAATATATAATATTGCCTTTCTTCCTTCTATTCTCTTTGGCTACCTTAAAATTTAAATTGCTCTTCATAGGCACATGTAGAATTTGCAGACCCTACCCCTTTAGGTGGTGTTATTTTATATAAAATCCCTACAGACCTTAGATCTCTCTGTGGACAAAAGCATTTAAAATTGGAGTGGCTCTGTATTTCAGAGGAAAGCAGTTAAAAGTGACTGACAACTTGAGCAAGAAGAATGCTCCCTCTCATTGTTTTCATGCCTGTTAAGTCCACACTATTTTTAATGATATTTTGGATCATTAAGAGGTGTTACGAAGCTCTAAATGTGAAAGCTTTTTTTTTCACCTTGCTTTACATATGCTTTTGCAGATTTTCTAATTTACACCTTTTCAGTCACCTTTAGTTTTTTGGGGGTTTTTTTTTTTTTTTGGTCCTAACATTTCTGGGTCTCATAATTTTCATTCTGATTTAATTCCATTTTTATTTAATCTCTGAACTTTTCATTAACTTTGCTAGTTAGCTTTGAGATCTCTTTCCAAAGTGATTGTACAGAACGTATGATTATGCCAGCTCTTTATCATCTCATCTTTTTTTTTTTTCAAGTGCTACAAGTGTGGCTCAGTGGATGCTGTTCTTTTTTACATTATTCCGGTCCCCATATGTGGCACTTACAACTCATTCCAGTTCCTCTTAATAAAAAGATCCTCCCAGAGGTACAGTGCCTTCAGCTAAAAGGTGTTGTATCCCTACCGTGCCAATTGTGGAAATTTATGGGTTCCTATAGGGTTTTGAAGGATTTTTATAGAACTCTGCAGATGATATCTGACAGCCATGGTATGAATCCCCACCATTTAGGCAAAGTGTGTCAGAAAACTTTTAGCTGACAGCATTGTAGCTTACTGCTTCTGTTTCATATCTAAAGAAGATACTTTGTTAGAAGGTACATCTTCATTTGCACTAACACTAGTTGAGCCTTAGAAATTTCCTTTCTCTAAGGGTCAAAATGTCATTGACTGAATTGCTAAAAAATGAATATTGCTATTCAGTATTAATTTCTTCCTACTTCTACTACCAGGGAAAAAGGAAATTTTTTACATACCCACATGGTATTTTAACTTCAGCTTTTGACCTCGGGCTTGGGAAGTAGAGGTATTCTTGGTGACTATGGGCATTTTATGACTAAAGGTGTTTATTATGTAAAGTCAACTATCATTTCAGAATATATACTTAATGTGAAGTTGCTTTCCATGATAAAAAATATTTTAATGTATGTTAAAATTATATGTATTTTAACTACTTCGGCAGAATTTAAAATTGATCATTAACATAAGTACCACAATATACTTGAATAATTTGGCACCAAAAAATACAGTTTAAAACATTATCTCAGGGTTTCTACCTTCCATATGCAGTTTTCATCATTAGGATAGAATTCAAGAATTTGTATAAGCAACAGATGACCAAATAGTTTAATATAGCTAGTGGAAACTAACGTTCTTTAGTTTGTTCAACATCATCTTAATCTCTGAAGACTAAAAATGGAGTAGCATCATCAAAGCAGTTAAAAGTCAGAGCAAAAGTATTCATTGGTCACACAACGTTACCTTACCATGGAAAAATTTGCATTCGCAACATTAAATCTAAGATCCTTTTGCTAATTAGCAGGTCAAAAAAAAGGACAAAACATATTAGATTTAGAATAAGAGGTAAATATTGGTTTTACTCCCTATTTCAGTCTCATGTTTAGCACTAACAGAGCATAATTTAGCATAGTTCAGGAGAAAACTGAACACTGAGTCAGTCCCACAGTTTAATTTGAGCAAAGGAATAGTTTCAGCGGAGCAACTGGTCTCACAGATTTGACAGACCTAATGGCATGAACCATACAACTGTAATCCTGGTGGAGAGCCATCTCTGTAAAAATATCCAGGAGGTAGCTCCATCAAGAGCTAGCAGTGGATGGGCAGTATCCCATCAGGCCATTTGGCAAAGGGAAATAGACAGCAGTCCAGAAAAACGGATGAGCCACATCAGCAAGAGCTAGCCACAACCAGAGGACCCAATTATAGGAGTTTGAGGGCAAGGTCTTCAAGGACCCGGAACCAAGTTATCAAAGAGGGAATTGGAGCTGAACAGGGACGTATGTTTTTTTATACCCTCATACCCATCCTGACAGTTTTGACTGAAACTTAGTCCAAGAAACAAGGCAAAAACACAAGTCTTGGATGAATGATTTAAAGGAGTTCTGGAGCAGCCCCAAAGCTGTCTTAGTGGCCGAGTGTCAAGATATAATTTAGACTTTTTTTTATTTCACTGGCCAACAGATTAGAAATATAAAGGTCCTTAGCTCCATAGCCAGATGTTTGTTGAAAGTTTCCATTTATGAAACACAAAATGGAATAGTACCAATTGTATCTCAATAGGCAACTAGTGTGATTCTGAGTGAGATTGGGCAAAATCTATTTGTGCTCATCAAGGATCAAAGTAATTACATCTGTATTTTCATTTTATTACAGCTGTTTGGGTAACATCTATTACTGTTATCAATCAAGTAGAATGATAAATCATAATGAATTTTGTTGTTATGTTTTTTCAAGAGCACTACAGCAAAACTATCTGAAATCATTTGGGAGTGAACCTTCAAATCATGTAAAATCCAGTTTCTTTAAACAATGTTGCATAAATTTGAATAAAT
Organism: Callorhinus ursinus; assembly: GCF_003265705.2. NCBI lineage: Eukaryota > Metazoa > Chordata > Mammalia > Carnivora > Otariidae > Callorhinus > Callorhinus ursinus. Next base: position 56,628,103 of record NW_027397074.1, read on the forward strand.
TTCAATATACGCTGAAGGTAAGGGCAAGAAATCTTAGAGAAATTTTGATATACATATATATGCATGCAATTTATAAAATTATATTTTATTAACCTTAATCCACCTTTTTGTTATATTTCTTAGAATTTCTGTTGACTTTAAATGGAACTTTGGAACTCCATCTCGGGGTCAGACCTATTGGAATGTAGGATAGAATTATAAACTGCATCCTTAAGACTGGCAATGTATCTTAGAAGAAAAACTTTTATTATAATCATCTGGAAATAATATTCCTTTGCAGTCGAACACTAAATGGCTGTGGTTTTTTAGGTGACAGATTAAGGGAGATATAAGATTTATTAAATATATTAGGATTAAAGTTGTATTCTGACCTTAAGATGAAAAATTAAAATTTATTTGTCTGTTTATCTTTAGCCAAGGCAAAAAGGTATAGGGAATTGAGTAGGGCATTTTCTAACTATATTCTGAATAAAAGAAACAATAACAAGGTATATATAGAATGAGGAATCATTTGTTCACTTCACTCCAATTTTTCTGTCTCCTTCTTAAGGGTTACACACTTCTGGGAGGAGGAATATTTTTCTTTTCATCAAGAGATAAGCAGAATTTTTATTCATTGAAATGGGATAATACTGGAGTAATTGTTCTGGGTACTGTTCTAATGGCAGCTATGTGTAGATTCATTCAAATCAAAATAAAGATAATTCAGTCAACAGTAAATTTTTGTGATAAATGTTATTTTAGTTTACAAAAGAGAGAATCTTGAAAAATAATAAACTGGGAAAAAATTGAGACATACTAATAAAGATCTGTTTTATAATTCCTTAATTAATAGTGACTTTATCATGTCTAGTTGTTTTAATTATATGGACTTCTTACTGACTTTGTAAATAAGAGAATTAAATATTTCTCTAATATGTGCTTAATTTAGAAGATAAAATCTATATTTTACTGGAAGAAGTCAGCATTATCATTTCAAAAGAATAAAATCTTAAGTAAAATTAAGTAAACAATTTCTTAACGACAGTGTAACTTTGTGATTTAATTACTCACATTAGCCTAAGATCATCTCTCATTTTAAGAAGTACTAAGAAAATGTTCTTTTAAAAACAAACTTTTCCTTTTAAAACTTTAGTGTTATTTATTAGCTTATTTCTTTGATATATTAAACTAAAATACTTCCCACACAAAATATTACAAATGTTTAAGAAACATGAATTGTTTCTCATTTCAACATGACTTTATACAAATGGAGATAACTAAACTTGTAATTTTTATAAGTCTACCCTTAAATTCCAAAGATAATTATATCATTTCCTTGTGTATGTACTAGAAGGAAATGAGTAAAATTGAATTTCCCTAATCTCCATTTTTCATATGCTTTCTAAATGAACATCGATTATTTCACCAGTTTTCCTGTAAAACTTGTTCTTCTTTGGGGAAAAAAACCCAACTTTTTAAAAAAGTACTTGTTTGATGTGATTGTCTCTACTAAGATACTAGTTACTAAGTTAGCTACTGAAAAATAACAAAACCAAAAATTGAGTCTCGTGAAACTACATCTTTCCATCTTAATAAAGGATTTGTGCTTCTGTTTTGGAATTCATTTTATGTCTGCAAAACAAGGATATTTATGTAGTAAGCCTGAGGGCTGTGCCATTAGCAAATACAAACTAATTGAATCAAATTTTATTAAAGCACATATAAAATGGATAGTTAAAGTGCTAATCTTATACTTTGATTTTTTTTATAATGCTTACCTACTAGTGGTTATCATTATTCATGCAACAGTTCTGTGCCAAGAACTAACTAGACTTGGTAGATAGTTAAAAGAAAATCCCATCTTATCCAGGTATTTCCTTTTAATTAGAAAAATTTTGATGTTGGGCGCCTGGGTGGCTCAGTTGGTTAAGCGACTGCCTTCAGCTCAGGTCATGATCCTGGAGTCCCGGGATCGAGTCCCACATCTGGCTCCCTGCTCAGCAGGGAGTCTGCTTCTCCCTCTGACCCTCTTCCCTCTCGTGCTCTCTGTCTCTCATTCTCTCTCTCTCAAATAAATAAATAAACTCTTTAAAAAAAAAAAATTTTGATGTTGTTTTGTGAAACAGTCAAGTCCTGTGCAAATCAATGGACAGCATTAGCCTATAGCAATAATCAGTGTACTCTGATGTTTCTCAATGTCATGAATCAACAATTAGGACATAATGATAAGTAAGAGATAAAGAATTTGGATGACTTTAAATATTTTCTGTTGGACTTATTCAGTGCATCCCATATAAGTTAAAGATATCCAAACTAAATCAAGTAGAAGTAAAGCATGGTTAAGGACTACACATATTTCAATATATTCAGTATGTTTCTCAAAGTAACTGCAAATATAAGTTCATTTCACTGGATAAAGATTGCTATATTGGGTCAAATAAAATCAATTTCCATAGTAAAATTGAAGCATTAAGGCCCTAACACTATTTCTGAGAATAGGTTTTTTACTATTATCCTGGGAGTAACATTTTTTTGTAGTAAAGACCCATAGTCACTGATGGAAGCATGTTTTATCCTTCTGGTGTGCTAGGGCAGGGGGAGAGGCTAAAAATATTCTTGTAAGATTTTTAAAAGGTATATTATATCTCTGTAAAAAAATTGTTTATTACTCTTTTCGGTGGGTACACTATATGAAATGTATTAAAGTTTTTCTGAAATAACTAGGATTACCTAAAGAAAAGATACAAGTCAATCTCCTATAATTAGTAAAACACAAAACCAATTTTAATCTAGTCTTATATTTAGTTTTGACTTGTAAATGTTTGATAAAATTAACTTTACATTTCCTGAAATTGCCTGTATTGAAGATATGATCCATTAATCGTAAATTTTTTTACAGCATTTGTTGACATCTACCATAACATTTAAGACTTTAAGATTAAAGATTTTATCATTAGCTTCATGGTGTTAGTAAATATTGTATTTCTGAAAGGCTCAATCAAATTTACATTATGTCACTGAGTTTTTCTCATAAATAATGACACTATGTAAATATTTTAATTGTCATATCTGATAATATCTAAATAAGGACACTCTGTTGATTCTACAGTCTAACATCTATTTACTTAAATACATTTTGAATGTCTCAGTTTAAGAGAACTTTATTCACAGTACTTCCTTATTCTAAGAACAAAACAAAACCCAGAAACAGTTTATCAGACCTTTTACTTAGTCTTGAGGAAGGAGCAAATGAAGACAATTTACATTCCTTTAGGGAATATACTGTGTGACCACAATCTAAAAAGGTAAACTTCCCCATTATAATTTGACTCTTTGCTTTAGGGTATAGGCAAACATTAACATTTCTTCTGCCTTTCATTAGTGCCTTGGATACTAACAAATTTCACAACTGAAGAAGCAACACATTTCTTTAGGCAACGCATCAATCTGTTAATGTAGTTAGTCCTCTGTGTGTTCGGGGTATACCACTACTGAGGGTAGACTGTAAAACTGAAAGATTAAACTAGAGTATAAAAATCAGTTGCTACTTTGCATTTCCTTCTGCTAGAGGCTTGGCTGGTTGCACAGAACAGAGATGAGTTTCATTCATTTAAGTTGAACAAACATTTAATGAGCAACTATTATGTGCAACACACTGTGCTAAAAAACTGGCAGATGGTCTGCATCCACAAAGAGGTAAAATTCGAGTAGAGGGGTGGATATGCACGTAGGTAGTATGAGAGACCAAGTAAAGGAAGGAAGAGCCCTACAACCAAATTATAAATTCAAAGCCTTATGTGTAGGCACACGGAGAATCAGAAAAGGCTTTGTGGGGGTTGTAGCTTTGAGTTAGGCTTAACAGGAAGTAGATTTTTAGGGTGAACTTCATGAAATTATTGCTATTTGACAGGTTTTGCTTGCAAAAATAGTAATCAGATTGTTCAACCTAATATTAAGCAGAGATGAGGAAAGAGAGGGTAGGTGCAAAGGATTTGAGGATTACCAGCAAAGGTGACTGAGGTATATATAAATCATGGGTTTCATTCAGAGAACAGGTAATAATTCCTCTGCCTGCCTCGAGCGGTATCCTTGCGGCATGAGATTGATCAGGGACCGGGAGCCCTATCTTACAGTTCACTAGTCTCCAAGCTAATGGTAGGGTAGGGACATTTCAAAAATTCACCAATTATTTGGAGATTCTTAGCAAAACCCTCACGGATATATGTTACCTACTTTTAAAAAGGCTTACCTCTTTTTTTGTTGTTGTTAGTAATCTCTGGAAATACTAGATTTTTTGGACTTGAGAAAGTAGCCATACTTTATGCCCTTTTCCTTCGATATTCCGTTTTAAAATATATTTTTCTTTTTAAGTTTTTGTTCAAATTCCAGTTAGTTAACATACGGTGTAAGATTAGTTTCAGGTGTACAATTTAGTGATCAGCTCTTCCATACAACATCTGGTGCTTATCGCAACAAGTGCCCTCCTTAATCCCCATCACTTACTTAACCCGTCTCCCCAACCACCTCCCCTCTGGTAACCATCAGTTTGTGCTCCATAGTTAAGAGTCTGTTTCTTGGTTTGCATTTCTCTCTCTTTTTTCCCCTTTGCTCATTTGTTTTCTTTCATAAATTCTACATATGAGTGTGAAATCATACGGTATTGGTCTTTCTCTGACTGAGTTCACTTAGTGTAATACTCTCTAGCTTCATCCATTTTGTTGCAAATGGAGAGATTTCATTCTTTCTTATGGCGGAGTAGTATTCCACTGTACATACATACCACTTCTTCTGTGTCCATTCATCAGTCTGTGGACACTTGGGCTGTTTCCATAATTTGGCTAATGTAGATAATGCTGCTATAAACTTTGGGGTCCGTGTATCCCTTTGATTTAGTATTTTTGTATTCTTTGGGTAAATATCTAGTAGTGCAATTGCTGGATCATAGGATAGTTCTATTTTTAACTTTTTGAGGAACCTCCATACTGTTTTCCAGAGTGGCTAACCCAGTTTGCATTCCCACCAACAGTGTAAGAGTGTTCCCCTTTCTCTGCATCCTCACCAACACCTGTTATTTCTTGTATTATTGATTTTAACCATTCTGACAGGTGTGAGGTGATAGCTTATTGTAGTTTTGATTTGTATTTTTTTGATAATGAGTGATATTGAGCATCTTTTTGTGTGTCTGTTGGCCATCTGGATGTCTTCTTTAGAGAAATGTCTATTCATGTCTTCTCATCTTTTATTTGGATTATTCATTTTTGGGGTGTTGAGTCTTATAAGTTCTTTATACATTTTGGATATTAATCCTTTATCAGATATGTCATTTGCAAATATCTTCTCCCATTCCATGGGTTGACTTTTAGTTTTATTGATTGTCTCCTTTGCTGTGCAGAAGCTTTTTAATTTGATGAAGCCTTTAAAATGATGTAAGAACACAGACTAAAGATTAAAAATAAATCAAATTTCTTGATACCAAGTGTCAACAGCCTATATGAGTTTTTGTGGTCATTGCTGCTATTGGCATCTTAATCACAAAGAGGACAATAGAGTTTTATTTTCAATATCTTCCTGTCTTCCACTTTCTAACATCAAGCTTTCTGGGATCAACTTCTCCTCTTCCTTGAGCAATTAAAACAACAAATTTAAAGATTCATCAAAATTGCATATGAGTTATGAACAGTCATCTCTTTTAATTTTTAGAATTTTTCACATAGATTTAGACCCTTCTAGCTCCATGGTAGAGTTTATGAGGGAACTATTTCCCATATGTATAAATTTAGGAGCAATGAATGCAAAGCCTTTTTACTCTATGACCTATAGCCTAAATTCTTCACTTCTCTCCACTGTTTCTAATCCCTCCACCTTAGCCCTGACCATCATTACCTTATTACACTGTTTTAGTGACCTCCTAACTGGTAATCCTATGTCCAGTGTCCTACCCTCAGTCTAGACTTTGTAAGTTAATCCTCCAAAAACTCTTCTATCTTTTCACTGCGGGGCTCAGAAACCATCAATAGCCCTTCAGCTGGCAGAGAATAAATTTTAAACTCCATAAAATGCAACTCAAGGGCCCTTCACCATCTGACCTTGTTCTGCTTTCTAACATATTTCTTTATTACCAACCCTCCTTTCTCCATGGCCTCTGCACACATTCAGGGTTCCCACAACACATTTAAGATTATCCATTTCCCCCATTTCCACTCAGAAGGCTCTTTGCCTTGTCTCTGCATTATGAACATTTTCACATATTTCAAAGCCTACCTGAAATGACACCTCCCTCCTTCATAAAGCACTCACTGATTGCATTGCCAGGATTTACCTCCCCTCTTTCCTAACACTTTCTCGATCACATCCTGTCTGGTATCAAAGTTCCTTGTGTATACATCGTACTTCCTCTGCAGCACTGGAAACTCTATGAAAACCATTGTCCATATCAGCCCTTAGTCCAGTGGTTTGCACATCATGTCTATTGAATTGATTTCTTTTCACTTCTAACAAGAAGTAACTTTTATCCTTCTAGAAGTACTTCCCTTTCATTTATTGGCTTTGTACCTCTCTGTCAGGAATAATGACAGACTTTCTGTCTCTCCACCACTAAATACTCTCCTTCCAATTATCTAAAGAAATTCCAAATAGCATTCGAATTCTCCCAAGTGTAAATTATCTTAAATTAGGAGGTGGGTATGCCTTCTTTAAGCAAGAAACCTAAGTCCCTGCTTTTCTGTAGTAAATAGGACGTAGTGGACTAAACAGAGTAGCTGAATTATAAATCTTCTATTTTGTGGAAAGAAAAGCTTTTAAACCATTCACGATGAATTTCTAGATTCTGGTTGGAAAGCATACCCACTATTTACCAAGTGGATCATTTGCTTTAAAATCAAAGATAAACTTGCTTCCAAATCCACTTAAAGAAATACAACATATTTATCAGGTTAAGAACTGCTAACGTTTACCTTCTGACTGCACCCTTCTGTGCCAAAGGTTTGTCCTCCTAAGTCTGTACTAATACAGATGCCTGGCTTGCGTTAGGTGCCCAGTAAGTAAATAAATGGCTGGCAAAACCATCCAATCTGGACTTTGTAGACTCCGTCCTTAAGATATGTTAAACATAAGTCTCTTTATTATCCTTTATTCAAGATCTCATGAGGAAGACAATAAAAATCAGTGACTCTACTAGTTTTATTTTTCTTTCTTTATGTCCTTAAGTTAAAAAATAAAGCTAAGTCTTTGATGTTTCAAATGTCTATCATCTGTTTTATTCCTGGAAACAACTGATTTTGTTTGTTTGAAGTAGCTTCTACTTTACTTATTATTAAGGACGGCAGTTTAATCTGTAAGACACCTCAAGTCATCACTGAAGGAACAGTGCATAAATTTCAGATCAGTTGGGGGGAAGAATGGCATGATGAATATCCCAACCATCTTCAAACCCAGAAAGAGTTATCACCAGAATAGTCAAGGATTTCTCTCTTTTGTCCATCTGAGCTTTCTCTTACTTTGTTATCTTAAAAGAATTCCATTAAGAGTATACATGCTTTGAGATTCTTCTTAGAGGCAGATAATCTCTCCCAGCTGTTAATTCCTCCCATCTCACTTAATTGCTCCTTCTCTTAGTACAGTTACGACGGGCCATCTTGTAGTTATTTGAGTACATATTTCTTCCATATTAGACTGAAAGTTCTTTCATAGATATTTAATGCCCCCACAGTGCCTTATATATAGAAGGTACTCAATAAACTTCTGTTAAATTAATTATTGGCATTAAGAGATAATAGTTACATGTTATTGGCTTCTCCTGTCAAAGCAGAATTGATGCTCTTTACGTTATTACAGACACAGGGGACTTGGCTTAATCCACAGCATAAAGGAATTTGGGGCAGAAAAAATTTCTTCCTAACAGGTGTATGTATATTGCTAGATCTCTGAGAATTTCCACTTTTTAGTCAACTTTGAGTTCATCTATTTAAGGTTTCTCCAGCTAAACATATATAATCAGACTTCATAAGCCCTCATGTGCATAGCACATGTGATGCAGGCAGGGACCATTCAGTGCATGCATAATAATGGTTTAGCAGCAAGCTAATGATGAGGCCTGGGATGGATGACGGAGGGGAGTGAGTATAGGAGCTCTATGTAGAGAGCTTTGCAATGATGGCCCTTCTACTTTGGAAATTTGCTTTCCTCTGTTGATCTGAAAAGGATCCAAGATTTGAGGCACCTGGGGGGCATAGTTGGTTACGCATTCGACTCCTGATTTCGGCTCAGGTCATGATCTCAGGCTCAGGCTACTGAGCGCCGTGTCAGGCTCCACACTCAGCACAGAGTCTGCTCCTCCCTCTCCCTCTGCTCCTCACCCTGCTTGCATGCTCGCGCTTTCTCGCTCTCTCTCAAATAAATAAATAAAATCTTTAACAAATATTAAAAAATAAAAATAAAAAATAAAAACGATCCGAGATACGACATGAGCTTTTGGCTTAGTGTTTTAGTGTTCAGGAAATTATTCGTAAATAATTCTTTGCAATAATTATAGGACTATGTTGTGTTACTTTGTTTCCTTGATTTTATTACCTTAAATGTACTTTTAAGGAAGGGCAGCTGTTATTAGGATTACTTTAATAATCCTAATGTCTGGCATCTGATATGTGGGGCACATACATCATTCTTTTATGACTTTTCTGATACAGTAATAAAAATCTCACTTTGGGAGAAGGGCTAAAATATTTTTAGAGCTAATTAAGCTCATACAGTGTTTAAAAATTAATTCATGTATTTATACCATACCTTCTCCCAAAAAAGTATTTAAGGTTGTAATTGTATCATGACTGTGTCTAACGTTTATTGATCGCTTATGACCCAGGCACTGTGCCGGCTGGTTTACATATATGAAAAATCCTTTAATCCTCATAACAATTGTATAAAATAGGTACTTTCTTATTTCTCCTTTATGGGTAAAGAAAAGGAGGTACAGAGACATTAAGTAACTTCCCCAAGGTCACATAGCTAGGAAGTAAGGGAGCCAGGATTCAAACCCAAACGTTTTATCCTCAAAGCCCACTATATTATTAACCATTTAACCACTGCTGCATGACCAAAGGTTATAAATGAGGTACCTAAACTGTTCAGTATTACTTTATACTATACTTATAAGTTAATCAAAATACTAAGTACATAAAATTTGTTATATTAAATTACATCCTGGGTAATTAAAAACTGTAAAATAATTTCACTGGAGAAGGGGATACAGAGGGAAGAATTGGTGAGCACTGAGCAGAGAGGGTGTTTCTTTAAAAGGGTTCCTTTATTTTATTTGAATTGTCAGAAATGTTTCTATGGTGGAGGGGAGCATTTTTCCTAAAAGAATTCTTATCCTATAGTGATGTTCGCACATTAGGTACCTTAAAGAAGTGAACATTACAGAAATAGCTACCTTTTTTTTTTCCAGAAGTAAATTAAACGAGGGACGCCTGGGTGGCTCAGTCGGTTTAGCATCTGCCTTCAGCTCAGGTCATGATCTCAGGGTCCTGGGATCGAGTTCCGCATCAGACTCCTTGCTCAGTAGGGAGCCTGCTTCTCTCTCTGCCTGCCCCTCCCCCTGCTTGTGCTCTCTCTCTCTGACAAATAAATAAATAAAATCTTTTAAAAAAGTAAAGGATCCTCGTATCTGTAATGGGGGCAAGAAGGGAAAGATATTGCTAATGGCCACAGAAGAGACTAATTTCCCATTTGTCCTGCAGTCCACCAAAGACATGTGGTCTCCTGGTGTTTGATTTCCCTTCAGTTGTCACACAACAGAACGAGTGGAAGCATGAAGCTCTCTGAGATCCAAAAATGAGAAACTTCATATGAGTACTGGTAATCACGATTGAATTTTACTTTTCATTGAAAAGGATTCCATCCATTTAGAGGCATAGGTCCTGTAACTTTCAAGCAATTTTATTCTCAGAGATGTTTAACCTCTCTTCTTACTTTTTATTTCTTTCTTAGACATTAGATTGGTAGCAATCAGTATTTTAAAAATCGAGCATTAATAATTATTGGCTTTGATTTTACTTTATTTTAGTTAGTTAGCAGCCTAATACTGTAACCTTAAGGGAAAATTTTATTTACATTTTCCCAGGTCTCATACCTTGTTTGTGAACTAATTCTGGATGGAAAGGATTCCAAGAATATGTAATTCTGGGAAGAAATTTTCCCTTTCCCTCTCTCTCTCTCTCTTTTTTTAGTGGGCTCCACACCCAATGTGGGGCTTGAACTCATGACCCTGAGATCAAGAGGTGCATGTCCCATGGACTGAGCCAGCCAGGCATCCCAAAATTTTATCTTTTAGAATTAGTGCAGATGAAACTCTTGGTGACTTGTTGGCACATCATTTATTTGATCAACATGTATTTACTAGGTACTTGCTATATGCGTGGCTCTCCTGGTCTGTGAAGCTCATAGCCTCGTCGGCAAGACTTGGTACAGCCACCACTAGAAGGAGTTACAGTGCACCTGATTAAGGCAAAATGGGATAGCAGGAATAACAGGTTCCAAGAAACATTCCAGAGGCCAGCATGTGCACTAGTCCTAGCTCCACCTGTACTTACAACACTTGGAGAGTGACTTCTTTTCTAATCTATGCAATGGGAGCATTGAAAAAATTATGTTTGATATAGTCTTAGGATTCAAAGATTCTGTAGTTTTGAGCATCAGAATGATTAACAAAAAAAAAATGCTTTGGGGGGACACAGTGGGAGATCAGTGCAGACTGGTCAAACAAAGTCTTTAGTAGATAAAAGTTGGTCTTCAAACAGTAGACAGGTTGTGCATGGGTAAAACATGGAACTGAATGGAATTTCAGTGTCTGTGTACACACAGAGGTCTGAGGACGGTGCATAGACTAAGTTAGCACGTAAAGTGACTTGGAGTAGGAACTAAGCATGATTTTTAAAGATGATATTTGGCGTCTGGAATAGAGGTTATTATTCAGAAATGCTGTTGTTCATAGGTCAGTTGAGTCCTACCTACTGAGAATGACTGAGAGCTTTTGGCTTAATCCTGTCTCATCCTCTGAGTCTCAGCTCACACAGATTTGTGTACAAGGCAGTGACATAATGAAATAAATACTCCTTGCATATTAAAATCCTTCAAAAATGCAATGGAACATACCTTCATAGCTGTCCTTTTTCAGAAATTATCTCTTTATGTTTGTGTTTTAAAAATACATCGTGTTTGGTGTTCTTCTTTATCCAAAACTTGAGACTTTCCCACAGGTTCTTTATTCAATTAAAATCCAGCCCAGAAAAGTAAACCCCAAAGAACTGGATACTCATGATATGGCAGCACTCCAGCTGAGGGGCCAGTGGGAGTGGAGAAATGAATTAGGAAACAGAGTCAGAGTAGAGAGACCACTCAGGTCTTCTCGGCACCCTCATCATCAAGACACACCGACTACATAAGAGGTCACATCTTTGACTAAAATAGAGGATGCCCAAAATAGTATTAATTGACTTGAGGGTAATCCCATTGAACAGTGCTAGATATCTGTGTGTATCTTGCCAGCTACTAAGTATCTGTTTAGAAATATTCAGCTATTTAAGCTTGAAAGTTTTGAATATTCATAGGTCATTTATGAGACCTAATTGGAAAAAGGTGCTATTATATTAACCCTGGAGTTTATTCTAATTATTTCCAGTACTTAGAGTTTAGCATTTACTAAAATGTTCTGAATCCCAGATTGAACGTGGAAAATCTAAAATTATAAATTCAACTTATAATGATTATTAAATCAAAACATCATTTTTAATAAAAGTCATTAAACAAATATGAACTTTCACAAGTAATCTTATTAGAAGGTTTCATTTGTATATTTTAGAGGGTACTTTGGGAATATTAACATTAGATTTAATAAGTGTTTAAAATTCTGGACGTGTCTATGTGATACCATAATAACGAATTGGTTTATCAGTCACTCTACTCAAACTATTGGCTAGTTCAATGAAACATTTAATCAAAGTAGTTGTTGAATTCAATTGGTAGATTTTTTTTTTTAGTCAAAATAATTGGGTTTATCTTTAAAATGATCCTCCTAAACTGGTTTTATGATTTCAGACTTTTACTCTCCTGAAATCATCTATGGGTACCCGCGAGCACGTGATTATACATAGATTACCCACTGTCACCTCCATGGTGCGCCTTATCCTGATTGCGTGTTTCTAACTTTCTAATCGAATATGTCACCATTCATTAGGAACAAATAGTTTATTCGTTGCATAAAAAGGTATTTACAGATTAGTCATATGCATATATTAGAAGCCCTACTTTTCGAATTTATACGTAATTCTTTAATAAATAACATCAGTATTTCAAGGACTCCAATTTTATTTAATAATTTCTCATGCAGGACAATAAATAATACCTTGGAGTCTTAAAACTACAGTGGTTTCCTTACATCAGTAGTACGGTGCTTTGGATT
>NW_027397074.1:56648038-56831104 GCF_003265705.2 Callorhinus ursinus
TTGCTTAAACCTAGTGGGCTTAAGGCTTATATTCTATGTGGTTGGATTCATGGCACAGTTGTACTGTTGGAAAATCAATTAAAATTTCATGTGAATGTTACAAGTATTTGGTAGAATTACCACTACCTGGGTTTTCTTTAGATAACTCAGATATGGAGAAAATGTCATCAGCATTCTGTGTCTACAGCTGCTTAACTTCATAAGAATGCATTTCTTTGTGATTAGGGAATCGAAGACTAGGCAGCTAGGAATAGAACCTCAGAAGTACACTTAAAATAAACCATCCTGGACTTTAATGTTCCTGGGCAGATTCAGTCACAAAATCCATTACACTATTTTGTAAAGTTCTCAAATTGGGCGTTCACATTTTGAAGAATTTGTGAGACTTCATCCTGCACATGCCAATATTAACACGCATTTGGACAATAGCTTTATTAATGCCATAAAGCTATTGAAAGGAACACGGCTTACCCTTGTTATTCCACTAGTTCAGGTTGCAATGAAAGGTGTTTTGTCCATGAACACTTGGCAAACCTTACTTAGCAAAAAAAAAGAAGGATGTACATTTTCCTATAGAATTAATGTATGAACAGTGTGTCACTGCTGTTGGATGTAAAAATGTATATGAAACCATTTCATTCACTTGATTACATTTCTGAAGTATAAATAAAAAATCTAATTCTTTTTGACCCATTTATAACCCCTAGGATTTTATTCTTTCGGAGAGACCATTCTTCCCTGCCAGAGTCAAGTCATAAATTTGTGTACACATGTCCCACAATTTGTTTAAAATCATTTCCTTAGGAATTGGGGATTCATAAACCAAACCATACTTGAATTTAGTCAATAAAAGCGGGGGCTGCTTGTCGAATACATTATGTTAAAAACTATCTTCATGTTCAAAATTTGCTTCCTCACATAATCATCTCATGTTTTCATGTTTTTATCCTAATAGAATTTGACATCATAAATTCTGAACATAAAAAAAAAGGAAAACATGATTACTTTATTCTTTTTAACTTTATGACTCTTCTCTACTATATCCTTTTTTGGGCTCCAAATACCAGTCACCGCCATGGATTCTGCTGTGGTTTAGGAGAATGCACAGGGGTAGGGTCAGTCGATTTCTAAGGGAACGCTTCTTAACACGTCCAGCAAGCACTCCCAGACCTTGACAGGGAGCAAAAACAGGCAGGATAGGGCCTCTGCAGAAGAAAGTTTGCCTTTTTCTCTACCTTCAGTATATACTCCTAGATCTGTTGTAATCCAAAATAAAAAGAAGATGAATATGTTGAGTGTATTTTTATTTTATGCATAATTGAATGTTTTCTGTCATCCCAGTGGAAGAGTAGCTTGATGGAAGAGCTTTGCACCGGATTAAAAAAAAATTGTTTCAACAGAAATGTGAACATGAGATTAATTTCCTTGAAACTTAGAATTCAGTTTTCACTCTCAATTAGTCTAAAGTAAATGAATGCCAACTTGCCCCCGCCCAGTATATTTTGTTAATTTCCTTAAGGCTGTAGAACAAGATGTGAATCCCTACACTCTCTATGCTCTAATGCAAGGAGAACAATTTACAGATTAAAACCAACAATTAAAAAAAAAAGTAAAACTCAGCAAATGTTTTGTACTTAAGTCTAAATTCAAACTCATCACTCTATATTTTAAAAACATTGTGGTACCCAGATACGTCGAGTTGCATCAATGGAGGATTCTTAGCTGCTTTTGTAAAAAACTGGTCACTAAATTAGTTTGGAGTTTTTCAAAGTTAAAAACAACAACAATACTATGGCAACCTAAAGGCTAACTAAACAGAAGAGAAATACAGATGGTAAGTCACATTCTAACCATTTTCTCCAGGCAGGAAAATGAAAGCTAAGTATCCAAGTCTTTACTGTTTCAAATCTTTTATAAAACGATATTCAGACAAATTGTAACATTTAAATGCCAATGATGGAAAAGAAAAAACTACACCTCTTCACTATTAATCGGTTTTTAAATTGCATGCAAAAATGTTTAAATACCAGAGTACAAGATTACTTATAAAAAAGTATGGCTTCACCCACAATTTGATATATTTTTCCTCTGACTCTCTATGTTCAGTCACCAACAACACAGACTAAGAGGAGCAATGTGACAGGCAAGTAAATGGAAAAATCAGTAGTAGTGAGTTTATAATTTTCTGGGGAATTTGCATCTTGTGTTGATGCTGATGTATTAAGCCAATGTATGCACCTATGAACACGCACACATGCATACTTCAGAAATAAAACCATAACTTTAAGCCCTAAATGTATGTTGTTGATTTCACACTCTGCTGTGAAGGTTTACTTGACAGTCTTTGAAATAAATACCTCAGTCTCCTATAGTTGAAGCTGATCGGATCTTCTCAATTCATGGGTCTTTCGTTTCCAGGGCTCCTGCAGAAAATAAAAACATCTACATAAGAGAAATGATTGTCCCCGTCTTCATATTTGACGATCAGTGAGGTCGAAGGGTTGACAGAAAACATTCACATGCAGAGGGTAGGGTGTGTAGAAAGGAGACGAGATAAGGAAAAGTTACCAAAGGAAACGTGCCTGCTCTGGCCCGCCATGATACGTAATTGTTCAACTCTTCATGTCACCACTATAAAACTGAAGAGGCCAATTTGAAACTCGACTAGCTCTGTGATTCTCTTCTCAATCCCTTGCAGATAGAGCCTGTGCGTTCAGTAACAATTTGCTATTGCCCTGGGGCGATTGCGCAGAGCGGCTCGCGTGTTCCCATAACCCCATGCGGGGATGCTGATCTGACGCAAAGCCCCCGCGCCACCACTCTCTTCCTACCTTCCAAGGCGGGCTCTATCCTTAGAATCCTGGGGCATGTGACACATGGGAGGGAGCACCTGACTTGTCTTCCCTGCTTAATTCTCCTTTAAATATATTTAAATGACGTTATAGAAAATGCAACATATAAAATGATAAATCCTCTTAGATGAAATGTGCTGGAAAAAATTAACAAGCAATCTCAGGGGAAAGTTATAAAATTTAAAAATGATATTTCTCCTAATATGGAGTTATTATGATCATATATTCACATAGCCTCCACAGCCAAAAAATTAAGCTTTGGGGGGAAAAATTTTTTGAAAACTTTTTTCAAAAATTTGAGTGAGCACCAACCTGAAAGTCCTTGGAATTGAACTCTACACCAGCGTACAAGTGTTCTATTTGATGCCCTTCATCAGAGAAAGAACAGCTAAGCAGCTAATCTACAAGAAATCAAATCAACAGAACCTCAATAGAAACATTTCATCTGCAGACATTGGACCTAGATGTTAAAAGTCTTGTAATAATATCAAAAGCTTTCCAGCAATGCCACACATTGATTTATAGTTTTGGCCTCTTTGGTAATAGGGATTAGTTCACAGTTAATAAAAAGGAATAAGATTGCATAGAATTAAATGAATTTGAAAATACTTCTACAGGTCAAACTGATTTCCCAATAGCCCATGAAAATCCGTGTGAGTCTCATGAAAGAATCCAACATTTTGGTTGTTTCCAGTCTCTGCTATCTGGTTCTCGTGTATATTCTCCTTACCTGCCACTGTTGAGTGTTGATTTAATATTTATTCTGATACATAATTGGTTATGTTTGTTATTTGATAATATTTATTTCACCTTTCATTTTTCCATCATTTCATAAATAATCTTATAGTAATGTCCACCACAAAAAGGAAATAGTTCATTAATTTTTCTCCACATAAATTTGAAGTTGTTACTATTGGGTAACGTGTGCTGTCATTTTGCTGAAGGACCAGTCTAGGCAGATAACCATTACTATCTCAATTTTCTAAGGGGGACATTCTGGCACTACAATTGTTATTTCTAGCATTTAAAAAAATTATTGGGTCACTTAAAGGGCACATGTGATACATAAAATTTGAGAGAGACATTGAGATCAGGCATCAAAAAAGAGGCTTTAAGCACCTTGGCAGAAGTTAAATGACATATCTGGCTATATTTCCAAGAAACCTAATCAAAATCAGGAGGAAAAAGTTTTGTATTGTACACCAGAGAACCCAGGAATTATGGCTTGAACAAAAGAGAATTCATTTTCTATAACTTAGATCTGTTGTAAACAGTGATATTAAAGCTCATCAAAAAGCTAAGAGGTAGCAACTTCATATTTGGTGATCATTATAACTGTTTTCAAAGGTGGATTTTATGTCGATAAACCATCCATTTACCTTTTGACATTTAGGAAAACATGGCCAGTATTGAATAATTCAGAATGTTCTTGACTGAGCTATACTGAGCCCTTTGTAGTGCAGGAGGCTTCCCATGGCGTAGCTCTTTGGCAAGAGAGGGCATTGGTGGGAGTTAACCAGCTGGGATGTGTTACTCCATACACTGTTTAACGGAGTGGGATTGAATGTAGGATCTGGGCCTTAAATGGAAGACTGGTTTCATGTAATTTGTCAACTCTGATTGATTCACACACTGACTACCTGGAGCACCGGCACGTAGTAGAATTTCAATAAATACCTGATGGCGGACTATGAGACCTTAACTTCACTTTAGAAGAAAATGTGCCATCATCTACTAGTAACTTCTGTCATGTGAACAGGAAAGGGAGTAGAATATGAAGTCCACTGATGTGCCAATCCATGTCTGGTTCGCCAACGGCAGTGAGCTCCAAGAAGTATTCACCCCGTGGGCCAGAACCAAGAGGGTTATCAGTGAATGGGATCAAATAATTGGGAACAATTTCAAACTGGGATATTCAGCATTAAAGCAGGATAAGTGGAAAGTATAATTGGTGAGACTATTAAATTTGGTGAATCTCTCTTAGCCGCAAAGCCCTAAATATTGTCTCCATGCTTAGTAGGTACTCGGGGACTACCTAAATGATTTCCATTCATAGGGAATTGAGGCACATGCTTGGGTGCACATGGGAATGGCTTTCAGAGGAGGCTGAAGTTTGATCTGTTGGGGCTTCAGGACAGCTTCCTTATTCTGTCATTTGTAGCCAAGCCTTTGGATTGCTCTGAGATATGTTTGTTAGATAGAAGTGAACTTTTGTTTAAATTTATCTTTCTCTCAAAATCCTTAATGTAAATAGTTCCAGTTCAAACAACTTCTCCTCCTCCAGGAGTCCTAAATGAAGGGATCTGGAAGACCTATATACATGAGAACCCCTGAAGCACTATCTTAAATGAAAAGTCTCAGTTTGACCTTGGCCATGTTTATCTAACCATGTTTCTCAGACCCCACCTGGATGGAGAGGTAGATGACCTGAGTACATGTTATAACACGTATCCTCTGGACACAATCCCCTCTCTTCCAGACTCTGGAACTCTGGGGCCTGAAGCCTTTGCTCTTATGATTGTGGAGAACACTGTGTAGCTCATAGACTCCCACAGCGGGCCATGACAGTCCCCGCTCAGCAGCGCACATTCTCTGGGCACTGTCCCCTGTACTGCCTGTCATTAGGCTCTAAGGAAAATAGACTTTCCTCCTCATCAAGAAGCCAAAAGTGACAGTCACAGTAAATCCATATCCAACAGACAGAATATACTCACTTTTAACCCTCTCGCTGGACTGTGCTAGAGTAATTGTCTGTAGGAGGAACTTCTGACTGTGGATGACAACTGGCTGAGAATTGACATTAGGGTTCCCCTTGGAGTAGGATTTCCCACCTCCTCACCATCCTTCCACCGGTTCATGGGTTCCTCGAGTCAGTTAGGTGGTATGAAGGTCAAGGGTTGGCCAGGATTTGTTTCCTTGAAAGTTGCTGAATTGGGAGTTTGATTACATCAGGCTCTCAGTGTAGTTATCCAAACATGTTATTTATATTTCGGAGTTGAATTTCTTCCCACCCACCTCCCCCTGCACCCCCAAAAAGGTGTCCATTATAGAAGGACATCATTAAATTCTGTATCCCTTTAGTGCAGATTCAATTTCTAATATTCTTTTCTGGATACAGAACTGTGGGATGTGAGTGTGCTCTAAGACTCAGGAATTATGTCAAACCTTACAGAAAACATTAAGTCACAAAATCTTCAATAGCAATGAAAGCAAATGTAATAGGGGGACATAAAGGGCATGCCAGGCCTAAGGGGTAAGTAGCAAACTGCCACCTAATTTTTCCTCTTGCCGCTTTTTGAAAAAGCGTAATAGGTGGAAGAAAATCACTGGTCTCATCCAACTTGACGCATCCTGTTCTCAAATTGGTGTGTAATTAAATCAAATGCCTGCCAGATGAACCTGTGAGGAGGAAGCTAGCCTAGTACATGGATGTGGAAGGCAGAAGACTAGGTCTCTGGAGGCTTAGCTTCTTCCAGTGATTCTTCACTGACTCAGTGGGTTGCCTTGAACAGATTCCCTCCCCCTCTGTGTCAGTTTGCTCATATGTTTAGAAAAAATGGGTGTTTCACCACTGTCCTTGAAAGTCTCTTTCAGCTTCACTATAATCGATTCACTCTCTTAAAAGCTAAACCTGGATGGCCCAGCCAGTTAAGCGTCTTACTCTTGATTTCGGCTCAGGTCAGGGTTCAGGTTGTGAGATCAAGCCCCACATTGGGCTCCATGCTGGGTGTGCAGCCTGCTTAAGATTCTCTCTGCCTTTGCCCTTCCCATCCCTCGCCCTCTCTAAAATAAAAATAAAATAAAATAAAATAAAATAATAAAATGAAATTAAATGAAATTTAAATTAAAAATAAATAAATAAATAAATAAAAATAAATTTAAAATTTTTTTAAAAAAATAAAGAATAAATCTATACCAGATGACTGAACTGAGTAATCATGATCTAAGTAATTATTTTTTAAATAGGTCAAACAAACAAAAACCCAGCAAATGTGTGCAGCTTTCAAGAGCTAATCAACACCCAATTTCAATAAATAACGAGTTATTTATTCTGATCAGGGTAAGTTGGCTTGGAGTGAGGAGACTAGGTGACTCTGAATCCCAAATTTTGACTTCAAAGCATCTTCACCACGAATCGGTTGTACGGCTGTGGGTCATAGTTGCTGGCTGTGCCTTTTTTGCATATTGCATGTGCTGTGAGGGAGACAAGGAACTAGATAAAGAAGTGGAGCAGAAAATGAAAGCAGGAGGAGCAAGTCATCACAAGCAGGCTGGAGTAGATTTGGAAGCCATCTGCAGAATCCTGAGGGTTTCGTGGTTCAGGAGGTCAGGTTCGTGAACTGCAGGATGAGCGTGATGAATATTCCTAACTCACAGGGCTTTGTGACGGAAGACTCAATGCGTCCATTCACTCATTTATTCAACACATACTTATTTGGCGTTGACGACAGACCAGACCACACTCTAGGCCCTAGAGAGCATAGCCATGAACAAAGGCCAAGAGAGAGCCCTACCCTCAATGAGCCTGCATCCTATTGATAAGAACATATAAGAAAATATCCAATTGATGAGAATAAAGTGACCATAAGTTCTTCCAGCACATAAGAATTGCTCAGTGAAGTGTTAGCTGCCGTAGCATGTTGCTGTTGCTTTGTGGGACCAAAGAAATAGATAACATTTTAAAATGTACTCATCAGAAACTTCTTTGAATAGGATTTGAATTTTCAGTATCAATTCGTTCTTCACTTTCTCCTCCATTGTTCACTTTTTTCTTTTTAGTTCTCTGTGGTTTGGTCTCATTAAATATATCCAATTCTTGGGTTGGCAGTCAACTGACAAACAGGCAATAAAGTCACAAATCAATTAGCAAAAGACCTGAATCTAAAGAAAAAGGGATACACATGGGAATTAGCTTGAAGAAAATGTGGTACCATCACCTCGCCCTCCTACAGGTGATGGAGGGGGGTGGTCCGTTGATTCTCTTTCCAATCTATTGTTATGGCCCATACCTATTATGCCCCATTGAGCTTTCCCTTTCTTTTTTGCAAGAGTCTAGTTGGGAAGCCAATATAAAACATTAACTCTTTCTCTTTGGAATTGCTGCACTATTCAAAGCATATTTAATGGAGACATAGGCTGAGCCCAGAGGCTCAGATCCATTTAAGGAAACATATTGAGTTTGATGAAGACCTCAACCAAAACAGAGTTTAGGATGAAGAGGAAGGAATAGGTTAAAACATATTTAGCAAGTAAAATCTCTAGGTTTTGATTGGTAGAGTACATGTGGAAAATGAGAAAAAGTGGGGGAGTTTTGGATGGTCCCTAGATGTCCAACTTAGGTGACCAAGTATGTGAAATGTAAATCGAATAGCAATCACTCAAACAATATAATCAAAAGGTAATTCATTTTGTTCACATTCTAAGCTTAACTTAGCAGGGTGATCTGCTGTACCATATTAGAACCTGGGCAAGTCCCATGGCTTATCAGCTCCCTTTTTGGTAGTACACATTTCTATCATCACTTGAGGTCACAAAATGTACCAAGAGGACATTTACGGCACAGTTTCATGTTTTAGTCAAAACTCTGATCTTGACTTTGGATGACACCATCTGCCCTCCTCTAGCTCATACTTGCTTCATGCTGGAGCTATGCTGTGGGATGAAGGCCATGGTTACCTTCTGCTTCGCAGCGCTGTCCAGGTCCTCATTCACAGCTGCACTGTCTGGTCAGCAGGATCAAAATGGCTGGGAGGAGGTAAGTGGCTGGGGGATGGTTCTGAAAGGGTTGAAGCAGGAAAGGCAAGAAACTCCAGCTCTTATTTGCTTTGAAGTTTCTTTCTGGCCCTAGCTTATGTATAAGTCAACTATGTTTTAAAGGGGGGGGCAGGAATCTTTTCAGGGGGCATCCCTTTGGTAGTTCCTCTTCAAAAAACAACCACCAAAAAGCCTCTGCATTCAAAGTGGTGGCTTTCCACTCCTTCCACCAAGCCTGCATGCTCTACTTCTCCAGTTTCTTAGTGCCATAGTCAGGCAGGACTCCAATAATTCCACACTGGCTCTCTCACCAGTGTAGCCCAGATTTTGGGCTACATTATCATATCCATTTCCCTAAGAAACACAGGTTGGTAGGCCCATCCCAATTTTTTCCAGCAAAGCAATTAACCCTTCTCTACCTCTTAGCACCTCCAGCCAGGAGTCAGTCTTGTGTCCAAGGTCAGCATTACTTTTTTTCAAGTGTGAGTCAGGCACCAGACCTTTGGGTCGCTCAACTTTGGGGAACATGTTTAAAAGTTCTTGTCACTGTCTTCCAGAAGCCCCCTTACTAGGTTTGGGATGAGAAATCAGCAACCTCCCAATCCCTCCTCCAAAAAGGCAATACTCTTCCCCAAATAAATCTCTTTACCAATCTCCTGATGAACACTTCAACTTGAACATCCTATTAGAGAAGCACATTGGAGACTAATTAACACAGAGATTCCTAGTGGAGGAGCTGATTGTGGAAAGAGCCCTTTTAGGAATACAACTGAGAGCAATCAGTGGTTAACCCACTCTATGTACATGCAGCTGGTGGAATCCCAGAGCCCTGTGTTACCGAGCATATCAGCTTTTCACTCCCAAGCTCTGCCTGCCCCTCTTGAGTCTGCCTTTATTTCTGAAGTTCCCTGGGCTTATGCACCCCATCCAATCCCCCCCCATACTTCTGGTGGTCCTGGTATCTGCAGTAACCCCTGTTGGTGGTTTTTATCCTTGCCCATGGTTTTCCCACTGTGCTTCTGTCTGTTCCTGGGGCTGAAGTCCTGCCTCTGCTTTCCTTAAGAATGATCTTTTGGGTTTAGGATTGCCCTTTGGACTTGTGGCTTATGTCCATACTTGGATCACCAACCATTGGTGGCGTTATCGGTCAGCCCCTGGCAAATCCTGAGTGTTTAGCCCAGGCTGTCTCTTATAAAATCCAAAATGCCCATGCCCTCAAAAGGGAAGAATCTGATGTGAGAAGGTCAACCAAAAGAATTAGCTACACTGTCTGGCAGGGGAAAAAGAGCTAAGTCTGCATGAACACTCACTCTGTTGATTTCTGTGCTCCAAAAATTATGGGTTGTTCCCAGGAGAGTAAGAACACTGTAAAGGTTAAGAAGTTGGTGTTTATCTTCATGAGCAATAATTGGGAGCAATCTACTGGGAAAAATTTCAGAAAAAGTAAAATCTAGGTGCATTGGATATGTTCATTTGCTAAGTGTGACAGTGAATGTTAAATGTTATATTATTCTTTTCATTGATAAATCCAAACTTCAAAGTCATGCATATATGCAAAGTGCCAGGATGGCCACGGAAAGTCTTGCCAGGTGACACCATTTCATCAGTTCTCAAGATAAAGTACACATTATGATGCCGAACACCAGAAGAATTCATACAACTGTCTTCAATACTAAACCTCCATTGTCATGGAAAGCCACTTAAAATCTTCTTGACAGAGTTTGCAAATATATTTTGAACTGTCAGTACTTATTTCAACTCTTTAACAAGGCCCAGGGTTTGGGGGCGGGGGGAGTTGGCGCCGGCACCTGCGCGCTGGAGCACAGCGCATGGTGAGCCTACAATGGCACCCCTTGCGTTCTGCCGTGGAGCGTGTCCTAGCAGGCCTCCGGAAGCTCTCCAAACCAGTCGCTTGCCCCTCAGACCAATCCTCCCAAAACCAGCAAATATGTCTCTCTTATTCTGGGCACCTCGCCACCGGCTGCTTCTGTGCTGGACCTCTGGGTAGGTGAGTCCACAAGGAGGACATGGGCCCTTTAAGAGCCCTCTCAGTTGGCTAAGCCTGTGCCTGTTCGCGGGGAGCCCTGTTGTGTTTTCAAAGCTAGATGTTTTGGGGGTTCCTCTCTTAGATGTAGGTCTTCAGAGATTCTCTGTATGCCAGGCACTCTCCTAGACAAATTCTCATATGTCATCATATTTGACGCTCAAAACCATTCCGTGATATGGGAAGTTTCCCTATTTATCAGATTGGAAAGGGCTACAGTGACATCGCTAATGTTGCAGGATTAGAAGAGCTGGAATTCAAATGTAGAGCTTATATTTCCCCACAACTGCTTACATGTGAAGCGTGAGTTTGGTTTTGCACATGGAGACATTTTAATGAAAGAATGATAAATTCTTACTGAAGTTGAAATTCTGAAGCGCTATTGTGTGCAATGTCTGCAGGAAGTGATTGTAAGAACAAGTGTTTTCAGAGACGTGAATTCCGTATTTCTGTGAAAGATATGGCTTTTTTTTTAAATTTCTTTGTGGTCTGCTTAATTTCCCAAATGATTCGAGGCAACAGCATGACTGCTGTTTCTTGGCACACAGTGAATTAATGCAAACAATTTTGAAATTAATTAGCAACATGATGTGTTAGATGGGCTACAAAAACCTTGTTGGATGCTATGGTAGGACTGGTTATTGAAAAGCAAAATAGAGCCTGTGGTTTATAGTTATTGTTCTTTTGGAAATGAAGGGTCTCATCTCATGAAATTTCAGGTGACTGAGACATTTAGCCAGTATCTGTCAAAGGCCAACTCCGAGAGATGTTTCTTGAGGTCAGAGACCACACAGTCTTACTCCTTAGTACTCAGAACCAATGCTGTGGCTAGTACAGAGAGGTACTCGGTATAATTAATCACATGTAAATGATGTGGTTTAATGCAAACATGTAGGTTTTTCTCATCAATTGTTTTATTGGCAAAACTACTTTTACTCTCTACTGTTTCTTTTTCTCTTTGTTATCTATTTTATGTGGTATCTGGGGGTATAATAAACCTTGGATCCTTTGGCTAGCTTAATTAAAAAATGTTTTGAAAAGAAAAGTTAAAAAGCAAAACAAAACATTGGAAACCATTTTCATACAATTTCTTTCCTCTGTTAGTTCGGTTGTAAGAAATGGAGAGCAAAAGCATTACCAACCAAGGCTTTTAACGGAAACATAATTGCTTACACATCCAAATACATCAGCCAAGTTTGCAACACGCGATTAGGCAGCCAATTGTGTTGAAAATATGCTTGCTCATTCAGAGGAGACCACGCCCCAGGACTCACCCACTGGCTCCTCTTCAGTCCTTAAGTTCAGTTAGCACCAGACCATTCCCATTAGCCACTTGTTTAAAATATAAGGCCACCAGGTAGTAAGAATCATCAGGGTACAAAAGAAAGAGACAATGTCTTTAACAAACCCCACCTTAGTCTCTCTCCAGTCTTCTCTAATAACTTTAGTAGTGTCTTTTTATCAAAAGATAAAGATCATTAATGAATAGTTATATGCCGTGTGCTGTGAACAGTGTATTATAGTTAAAAATGTATGATGTCATAGAGATGGATCAAATTCTAAATATTTTAGTTTTACCTGTCACATGAATAGTCATACAAATTAAAAGAAAAGCTGGATTACATTGGATATTTGGGCTCAGGTACATTTCCCCATTCTCATCTCCCCACCGGAAGTTAATGTAGTTTTCAGTTCTCAGGTGAATGTGTTGCCGATTTGGAAGCCTAGCTTTCTGTGTCCTGGAATTCTTTTCTACCTATAACACTGCCTCTTCTGAATGACCTTGAATATGGCACAGCCACTGTCTTTTCCTTAATCTCATCCTGAGTTTGAAAGTAAAACAGGACCATCTTCCCCACCCTATCTCCCAACCCTACCTGCCTCGCGGCCCGCAGGAGTGCAGAGAAAAATATTTTGTAACAGTTGGGTTTCAGGTATTCAGAAACCACAAGGTGACAGGTGACTGTCCCATTCTTTGGTCAGATAGCCTTCAGCTATATGGCTGATCGCTTAAGAAGTCATCCCTTAGGATCAACCTAGCAGTGCTGGGATCAAACTATGTGTTAGAAATTAGTTCTTCTGGGATAATAAGTGCTAAATGTTGTTCTTATTCCCAGCAGGCTACCACATGAAATGCAGGAGATGAAACCAGGATGCTAGCTAGCTAGCCAGCCAAGCAGAAAGAGTAGCACGCCTTCCATTTAGGCAACAAATTCCATTTTCTTTTCCCCAAGTGTTTGTTGACTTCCTGGCAGTCACCGCCCCAGACAGAGCTTAATGCGAAAAACTGCAGGTGTACATGCCAAGCAACCCTTGGGCTCTGTCTTAGTTTCCTACTGCTCCTCTAATAAATTACCACCAAGTAAGTGGCATAAAACAACACAGATTTATTATCTTATATTTGCTCATCACGAGTCTCAGTGAAGTCAAGTCCAGGTGTTGACGGGGCTGCGTTCTCTTTTGGAGGCACTAGGGGAAAACCTGTTTCTTTGCCTGTACCACGGTTCTGGGCTTACCGCCTTCCCAGTCCATCTTTCCAGTCCAACTCCCTGTGTCACTCAAACTTCTGCCTTCCTCTTCTACTTATAAGGACCCCCATGATTATACTGGGACCCTGAGGATAATCCAGAATAATCTATTTATTTTAGGTTGAGCTGATTATCCACCTTAATTCCATTTACATTATAATTCCCCTTTGCCTTGTAACCTAAATTATTCACAAGTTCCAGAAATTAGAATGTAGACATCTTTGGGGGGCCATTACTCTGCCTACCCCAGATTCACTGTCATTTTGGCTGATAAGCATTTTTTTTTCCAACTAAAATTTCCAAAAGCTACCTGCACACAGTAAACAGGAAAACACATCTTCCTGCCAAGTCCATTCTTTGCTCTTTGCCTTCTCGATATCTTTAAATTACTTTGCTAGTGGCCCGCAGATTTTAAGATTCCACAATCTCTGGTTCCATATTGTCTGCATTCTAACCTCACTCAGTCCCTTCCCTCTCTACTTGCCTTTGTGTGGGCAGTGAAGCTCTGCTCTCAGTAACGAGCCCCTCTGCCACAGAGCAGACCTTTTGAAGAGTACCTACTTTTCATCATGCCAAAGTATGAGCTCACACACGTTCACACTTGCCTTTGTTCCCTCCAGGCTTCCATACCTCATGAGTTGCCTCTTTGCTTTCAGGGGAATCAAGGTAGCAGACCTCAACAGCATTCTGTTTCAGGGGTTGAGGGGAGGCAGCAGAGAGGGGATTTAGGTTATATCCAATGACCACCTCTTTCCTGGGTTTGCCCTCACAGCAGCTGGAGGGCTTGGAGGTGCTAAGCCCTCTGATTTAGAACTACACAGGTCTGAAGGCTGAGCATTTTCTATGAAGAGCCTTCATCTTTGGAATTCCCTCTCCAAAGCTATTGACCTATATGGCCTGAAGTAAATTCTATCTCACTAGTAAAGTGGATTTCACAGTTAATATGGCCAAGCTGATTTGGATTATTTATTTTCAATGTTAGCCACAGCTGTGGAACTCTCAGATGTGTGCAGGAATTGAACACATCTTTAGAAATCTCAGGAACAAATAGCACTGCCTGAGACAGGAGAGGGTTTGGCTGTAATCTTCCTTTTGTATTGCCTGTGACTTGCTCTAATACGGAATTGCAGCCTATGCTCCGGAGTTATTTCTTCCATGTTGTTTTTTGTCAGGCTAACCTACCTGACCCGTTCCTATGTTTGCTTACTTAGGGCATCTCTCTCAGTATCTTGATAGCAAATGATGATAAAAATCAATGTAAATAGAACGCAGGGCATCCCTGCATATTGAGTCAGCTGCACTCGCCTGTGTGGAGGACTGGAGTAAGGTGAACGTGAAGGAAGTTATTAGCTCTCCAGCAGGGGCGAAGAGAAAAGCCAGTTCTGTCAAAAGTGAATGTTGAAACAAAAGAAAATAACCCCGTCCCAAATGCTCTGGGCTGAATCAGCCTTCCTGGGGTCTTATTCTGGTTCAGAGATAGCTCTGTCCTTGAAGTACTCTCTGTTGAGTGGCACTAGTCCACGGTATCAAGTAGTGTTTAAAATACCTAGATTAAAAGCCTTCTGCATTTAATGTCTCAGCTCCAACAGGTATATAAACCAAAATGAACTTGCAAATTTCATTGAAGCTTTATCCTCCAGCCCAGGCTAGTCCCTAATGTCACAATTTCCACATTCCTGACAAAGAATCTTTTACTCTAACCAAGTTCCCGTTCACAGTTGGCAGCTGGCCCATCCAGCGGGGGAAGGTGACTTTAGTGGTGTCCTCGCTCTTATAGGGGTGCAGGTTAACATCCTCCTTGGGCAATGAGGGGACTAATATTCTGTTCTTTGTTCAAAGCTCTGAAGGATCAATGTATGAGATGTGATACTCAAATTGATGCTATTCCCGTCCTGAAAGGTATTAACTCCAGTTCCCTTCCCAGTGGAAGAGGTGAGAGGATGTGACTCTTGGTTCAGCACTGCCCAAGTAAATAGTTTTGGTCAAATTTCAGCCTGAAATGCATTCATCTTCCAATTAAAACAGGTAACAGACCTTCTTAGAGGTTCATGCTAATGCAAAATAGGCCATGGATTTCAAATACATTCAGACCAAGCAGTGGAGCTGTCTTTATAGATCCAATGACTGTTCAACTAAATGTGGGCAGTGTGTCCCTTAGCCTGGCCACTGTCTCACAGGGAGCCCACTTCTAGTCAAGCTGCTCTTGGAAATGTCCCAGAAAATGGTGCATCTCTAGCAGAATTTCTGCACCTAAGGGATAGCATATTCATAGACCTCCATGATCCCTGCCTACAAAGTGGTTTTGGTAAAATTGCTTTTTTTAGGTGTTTGTCACAGGAAATAGGAGCATTTGTTTGATTATACAGCTATGCTGCCCTCTCTTGAGCCTTTCCATTAGAAAAAGCAAGCCCAAGAGTACAGTGGTAGGCGATGTGGTCAGAGGTCGTTGGAACCAGAAGCAGGTTCAGGTTGGATCTGCCAAACTGAATGAATCCGCTTAAGGGCCAGCAGCGAGCCACAGGTCACCTTCTTGATGAACAGTTCCTTCTTCGGAAGGAAAGAGAATGGTCGTGGTCAGAGCCGTTCTCAAAGCTAACTTGGCCTCAGCATTGGACCAGATGACGTCTGCAGCTCACCCACTGTAGAAAGCATTTTAGTATATCCCAAGTCCTGATGGCCTGAATAGTCAGTGATTGCTTTGTGTTTTCTCCCCAACTTTATTGAAATGTAATTGGCAAACGAAACTAAGATATTTAAAGTGCATGTGATGATTTAATGTATGTATGCATTTGAAAGGATTCCCCCCATTGAATTAATACATATGTTGATTGTTTTGTAGAACCTCCTAACCCACTAGTCCCAACGCAGTCCTCCCATGATGCTCTCACTCTCTCCTCTGACTGTGCTCCTTCTGGCCACTGCCAGGTGCTCACCCTGTTCTTCAAATGGCCCATTTACATTTGTGCCTAATCAAGCTTCATACGGTTGAATTAACACGCAACAATGACTATGTTAAACACCTCTCACTAACCCTTTGAGACTATTTCTTTTCACGTTTAATTAGAAAATGTGGCCCTCTCATAGTGGGCAACAGTTTTTCTTTAGAGTATGTTCACGTTATGTGTCACAGACTTAGGGAGGCAGCCCGTGTAACAGTTGGCTTTGTCCGGGCAACTAGAAACTGTTCCCAGCACTCATCTGGATATCTTGTTTTAAACTTGCATGGCTCTATTTAATTCACCTCCCTAGTCCTGTATCTCATGTAGAAAGACTTATTTCAGCATCGAAGTGTTGATCTAGAGCCATGATGGTTTGAAACCTGTTCCATTCACCCACAGTCTGCTTCTGCTTTGTCACATTCTATAATACCTTATGTGATGCTCTCCACTAAAAGGAATTGTGGTCCTTATCTTAAACCTGTTTTATGTTGCCGGAGCCCCTTTCAGTTCAATCATAAGACTGCTCAGAGTTTTCCTCTCTTTTAACTTCCTTTGCTTTAACAAGGTTCCAACAATTGGGTGGTATTCCTACTGTGGTCTCATTAGTAGCTGGTTCAGAACTGGAATAATTTTCCCTGATTTTTATTCTCTGAGTGTATTCTTGCTTTCTGGAATATTTTATTGCATTCTCTTATTGTAATTAGACATTAGGCTAAAGGTTAGGCATTTTCTCCTCCATAATTTTTGGACCCTTGTGCCTTTGTCAAATTATCATTGAGAATGCAGTCACAGGAAAAGAGATTTTGGCCTTCGCTTCCCCCACCTTGAAATTCTATTTATAAGTCACTTGTCTTTCCATGCGGTTCTGCTGACCAAGTCATACTTGATTTAATTGCCCATCTTACATTGAAATTAGGTGCAACTCCCCCACATTCTCCACTCACCTTTTAACCCCTCAAGGCTCTATTCTTGTAGTGTGATTATGCAGTTGTTCAAATGAAATGAATCAGAAATGAATCAGGTCATTCAGGTTGTATCTACGCAAATAAACACTGGGTTGGGGATTCAACTATAGGAAAATGTTTCAAGCCATAGATTTTCATTTGAAAATGGACAGTATCGGGGCAGCTGGGTGGCTCAGTTGGTTAAGCTTCTGCCTTTGGCTCAGGTCATGATATCAGGGTCCTGGAATCGAGCCCCACATCGAGCCCCACCTCGGGCTCCTTGCTCAGCAGGGAGTCTGTGTCTCCCTCTCCCTCTGCCTCTCTCCTCACTTGTACTTATTCTCTCTCTCTCTCTCTCAAATAAATAAAATCTTAAAAAAAAAAAAAGAAAATGGACAACATCTCTTTCTTCAGAGATGCTGATGGAGGAGCCAAAAATGGCGTGATTCCTGATTATTTTTCACTGCATCAGATTTGGCTTTGTCTGCTCTATTTTGGTATCCTTGATCTTTCTGTGGTTCCTTGAAATGATTCTCTAAAATTCTCAGGTTGAAGCCTACTCCTAAATTTGACATGCATAGAATTTACCTACAAATCACTCCCATTACCATAAATGTGCTCTTCTTGGCAGTAGACTGGCTTTTAAAAAAGTTTTCTTTGCATAAGACATAATTACTGCTGATATTCAGCTGCTGAATCTTTGAGTAGAAATTTTGCCTCCACATAAAGGAACATTTTGGTGAACATAACTTTGATATTAAAAGTGCCTTCAAATTAGGAAGGGAGTGTCGTGGGAAGGAGTCTTTCTAGCTCTTTGAGTGTGCACAGCTGTTGGCACCCCAGGTTGAGGGTCGGGTCCGCGAAGCAAGTTATGATCATGTCTTGTTGGGTTCTCTGGAGCCTAGGAATCTGTCTTGAGGAGAGGACCAAGCCCCATAATTACATCTCTACCATCCCCCGAACACCTTGAATATCATTAATGTAGTCCAGAAGATAATAAATTCATAAACTCACTAAAATTCAGTGTTGGTGTGAGGTAGTGGGTTAGAGATAGAAGCCAACCAAAAATGAGTATCTGAAAAGGGTCATAATAATGGATAAATCAGAATGGAAAGAACAGTAGAGAGACAAAGTCAGAGGAAGCAAAAGCAATTTTTCACAGCAGAGTGTTCAAAAGTGGAAGATAAGGAGAACAGGACGGGGAAAATGGGCAGAAACCAATAGAATGGACTGAAGAACGTCTCCGATGTGCACTGTTGACCATCCTCGTCTCTGTGTCTGCCTCTGCCACAGCGCTGTTGGTTTCCACGTTAGATTTAGAAAGATAACCTCCAATATAGTAATCTGCCACCCATTTCTACCACAGAACTGAAAAAACACATTTTCTCAGCCTAGCTCACAGGTACATCATTATTTGTTTTTCTGAATTACATATTTGTGTGCTATACTAATATATCATCTGCATCGTAAAACATAAAATAGAAATTCTTAAGAAGGATCAGAAAAAATTCCAAACAGAAATTCTAATATAGGACTCTTTCGATTAACATTAGAATACATGTCTGAAAAATTTGATGTTCAATGTGAAAATATTAATCCTGGGCATAGTCTCCTTATTTAACTGAGAATAATTATAATGTGTCAACTCAAAACTCTCAATCAATTTCTTAAAGTGTAACTAAAACATAGTAAACTAACTACATATAAATAATAAATTCTTAAGGTAAAATGCTGAAAATATCATTTTTTGATAGCTGAAAAATGTAGTTACTAACAAATAGCTCCTTTGAGTGCAGTAATATATACTCTGAGCTTCAGTGTAGATACATATCCCTTTTGTTGACACTTGAGAGCTTTTAGAAAACATCTACATGGGATTCTAAGATTTTTACCAATTATATTTAAATGTATCTCAAGAAATGTATTTCCCATCATTTGGTTTAAAAGGTATTGAGTTTTAAGTGCATAAATATATTTTTTTCCTGTAAAATATTGGCCAAAAATGTTGAATTGATAGAGATGAAAGTTCTATGAAGATTGGGTAATAAACCAAGAGACATTTTATTGGGGAAATATTAATCAGTGAGACTTTCTGCAGAAATATGCCTATACTTTCTTCCATTACCCCAACAAACAAGTTGTGTACTCTGAGGTGAAGTTGTCCCCTTTGAAGATTACTCCTTTGTAAAGAGATGGAATGGTCTACCAGGGAGGCTAGTGTTAGAGTTGCTATCTTGGATAGGGCCTTCCTCATATTAGTAATGGCTAGTTGAGAAGAGATCCATACACCCTCAGGTAAAAAGTCTGCCAGTCCCTACACCTTGTCCTCACAGCCAGAACTGGCAGTCATTTCTCTTTTTCAGGGAGGAATGTGAATCAGATATAGAAACCATATGACAGTTACCTGGACTGGTTATCCACTCCTTCGTTCAGGTGCATGAAGGCAAAACCATGTGTTAGCAATCACTTGAGGACAATCGGCAGCATTAAAAGAGAAAGAGATGGATAAGCAGGAAACAACAAATGCTGGAAAATGGATAATTTAGGGAAGAAAATAAACCTTAGGAACCCCTGGGTGGCTCAGTCATTAAGCGTCTGCCTTTGGGTCAGGTCATGAGCCCAGGGTCCTGGAATCGAGCCTCGCATCGGGCTCCCTGCTCTGTGGGAAGCCTGCTTCTCCCTCTCCCACTCCCCCTGCTTGTGTTCGCTTTCTCACTGTGTCTCTGTCAAATAAATTAAAAAAAAAAAATCTTTAAAATAAAATAAACTTAAAAAAATTGCAATTCTATGGAGATTGAAGAAAATATAGCATCCATATAACAAGAACAGGCTGCTAAGAAAAAGGATCAATCATAGACTAAGAAAGAGTTGATGAAAATTTAAAGCAGAAATTACAAAAACAAATCAGCACAAAGGTGAAAAGAAAATGTTGAGCAAAGCACACAGAACAAAGGATGTGAGAAAAAGAGACAGAGATACAAAATATTTAAAAAAAAAATCAAGGGCATTGAAGGCAAAAAGTAATAAATAAAATATTTGATGTTTATGTGTAATTATATGTTAACATAATACAAAGTTGCCCAACAGGGAGAAGAATAGTTTCGAACTGTTTTTGTTTGTTTAAACAGGGAAGGGAAGATTTTCCTTTGCTTTGAATTGTAAATCTTCTGGGACAGAAGCCTAAGAATCTCTATAATTCATATTAAAATGTTGAAGGAGAAATCAGGAAAGAGAACAAGCAGCTTTCTACTTTTTCATTGTTTCTATGCCTGCTGTTCATCCTCCAGTTATTGGGGAATATTCTGAGTAGTTTCTAGAGACGGTCTCTCCCTTCTGTAGTAGGAGGAAGGAAGAGAACTGTTGAGGACAAAACCCGGCAACCTGTGCGGGAATTTCATATGCTGTTAAGAAATAAGGATTTATTGGCACCGGTCAAGGCTAAAGGCATTTCACGGTAGATATATTTAATCAGAAATGTCCTCACTAATGTTCCGGGTGCCCATTTAACTCTGTATGCATGGTCACCTTACTATTTCAGTTTCACACCACTATTATCCAGGAAGGATGATTTAGCTATCTGTTTGGGGGCAAAAAAAAATCTGTCATTTGACAAGGCATTGTAGGGTCTGAAGGGAATGTTCTACAAAATACCGTGGGCCATGGAGTGAAGAG
This sequence comes from Callorhinus ursinus, assembly GCF_003265705.2. Classification (NCBI taxonomy): domain Eukaryota; kingdom Metazoa; phylum Chordata; class Mammalia; order Carnivora; family Otariidae; genus Callorhinus; species Callorhinus ursinus. The sequence continues at coordinate 56,668,772 of NW_027397074.1, forward strand.
CTCCAGAAGCCTGGTGTGTTGGAAAAAATTCAGTGAAGTCAAGATGGAGAGAGCTGGAGGAGTCTGCTCTCCTTCAGAGGAGTTCCAGGAAGCCTATGCTAGTCCTGGGTCTCATCCAGCAAGAACGAATGTTACTGGGGAGGCCAGATCTATTCAGGGACAGGCCTGGAAGTCTAAGTGGGCCCGAGACCACCCAAAGCTGTTTATGGTCATTGTAAACCATGGGGAACCCCCACCAAATAGGGCTACAACCGACTGAGACTCAAGATGAGACAGAAAAAGGCAGTGTTCACCTACAATTCAGTATCATGGCGTTTGTTAAATATAAGATTTCAGAAGCTGTGGCGCCTGAGAAGTCTCAGTTCTCAGTCGTTCAGAAGTAAAAACAACATGCAGCAAGACTTATTTCATCCCATTTGCCTTTTGATACATTCAAATAAACAATTATTAAGAAAGCTTTTAAATTTATTACTTTTTGTAATTGTATTTCTATTTATAATCTAGTCTTGAGTGCATTTATACAGATTACAATAAATTAATAAATAATATCACTTCTCCACATAAACAGTGTCCTAAATTATGCTGCCTACGTTTGCTGGTATTTTATGATTTGCCTTATAATAATGAGTTTTTACCACACAGAACATACCTGACTGGTTAAAACAAATGAAAATGTTTAACACTTGAAATGAACAATATAGCATTTGGAAATAGCTTTTGGCTTTAAAGCAACAGGTCTTACTGAAGCATTATTCTAACTTCATAGTCCAGTTGCTCTATAATTAATAAATATGATGCTATACAGAAAATAGAGGGAATATAGAATAGAAGAAGAATAGAATAGAAGGAAGAACACTTCCTAAGTATGTGAAGATGAAAAACGTGCAAGAATAATATGAGGCAGAATGAATTGAAAAAAAATTGTTATTCCCAACACTATTTAATTAAAAGAAATTTATACCAGATTAGCTTTGCCATTTACTTTCAGTAATTTTCAAAAACACAACAAAACTCCATTATTGCTTGGTGCTTTCTATTATCTTCATATGAATTAATTTGTTAATTACACTTTACATAAATCAGTGGAAAACAGCTTAATTTGTCTAAGCATGGTAGAATTTATAAACCTATGAAGAATCACTCCCTAGGTTTACTTAATTTCTCTGTGACCCAAAAATTAATGTTACCATTAAACTAATACAGAGAATATATTCTTTATATGACTGTACAGTGCTCAAATAGAACTTTTCAGAAAATAGATTTTGAGGGCAGTCATAGCAAGAATCATGTGTATATCTGAGAATATATATCTAAAGTAGATACTTTTCCATATATGATTAAGATATGCCAACATCATATCCATACTTGATTATTAATGACCACATGCATATTCTTGTCACAGTAATTTTAGATCATCTAAAAATACATTTATATTGCATCTGCATGAGAAAATTATTTGGGGGGCTGATTTTTACCTCAGGTAAACTCATTCTAAAATCTGAGGCTATATGGGAACTTGAATAGTGTCCTCCCAATATTCATGTCCATCCAGAACCTCAGAATGTGACCTTCTTTGGAAATGGGATCTTTGTAGATATAATGAGATAAGGTAATACTAATTTAAGGTGGACCCTAAATCCAATGACTTGTATCCTTATTATTGAATAATAAGTGAAGATTGGGTGTCTAATCTTTTCTACTAAAATTGTAAACTTTCCAAGGACAAAGTCTTATTCATCTTTCAGTTTTGTTTTGCTTTGGGTTTTTGTTGTTGTCTTTTTTGTTTGTTGGTTTTTGGCCACATAGCAGTCATTTCCTCTTCTCCCAATAATGCATCTCTATTTCCTTTTGAGGAATTACCACTATCAAATAGGTGGAGTCTTGAAGGGAGACATCAATAAACTTTCCTTCCCTCCCCTATTCAAGGATTGGGCATGAGATCCAAGGGAAGCTAGTTGGATTCATTATCCCAAAACTGAATCTTCAGCAGAATGTATAAGTAACAGAAGTGAATTAGAGATAATTGATCCAAGTGCTGGTGCCTTGAGTTTTTACTCTCTGAACACTCGGAAATGTTCTAATTCCTTCTCTTTGCAGGCCTAGTTCGTTAGCTGACCTTCCATCGTTCTGTAAGCTATCCCAGAGCCTTCAAATAAATTCAGATTTCTGTCGCTTGGACCCAAAGAATTTTAACTCCTATCTCCATAAAGTCTAATTAATTGCTCTACATGAAGTAGCTGCTTAGAGTAGCTCAGTGCTCACAGAATCCACTCTGGCTACTTGAAACAGAAAGAATTCTGGAGAGCTCACAGAACCTTTGAGAAGGCTGGGGAAACATGCCCAAGTGCCTGATGCAGAACTGTCCTGCTAAGGAGGCCACTACCCTCCCAGCCAAATGGTAAATGCCAGATAGGTTTGCAAATATTTCTCCAATTCCGTAGGCTGCCTTTCCACTCTGTTGATTGTTTCCTTTGCTGCGCAGAAGCATTTTAGTTTGATGCAGTCCCACTTGTCTAATTTTGCTTTTGTTTCTTGTGCTTTTGCTGTCATATCCAAAAAATCATTGTCAAACTTAGTGTCAAGAAACCTCTCCCCTATGTTTTATTTTATGAGTTTTATAGTTCAAGGTCTTATGTTTAAGTATTTAGTTTATTTTGAATTGAGTTTTGTGTGTGGTATTAAGATAAACATCCAATTTCATTCTTTTGCATGTAGATATCCAGTTTTCCCAATACCCTTTGTTAAAGAGTCTGAACTATATATCTGATAAGAGATTAGTATCCAAAACATATAAGGAACTCCTACACCTCAACAGCAAACAAACAAACAATCTGATTTAAAAATGGGCAAAGGACTTGAATAGACATTTTGCCAAAGAAGACATATGGGGGTCAAGAGGTATGTGAAAAGAGGCTCAAAACTAATTATCGGGGAAACGCCAATCAAAACCACAATGAGATATCACCCTATACCTGTAGGATGACTATCATAAAAAATATATACATAACAAGAGATAACAAATGGCAAGTATGTGGAGAAATTGGAATTCTTATACTCTGTTGATGGGAATGTGAAATGGTATAGCTGCTATGAAAAACAGAATGGCCGTTTCTCAAAAAATTAAAAATAGAATTACCGTTACAACCCAGCAACTCTCCTTCTCAATATATATTCAAAAGAATTGAAATCGGGATCTTTTTTTCAAATTTTTAAAAGATTTTATTTATTTGAGAGAGAGCGAGAGCATTAGTAGGGGGGAGGGGCAGAGGGAGTAGCAGATTCCTGGCTGAGCAGGCTCCCTGATGCAGGGCTCGATCCCAGGACCCTGGGATCATAACCTGAACTGAAGGCAGACACTTAACCGACTGAGCCACCCAGGCACCCCTGAAATCAGGATCTTGAAAAGATATATGCACTCTCATGTTCATTATGCCATTATTCATAATAGCCAAAATACGGAAACAAAATAAATGCCATCAACAGAGGATTGGATGAAGACAATGTAGTACAGAAATACAGTGGAATAATACTCAGTCTTCAAAAGAAGGAAATCTTGCCATATGTGACAACAGGGATGAACTTGGAGGACGTTATGCTAAGTGAAATAATCCATTCACAGAAGGAGAAATACTGCATAATTCCACTTACATGAGGTACCTGACGTGGTCAAACTCATAGAAACAGAGATTGGAAGGGTCATTGCCAGAGCCTGAGAGGAGGGAGAAAGGGAGAGTTTTTCAGCGGGTATAAAGTTTTAGTTACAGAGGATGAGTAAGTTCTAGAGATCTACTGTACAGCGGCACTTGTAGGTAACGGTGCTGTAGAGTGTACTTCAATGTTTGGTAAAAGGGGAAATCTCCTACTAGTCTTCTAACCGCCATAAAAAAGGTAAATAAAAATGAATGCCAGAAATTTATCTTTATGCCATAGTCCCAGTGCAGCTTGTGCGCGAGCACTTGAACCTGGCAACCAGTGGAAAGCCCCTGCTGCTACTGCCATGCAGGTGTTCTTTGCCGCCCTCCCCCCGCCCCCCATGGCGAGAAAAATGGCAGCTCCGTGCCACATGCAGCCCCTGCTTTGTCTGTTTGTCTTGCCATTTCAAATGGGGCTTTGAATATACTTCCCCCAAGGTACAGAAAAGCTGTTTACAAAATGGTAGGCAAATAGAAGGGGGGAATCTCACCTTGAATATGAGGTTGTTAGTACACCCAGCAAATTTCTAATGAATGGATTAATAAGCAATGGAAAACAACAAGGATGTGGTAGATTAGTGTAATGTCCCCAGTTCTTTCGTCCTTCCTTGTATCTACATCCTTTGCCATGTCTCTTCAGAGTTACTCCCACTACAGCGTATGTCCTAGCCCGTAGATTGTGAGTCTAGCAGTGTGACTTGCTTTGCCAAGAATGTTAGCAGAGGTGACATACGCAGAGGTACGAGTAACACATATGTGACTAGGCTTGCTCTCTGGCACCGTTTATTACCCTGAGAACAGACATAGGCTACCCAAGAGAAGAGGAGATGCATGGGCAATCCAGTGAACTGGCGGAGCTGCCCACGTGAACCCACCTAGTTCAGCCATCCTGAAGCTCACTGGGGTGCATGCGCTGAATAAACATTTCGGTAGGAGATGGAGAGATTTACGTTTTTACCTTTCTATTGTTACACAGCAATAATGAACTGATACAGAGAAGAAAAACGAAAATTGGTCAAAACTGACACTCCTCCAGTATTCTCTTTCCTTCCCCAAAACTTTGTTATGAAAGCAAACTTATAAAAGACAAATACAAGAGTAAACGATAGCTCATACGTTGCATGGAAGGCTGATTTTTAAATTGAGGGCCAATCATTGACACCATTCATACTTCACATATGATGGCACCTAATATGTGAAGAGTATTATACTGATAGATCTTCAAAATTTTTTTTAAGTTTTGTTTTTTTTTTTTTTTTATTGAGAGAATGGTAGAGAGAGAGCATGAGAGGGAAGAAGGTCAGAGGAAGAAGCAGACTCCCTGCTGAGCAGGGAGCCCGATGCGGGACTTGATCCCGGGACTCCAGGATCATGACCTGAGCCGAAGGCAGTCGCTTAACCAACTGAGCCACCCAGGCACCCCTGAGACTTTCTTGATCAAGAGATTTTGTGAGAAAATTTCTCTTTCGAGACTTTTAGTGTACAAATGTCATTTTTCTTGGTTTTGCTGCTGATATCCTTGACCTCCGCCAGGAGTCGGCACAGTTCTTCAGGAGTTCTTGTGAGGCACCTTGACCATGATGGTTTTCACTTCGGTGTATGCCTGCAGCCCATACTCTCCTAGCTCCCAGCCGTTCCCGGACATCTTGTAGCCGCCGAATGGGGACTGGGCGATAGATCTTCAAAATTTGACTTATTATCTTCTCTGACCCCTAGCAGATTAATTTGTCTTGTCTTGATCATCATCCTATGCTTAAAATCACACCACAAAACATTCAGAGACCCATGGGCAAATCATTAAAAATCAGGGTAAGAATAATTCAGTTCTACCTTATTGTTCAATAAAATATGGTGACTTAATCCTAGGATTTTTTAGCTAATGTTATGACTCGCTGAGCTGTGACGGATTATGTCATCTGAAAATGTGCAATGACAGTGTTTCTCCAACACAACTTTATCAAGTGGTACTAGAATAGTGTCTAATTAGGAAGATTTTGAAGTTTTAAATCTAGTCGTTAGCACCAGTCCCTGTCTTGTTTGTAGGAGATGTTTTCCTTCTGCTCACTGGAGTGTGTCCAGGTAAAAAAAGATCCCTATCCATAACCTTTAGGTTATATTTTCTCCATCATCTCTTAACTTCACTTGGAATTAGAAAATAACCATTTACGGGTCTCAAAGTCACTTGTGACTGCTCATCAATGTTAAAATGCTGATAGCTGATTGTGACACAGTCATTATAGAAAGAATATCTTTCTATCCTGTCTTTGATCTTTTGAGATTTAATTAAGCTCAGGTACAAAGTGTGATAGTGTCTGTAGAAACCCTCTTAATTACTTATCAATCAATATTTCTGGAAGAACCTTGTCAGATATTATAGAGAAAATTAATAGTTATGGTCCCTATGCAAAAGGAGTTTATAATTTGGTAGGAAAAGCAAGGTCAAAACGTATGGAAAGTTAAATGGCAGATGTGGCAACAACACTTGAGATGTCAAAGATCAGTTTATGATTAGGAGCCAATTTTATGGCATAGATCACTAGTCCCGTGGGTTCAGGCAAAGAAGGGAGCACTGAGCGTTTGGGTGATCTGGGAAGACTTCCTGGAAGAGAATGACTTAGGACGGGACCTTGAAGTTGGGGCAGGATTTACTAGGTAAGGAGCTGTCCAAAACATGACAGTTGAGAAACAGCTTATGCTCACTGCAGAAAACAGTTTCATGAATGCTTGAAAAGCATTAGGAAAATTATTTAGATTAAGATAAGTTGCACTGATAATTCAATAAAATCTATACTTAAAAGCATCTGAAATGTTTGTTATGCCATCACTTTTTATACTCTGGATATTAGTTTCCTAGGGTTGCCATACAAAATACTACAGCCTGGGTGGCTTTACCAACAGAAATGTGTTTTCTCACAATTCTGGGAACTGGGAGTCCAAGATCCAAGTGCCAGTGAGGTAGGTTTCCTCTGAGGCCTCTCTTCTTGGTTTATAGAAGGCTGCCTTCTTGCTGTGTCTTCACATGGTTCTACCTGTGCACACACACCAGTGATATCTCTTTGTGTGTCCAAATTTCCTGTTCCTTTAAGGGCACCAGTCAGGTCAGATTCGGGTGCATTCTGGGGCTTCATTTTAACTTAATCACCTCTTCAAACTTCCTGTCTTCAAATACAGTCACATTCTGAGATACTGGGAGTTAAGTCTTCAACACATCAATTTAGGGGGACACAATTCAACCAATGACACTATTTTAACATTGATTCCTAATCACATATTGACACTTGGGGAAAAAGAAGAACATTTCTTCCCATGAATTAAGACTACCAATGGGTGCCACTCCCGTTCCCCGCCCCCATTTCTCCAGGACCACCTGCCATTAAAGCCCTGCCTCTTCATCTCATTCTTCATTTGCCTCCTTCAGTGCCAATTACTGTAGACTTTTCCACCACTAATTCCTTTATCAGAAAGCTCCTCCACCTGATTATCACACTGAAACCTTCCACTAACTACTAGGCCATTGCTGTACGCTGGAATTTTCCATGGATCTTGAAAACTTGCTGATACCAGATTCCACCCACTGACATTTTGTCTTAATTGGTATGAGGGGGAATTTTCAAAGTTCTCCCAGTGATTCTAATGTGCAGCGAAGTTTGTGAACCACTGACATAGGAAAAAGGGAAAGCTTACTTGTTCTGATGGAGTGTATTTTATAAGAAGTGATCCTACACAGATAAATAGCATTGAACCAAAGGAGAGAGTTGTCCAGAACACCTGGCATTCCAAAGGCTTCAAATACGTGCTGTTACTCCAAGGGAAGTAGATAGCCATAGTTTACATCACATCCTAAAGATATGGTGAGATAAAATATGGAAACACTGGTCTATAGGTACCTCTCCCCCCTCCATAACCTTCCCTAGTCAAGACTATTCCTCATAGTGTTGGGGAGAATTAGGATCCTTAGGGCGGGAATAGGGAGCATTCGGTTTCCTTTTGACACCGGTCTGTGCTCTTGCAAATCAAAAGGGAAAGCCTCAAGGGGTGTGCCCCTTAGACTTTCTTTCTTTTTTTTTTTTTTTAAGATTTTATTTATTTATTTGACAGAGAGAGACACAGCGAGAGAGGGAACACAAGCAGGGGGAGTGGGGGAGGGCGAAGCAGGCTTCCCTCTTGAGCAGGGAGCCCAACGTGGGGCTCGATCCCAGGACCCCGGGATCACGACCTGAGCTGAAGGCAGACGCTTAACGACTGAGCCACCCAGGCGCCCCCACTTAGACTTTCTACCATAATAAAGAGGGAGACATCAAATATCTTGGAGAAGCTGAGATAGAATCCATAGAGTTCCTTGTCCTTGGAGCCAAACCACATCAGCTGATCTTTTTATTGCTGTTGAGCAAAAGCCCTCATTGGATCATGGCCAGCACTGACTCTAGCCCATTTAGCAGGACATCTCCTCATGCCCAGAGCTTTTGCTGAGCTTCTCTTCACAAGTGTAAATGTGCCCTTCTTAGGTATTAAAGCACTCTTTATTAGTGGCCCAGAACACTTAAAAGCCTCTCCTAGATCCTCGTAGGAACAGTGTTGGTGTGTAATGGAAAGTGGGGCTGGGACAGTCAATGAGGAAATCTTCCTTTAAAAAATACATAACCATAAATTGATCCTGAAACGTCAGAATCATTAAAGGAAGTGCACATCAAATATTTTAACAAGAGTCTTTGCACATTTGTGTTAAGTTTTGTGAGATATAGAATGATACAAGAAAAAAATAGGCTTCTTGGTTATAGTCTTCATTTAATTAAAACAGTCACATTGCTAACTCTACTTAGTTATAAGAACCGTTTTTAAGTATGCTTTTTCCAAAGGCATTCATAGGTTTCAAGGAATCCTGCTATGATATGGGTAGTAAAGGGCAAATATTAAGAACTTAAATAGAAGGAGTACTACCTGGGGGACAATTTCTGTATCCCAGAACAGGTGCATGTGCCCCTGATCAAGGCAGACTACTCAAGGACACCTGAGGATCTATGTATACTAAAAAAAAAAAAAGGAAGAATATGTTTCAATATTTTACTTCCACTTTATTTATAAAGCTGGTAAATGTCCTCAGCCTTCATGTTGCCATCTTTCCTAATTTCCAAACCAAAGGTGGATCATCTATGTCCAGTGTCAAGAAATTTAAAGGATCTCAGCAACAATATCTGCAGAAATATTTTAGTTAATAAGGTGATAGTAATGGAAAGAGAAGAAAATTGAAGATCATTATAATGCAGAAGTCGTGCAGTCAAACACACTATTCTAATCACATTGCTAGCTTTCTGTTTCTTATGCCCTAAGTCTCTGGGGCCACTTTGTGATTTTTCTTTTTCAAGAGAAAACTCTTCCTGGGCTTGGCTTTATCATCATTTTCTTCTTGGAAATATCTGACACACGTCTATTCAAGTAGGAATATTCATAAGTGCACAGGTTGGTCATTATGTTAAAAATCTTCAGTTCAAAGTCCTAACCATAAATTTAACTTTGAAGTCTACTTAGTGCTTTTACAGTTTTTACTAGGGCTGACATTTCTGCCTGGTCCACTTCATTCAGGAAAAAGCCATGCCTTTACCTGCATGGCTCAGAACTAACTGCATCCCAACAAGTCCCCCTTAGAAATGATTCATGCCTCAAACTTGCAGAACCGCCATTCATTTCCTCCTTGAATTTATAGAGCTGTAATGTGGTCTCCACAGATCAAGCTCCTCAAAGATCTCCCAATGCTCTGAATCTTTTCATTGCAATCTTTATGTTCCTCTACCTCAGTACCCTCATATGTTGCACCTTGAGGATGGTTATCCCTTGCCCTCCAGTGATAAGACCCTTGACACATTCTTCATTTGTTCCTAATATGGTTTTCTTCATTTTTTCCCCAAATTCACAGGTTCTTCTTTCTATTATAATTCAAACATCCTTTCTAGAAAAGCAGATTTGACAATTCACAGCAAAGCCTTCGCCTCACACCTTCTCAGAAGAAGAGACCAGTGCAGAACACACCACTTTCTCTGAATAGTAAATGAGTTCGGATTTTCTGCGGCCTGGTTTTTGTTTCATCTTGGGGGAAACTTTGTACATCTACATTAAGATACTCAGTATAAATGGCTCCAGCTGCCCCTGGCAACTATAGATGGTGGTATTACTACGTTAACCTTGAAACCTACCGAGCTATCAGGAAATAGCTTGCATTTTAAAATAACACCAGTTAGATACTGGGCACAAAGGATCCCTTACTAATCAATACGTTCTACTTTGGAGAGAGTTTTGACATTTTTGAGAAACCTGCTCGGTGCTTTTTATCATGAAATCATAATAAAAGTGCCATAAGGTTACATAGTAAACGTATTGTCTGGCCAAATCAATTTTCTAGTTAAGTAAGCTAAACGGTAATCCTGTGTTGCTTTGGCACAATGTTAAATGTAGCTCTTAAAAATCGTTTTTTTTAAAGATGCAAAATAATATTTATATTCACATATATACATATATATCATATTTATTTAATCAATCACATAGTCTAATAATACTATGAATACCTATTACCAGCCACGCTACACAGGAAATAAAGTATTTCCATTATTTTGAAATCCCTTTCAAGATTCTTCTCCATCTCATCCTTTTTTTTAATTTAATTTTATTATGTTATGTTAATCACCATCCATTACACCGTTAGTTTTTGATGTAGTGTTCCATGATTCATTGTTTGTTCATAACACCCAGTGCTCCACGCAGAACGTGCCCTCTTTAATACCCATCACCAGGCTAACCCATCCCCCCACCCCCCCTCCCCTCTAGAACCCTCAGTTTGTTTCTCAGAGTCCATATAAAATCATTTTTTATTTCCTTCTCTTTTAGTTGCCTTTGATTGAGGAAACATCAAGGCATTAGTTGATGATGAAGGATATTTCAGCAGTTGTGGACCATTTCCTTCAATCTCTCATTTTGTGTTACTCTATTTTGCACTCTTACCAGAATCTGAGAGCGATGTGAAGTAACACCTCCTGTTGATGCCGTCCCTGGTGGAGTCCACAGGCGATAGGCACTTTCTCTCTTGCTGTCCACAGATAATACTTTATCTCTACATTCCTGTATTATCTTACCCATTTTCATCGTTACCATTTTATACTCCAGATATGGGATTGGGAAAGGCTATTCAGTGGTAGCAAATAAACCCCCAAATCTCAGTGGTTTAATGCAACAAAAGTTGCTTTTGCCTCACAGTCTGATGGAGATGGAGTGAGCCCCTTCCATTTTATAGCTGTGCTCTCTGAAATGTGTAGCCCCCAAGAAAGAAGTGAGAGCTAAGAGGTCCTGAGGGAGATGGTTTTTTGTTTTTGTTTTTTAAGATTTTATTTATTTGAGAGAGAGTGTGTGTAAGAGAGAGAGAGAGATCACAAGCAAGGGGGTAAGGGCAGAGGGAGAAGCAGACTCCCCGCTGAGCAGGGAGCCAGCTTTGGGGCTCAATCCCAGAACTCTGGGATCATGACCTGAGCCAAAGGCAGATGCTTAACCAACTGAGCCACCCAGGTGCTCCTGAGGGAGGTTTTTAAGGGCCAGGACTGGAAGCTATTTGCATCACTTCTGCCAAAATACTATTGGCCAAAACTCAGTCACAGAACCATACCTGAAGGAGACTGAGAAATGTCATCTTCTTCCTCTGTGCCTAGGAAGAAATGGTGTAATGAATATATGGCATTTTTTTTGTGACACAAAGTCCTTTTATGTTTTCCTCCTCCTCTTTAGTTTCTAAGATTTTATTTGACACATAATGAGTACTCAATACATATTGATGAGGAAAAGAGTTTTTAAAAAATGCGTTTTGGGGAGGATACCATTTGTTAGTGTCCTAACAGTGTTGGGAAAATGTGATTAATCAGTTTTTCCTCTTAGTTGATATCTGAGGATTTAATTCTGCTTCCAGTTGATGTCATTTCCTTAGAATAAAAATGTAGTTTCCATTAATGTAAGAGGAAGTCAGTTTAGGACTTCTTTGTCAAAATCAAAAGGCAATGAAGAAAAAGGTGGGATGCAGTGTATATGCTGTGCCTAATTGGCCTCTCTCCCTATGGGTGAATTTCAGTTAAATCTAAATAGATCACATCTCCTTTATTTTTTACTAATATTATTAGTTTGGTGTGAAATGTTAATTGCTCCCATTACTGACAAAATGATTATTGCTGAAATTATAAATTCATATTGTACACTTATTAAGTGAGTAGGAAATGGCATTTTATCATGAAAAAGAAGCAATAATTAGTTTTGAAAATATGTTATAAATCCACATGTATTGCCCTTGATGTGTGTGTGTGTGTGTGTGTGTATATACATATATACACACACATGTATATGTATAAAGCAAAGTCAGTTGTTTTATAGTTCCAAATATATCTTGTATCTTGAACTTAAGTTTTCTCTCTTGGATCTTATAGTTCCCTAATCAAATGTCCTCTGACTACAATTTCTTAGTTAAATCCTTAAGAAACTAAATATGGTTGACTCGGTGGAAGAAGGGAGATGAGGAAGGAAGGAGGTGGGTGACGGGGAGAGACGGCTGCCTCACTGGGAGCTACTGGCAAGGGGCTCTTTCTATCTCCCTTATGCTTCAACTTACTCTGCTCTTGTGTCATTTGTGAGGGTCTCCTTGCTTGTTCTCTCCCTTTTTCCTCCTTCTGTTCTTCCTTTTCAGTAGTTGGATAATATTGTCAAGCCTTGCCATATTTCCTTTCCATTCCGCCTCTCTCCCCCACCATTGAGAAAGTGCTTAGGAACTTTTACCTTGGAACCTCTAGACAAGGAGACCAGGCGGAAAAATCCAAGCAGAATTTGATAAAGCCCTCCAGTGGCAGGAAAGGGCTTGAATGACATTCCACAGGCCACTATAGGTCGTTTCCTTTCTGAATTAAGTGCATTAAATTTTCTTATACTTCTTAGCTTGTTAACCATAAATAAAATGAAAATTGGGTGGAGGCGAAAAATATTTCATATTAAAAAGCCTGGGCAAAAGTTAAAAAAAATAAAAATAATAAAAATAGAAAGCCTGGGCATTTCAATTTAATGCTCTCAAGAATGACTTACTGGAGGTCATTGGTAACACAGGTGACAGTTGGCTTTTGCTCTTTAACCTGTGTTGTTATTTGACTTCTGTTTTTCTCAGTGTTGTCTTCTTTATTCTCTCTTTTTTTTTTAAAGATTTTATTTATTTATTTGACAGAGAGAGAAAGCGAGAGCAGGAACACAAGCAGGGGGAGTGGGAGAGGGAGAAGCAGACCTCCCGCCGAGCAGGGAGTCCGATGTGGGGCTCGATCCCAGGACCCTGGGATCATGACCTGAGCCGAAGGCAGACGCTTAAGGACTGAGCCACCCAGGCGCCCCTCTCTGTTTTTTTCTGTTCACTCCTGTCTGCCCTCTTTCTGCCCAGCTTCCCGAACTGGTTTGCAGTGTTCAGAAGTGATCTTGCTGAAATCAGATGACTGCTGTGGGAAACAGCATTAGCAGTTCAGCTCTGCAAATTTATAGCCATTTCCCTGTTGAGTCGCTTGTGTTCCTTCTTTCTGGAGGGGTTTTGGGGCAAAAATGTTTGTGTACCCGAAGGTCTCATCTGTAAATTGGCTTCATTGGCAAGGCTTCAGCTGTGTCCAGATTCACTGTCTTGGAATTTGGCCCATTTCCGGTTTGTCTTGCTTTTTTTGAACATCTAAAATCCTTAAAACAGTTGTGAATGGAAAGTACACTGAAGAAGCTGGAGCAGTGTTGCAAGATGAACAGAACTGGCATTGTGAGAACCCATGGTAGCTCCATAATCTTCAAAATGCTATTCATTTTGGGTAGAAACACTGCTGAATTTCCATTAGAGTCATAAAACTCCTTGAAACTGAATCTGTTGCGTCTGAGAAAGGGCATTCAAGGGGCATAACTATTCAAGCAAAGGTGGAGGGAGCAAAGTGAGTGACTGACCGAAACTGTGTGTCCGACCATACTTCTCTGGGGCTTAAAATCCTTCAGTGGCTGTTCACCACTTACAGAGTAAAGTCTCATTTGCTTAGCATGATATATAAGGCTGTCCAGGACCTGGCCCTTGCACCTACTTTTTGCTTCTTCTGTTGCTATTCCTACCTTGGCCTGTGTGCTAATAAGGCCCTTGCATTATTTCCCACCCCTGCCAGTTGCCATCTCCAACATCTCTACACACACCACTCAGGTTCAGGGCTCTGAATCTTGGTCATATTTTTCCCTCTGCCTGCCAGGCCCTTTTAATCTTGGTCTGTCACCACCCGTCTTGGCCATCCCTGGCTCAGCATGTCCTCCTCTAGGATGCCTGGAGGAGGCATCTGCTCACAATACTCCCATAGCACCATGGGCATGTGTCTCTTGGCCCTCACAATATCATGGTGAAGTATCACTGATGTGCACGTGTCCTACACTAAATCATGCAGGCACAGAACAGGGACCTGTTGAATAAAATTTAACCAAGTTAGAAAGTCCCAGGGTTTTCTAATAAGGGTTTTCGCGAGTCAGTCTTAGCCCTCATGAGCTAAGAGATCCTATACTCATTCCCAGTCTCCTTGAAAGACAGCCATTTTCCATACAGGTTCCTCCAGGGGGCCCATTTTATTAAACAATGAGGAGATCTCATTTGTAAAGATCAGATTTGAGGAAGGCATATAGGCAAGGCCTGTGTTGGTAATGTTTCCTCAAAAAGGTAAATAATTTGAGTTTTTTGCTACAACTTTAGAAATGGAAGCTCACAGTCAGAAAATACTGTTTACCCTTCCCATAATTACCCAGCCAGGACCTGGTTTTCCCAGAATGATACACTGAACAAATTGCACATAATACATACAAACATTCTGAAAATGCTACATATTTGGAACAGAAACACATTTATGTCTCAGAGTGATGCCAACTAGTTCTATGGTGTTTTTTGTTAAGCATAATTGCAGTTCTTCACAATGAGCCTGGGGAAGGCGAACAAATGCTTGGCATATTTCTTTTGGTCTTTCAGCGTGTGTGGAATGTATTTGTTTGCCACTGAGAAGCACTGTGTTTTTCCTGCTGGGCACCAAGGCAGTGTGAGAGGTACTGTGATTTTGGTTGCCTTTTCTTGTACTCGCGCTCCTGGATTTATGAACTGGGAGTCAGTGTTCAGAGTCCACATTTTATGTTGTTGAGAGTTGGCACCGTTCCAGCTCTCCCGTGTCTTCTTCCGGCAGTGCCCACTTGCCACTTGTCACGAAGAAGTCTTCCTCCCTCAGGGGCCAAGGATGCGATGAAATCGCTCACAGGGAGTACCCGAGTGAGACTCGCTCAGAAGCCAATATGGTTCTGAAGGTGAGGGTCATGCAATTCTTTTTTCCAAAAAGGGAGGGAATTTAAGCTTTGAGAGCTTTCTTGATTCATATATTATAAGCCACAGTTTATGAATATGCATGACGTTACCTCTTTTGAACTTCCTTGAAACAAATTCTCATAAATAAACAAGGAATGTACCATACTAACTGACAGAGTCATTTAAACTAGATGTATTGTGCTAATGGAGTGAAAAGAATAAAAATTTTCAAGGGCTTCAACCCTCAATTTTAATAAATTTCATGGAAATCGGATCAAGCCCTAATTGCTAATTCATCTGAAATTATTAAAAAGAGATTTCAATTACATACCACCATTGAATTTTGATGTACCAAATTAAATTAGGACACTAGATTGTATCTTTTCTTAAATCCAGACCTATTTAAAACCTTTTCCTGTAAATTCTGAAAAGGAACTTTGTGTTCGGTTATGTTGCTAAAAAAGAAAAAAAATCCAGCATTAGTACAAAATAGTAGGTTAAATCTCTTAGTGAAGATTTTTAATGACATTTCAGTGTTCCTCTTATAATTACTCTTCATCTAAGATATCCCATAATGATGTTGGACACTCTTGGTTCAGGCTCACTGGCTTGCTTCATTAGCATGTCATTCCCATTCCACATCACAAGATTTAATTGTAATGCCGGATATGCACAGCTCTCCACAGAAGTCTAATCAAAGTGGATTCACTTGTATTATTAATATCAAAAATCAGTCCACTTGCTATTTTTATAAATAAAAGAATCCAGATACATAAATCAGCTGTCATTTATTAGCATGTTACTGGCATATCTGCCAGACATATGAGCGGCCCTATCACAGTTCCTTAGGATTATTTTCATCAAGATTAAAACCCTTCTACATTAAATATACATACTAATTCCTCCATAAAGTAATCAGATTACAGAGCAGGTGACATTGTGTGCTGGAATTCAAATGATTTGCAGTAATGAGCTGGAAAGGTGTGCTTGGAGTCAGGCGGAGAAAAGGAAAAGGAAAGGCAAGGGAAGAAGGAAGACTTGGGTTTTAAATGCGGGCTTGCACATCTGTTGTTTTATTGTTTTTGCTAACTTTTCCTTATTTATTTTTAAAGAAGGAAAGGACTCAGACAAGCATCCATGATACTTAGCAACCTGTGGTGTCAATCATTTATCCTATCAGCTGCTACACGCTTCTAGTTTATGACCCTGTCTTGCCTTCTTTGTCCACACACCATTTAAGGACAGGGCCAGGAAATACGGCTTGCGGCTGAGTGGCGCTCGCAGATCGGCGCCCGCGGACATCTTTGCTGTCCAGTGGGAATGTTTTACCTCCTCACATCATCTACCTTTCGGTTTTTAAAATTTCATTGCCTAGGAAAATTCAGTAAAACACTAATAATACACCGGTACACAATAGAGCTGTCCTCACATTTGTGTAAAGGATTATAGAAGACCACTTTGAAGGTAAAGGGAAATGGCTACACTTTGGCTCAAAACATGTTTTTACTCCTCAGGAAATAGGTCTTATAAGCCTCCATTTGAAAACTGCCTTATAGTCTTACTGATAAAAATGCAGAAGCCTGTGGACAATACCTTGATTTTCGACTTCATTTCAAAATATTTTCCTTGGCATGTTTTTGAAAACAAGCATCTCTAGATTGCTTTACACACACACACACACACACACACACACACACACACACACGTACCCAAATAATTGATAAACAATTTGGAAGGAAACCACATCTGGTGCTAGACTACCCTAGAGTTTGGAAAATTTATTCAGTCCCCTTGAAATCTGGGATTGTTGCCCTTGGGTGTGATTTTTTTATTTCTAATACTGGACTATTTTTATTCTATTACATAGTAGCAAAGGAAGTATTTGACTTATGCTTATGATTTTCAAATACCTTTTTATGTAATCACTCACACTTTAGATACATACATATGTGTATATATGTATATATTCATTGCATAATTTTTTATGTTCCTCTTTAGGTTACGAAATAGATCCTTTCATTAGGTCAGTTTTTGGTGTCTGAACATCCATTGTCCCCCCCTGCCCCACAGATCTGTGGTAAGGATGAAGTGACACTATATATGAGAAGGAGCCTTTTAAGGCATAAAGATCGTGCCAAGTTATATTGTGATCGGTATAATAAAAATCCATCCTCCCGTATATATCATTTGTGATCCATTTAACCGAGCCTCTTTACCATGTTGTGATGTTAAACTGGACAGCTTTAAAATAACCCATCCTAAATATCCAGCCAATTAGAATGCTTACTGCGTTGCTAACAAGAAATAACAAGAAAGAATACACACACACACACACACACACACACACACACACACACACACACACTACTTCATGTAGCATTTGGGGCTTCAATTTATTATTCAATAAGAATGCATCTGACCTCGGTGTGTTGATGACTCTTTTTTCAGAAACTATATTCCTTAGCTAGGCTAATCAAACTGTGTACAGTTCATTTGGAATAATTTCTCATTTAATTCCTTTAACTGTTTGGAGACAGAAAGTGGCCTGTCCTTTGTAGAATAAAAAGTAAACAGCAGCTCCTATTGTATGATAAGCAAATAGAAAGGCTAACAGCTAATGTGCTGATTCAATAACCATCTCTATATTATCCTTTTAACTTACAGACATCCTCAGTATATTTTAAATTATTTCCACCAGAGATTCAGACATGGCTCAGAAAAGCAATAGGAAAAGAAAATCAACAAACAACTTTGATATTATTTATAAACAATTAATTATTTTATGCTGATTCTCTAGAAATGATCTCGAGTTTAAGAGGATGTATTGATAGTGATTCCAGCAACTCTGTCAAGGATGTAAAAACTTACACTGAAGAGGAATGAGTATCCAGGATGAGACCTGGCACCTTCTATGCTCATTCTCCATTTCTATTTGGGAGAAAACTCCGGCCTTATTATAGAAATGGACAACCACCTCACCCACAAAATACATATGTTGTTAATATACATTTATTCACCCCCATGCTCATTGTGGCTTAGTTCAACACCTTTAATGGAAATTAAAAAAGAGAGGTGCTCTTATTATCATTCTTCAAAAATCTTTTGTTGTTGCCTTTGTATTTATGTAGAGGGTTTCGTCAGCACATCACGTATGTAAAACCGGCCATCATTCTTGGAGCAGAAATGAGAAGGAAAAGTGAGTGGAGGATACCCAGCATTTTCTTGAGGATTCCTGAATGGTGCCCGAGCACACGGTGTCTGCTAGGATTGACCATTTACAAGAGAAGTCCTTATCACCAGCAGGGAAATCCTCTTACTGTACTGATTTATCCACTCCGCCCCTAGGTACTGCATTCCCAAACCAATCAGAAAGAAGTGGGGAGAATTAATTTGTTCTGAATGACTCTCACAACCGAGGCTGCTCCGTACCTTACCTTACACTGCAACCTTGGGCAGGTTCGCAAAATGTGCCTCCCCCCCCCCCCCCCCCCCCCCCTCCCCCCCAGCTCAGCTCCGAGTGCACACCACTGGCAACCGGATGTCCTTACTGTGACGAAAAATAACTCTCTTTCTCCTGGTGAGGAAATTCCATAGCCGAAATGTGGGTAGCCCTGGGATTAACTCGCTTGAGGAGACTGTAAACAGCTATTTCAAGTGGAAGGATAGGCGTGAATGCTAGATGGCCATCTATGATCTGGAAAACCTTGGGGTCTGCGGAATCTTATCCTAAAGATAAAAGGGATTGTGGGGAAACTAGGATTAGAGCAGATACTCCAATCATGAACGTAATAGCGAAACCAAAATGAAATAGTCCTAATAAAATTTCTGGAGTAATTAAATCTCCGCATTCATACCGAGCACCATAATCAGCTAGTTCTTTATACTCTTGAAATGTTGAGTTTGTGTTTTCTCCTCCAGATAGCATGTCTTGGAGGACATTTGTTTTTAAGCGAGGATATTTTCATTAAAATCTGATTCAGGGTGTAGGCTTCCTGTAAACCCATTGTTTGAGGGCAGGGAAGAAGCTTTACAGTTTCATCACCTACATTGTGGCTTTTCCAGTAGCCTAAAATGGTAGAAAGCCTCAAAATTCTTGAAGCCATTAGACCAACAGTTACTCCCATTAAAGGAAATCGCATTTGTAGTTTTTCAGCTTTTATTTTCCTTAAAATCTTTGTAAGTTGCTAAGACTTTCTATTTGGCTGTATCAAAGCTCACCCATGATTGTGTCAAAACTTTGCGCTGGGGGGGCACCTAGGTGGCTTGGTTGGTTGAGCATCCTCTGACTCTTGATTTCTTCGCTCAGGTTGTAAGCTCAAGGTCGTGAGCTCGAGCCCCGCGTGGAGCCTCCCCCTCCCCCCGCAGTAGGGCTCCACACTCATCAGGGAGTCTGCTAGAGATTTCTCTCCCTCTGCCCCTACCCCTGCTGGCATGTGCAGGCACTCTCTTTCTCTCTCCCTCTCTCTCTCTCAAATAAATCAAGGAATCTTGAAAAAACAAACAAACAAAAAAAAACCTTTGTGCTAGAAAAAATAGACCAACACACTTTTTGAGTTATATTGTCTCTGTTCCTCTATTCGCCATTTGTGCGGGAGGTAATTCACATGAATTCACATAATTCACATAAAGAGCAAACGTATCTTGCAGCCAGTTGGTGCCTAGACCACCTATCCATGGCAGGATGCAGTACTTACCTGGTTTAATCAAATGCCCACCCTCATTGGGAACACTTTGTTCAAATACTTTAGCAATACGATTTGTCCTATATGTCAATTAGTGGATTAATAATTTAACTCAGAGTATTTTGTAAAACAGAATTTCAGAAGCGTGTATTTAAGAGCTTCATTATTTTATCAATATTCTGAGAAAACTATATTAAGCATATTTTCTCAGGATGCCTGGGTGGCTCAGATGGTTTAAGTGTCTGCCCTCAGCTCAGGTCATGATCCCAGGGTCTTGGGATCCAGTGCCCGCCCCCTCCCAGTCAGGCTCCCTGCCTCTCCCTCTCCCTCTGCCCCTCCTTCCCTCCCCGTGCTCTCTCTATTTCTGTCTCTCAATCAAATAAATAAAATCTTTTAAAAAAGAAAATATTTTCTCTAGGGTTGTAGTCCTAAATAACTCTTTAAATTGCATAAATTCTCCTGGTTTTCTTGGGATAATAATGTTTATTTAACATTGTAGCAAGAATTATTTAAAGTATACTCTTTGTAGGAAAGGAACCCTGGGTTTTATTTCTCCACGCTGTGTTTGTCAGAATCAGCAAGGTACTGTGGCTATTTATCAGGGGAACTTTCTCCACTAGCCAACCTGGGGTGATTGCTTCATCCCATTTATTTCTTTCCCTTATGAGAATTAACTTAGATATCGAGTCCTGGGGAAATCCAAGACAAAAAGAAGGAATAGATGTTTCACCCCTAAGTTCCTTCCGGCTTGTATCCTACAATATCGCCTTGGATATTGTGTGTCCTGCTTGCCCTGAACTTCACCCAGGACCTCCGAGCTGAGGATTCACACCTCTGAGGCTCCCCTGTTATAATTACTAGAAAAGTTGCGTTCATAGATGATAATGTTAGAAGTGATCAAACCCCAGGAGTGGAGGTTAAAAACATGATCAAAAATAATTGTACGCCACCAGAAGGACTTTAAAATAGCCAATTATTCTCTCTCAATTTCTAAATTCTAAATTTGAAAGACTGTATTTCTTGTACTTTGTGCTACATCGGCAGATTTTTAATGTTCGCTCCAAGCAAGACCAACCACTTAGAGTGTTTAAAAAAGGATTATTTTTATAGTAAGGGCCATTCATTGATTGGTTCATTCATTCATTCTTCCAGTATTTGTGACTCCAAATATCTCCTCCCTTGAGAGCCTCCACACAAGAGTGAAGGCCCATGGCCCCCTGCTTTTTCCCTGGGTCCTACAAAGACGTACCTTGCGTGTGGCCAAAAGACAAAGTTCAGTTGCAGTTATTAAGCTTCCTTTGTCTTCTTGTTTCTGCTACTCCATTTCTCCCTCTTCTTCAAATGCTGCCGAAAATGGACTCTGGAGAAGACTCACAAGCACTGTGAGAAATGAACGCTTCCACCACCTGCTTGTTCCTCAGGGTCTCCAGTCCGTGCAGTGTCCGCGGGGTGCCGGGCTTGCTGCTGAGCTGAGAATCTTGTCCCCTAAGTTCTCAACCTTCTGTGGTCTCAGGCTCCCTGGAGGCAGCTGTCCTTACTCCCAGACTCCCATCCACTTCTGAATCTTAAACCTGGACTCAAGGAAGGCAAAAGTAGTCCATAGGTGCTTGGAAATAGATAAAGCCTTTGTGTCTCCCTCTACTTTTACTTCTCATCATACCCACCATAAAATATTTTATTCTTTCCTTTTACAATTAAAGATAGTCCCTTCCCATGAAAATAGAGACAAATGCTCAGAATGGGAGTGGTGGTTGGGGAGGGGTGTTGTATATCCTAGTGATGGTGCGCTGTTTTATGTACTGTTCACCTGCAAGGTACAAGATCTTTTAAAGACACATTATTCTCCCAATGCCACCAAACTACTAATGATCCTAGATTAAGAAAAATGATGACAGATAATGCTTATCTCTTTACCATATACTCTTTGCAATAAGAATCCAAGTCTCCTGAGTAGAATGGTGATACTTTCAACTTACTATGGCTTGGTTGACAACTGCAGAATATTCTCTTGGGACCACGAAAGTAGACTAATATGATGCTCTTAGTATCTCTCCAAAATTATTTTCTTTTTTCCCTCTGATTTCCTTTAACCACTATGTTTTCTATTTCATTTTATTTCCTCCTTAGTTTCTTATCCTTCACTTATAACTCCCTGTTTGAGAGGTCAAAGATAGAGGAAAATGTACAAATTTAGGATATGATAAAGGTGGCCTTTCAAAACGTTGTGGAAAAGATGGATTATTCAATAAAGAGTACTGGGACAACTGGCTAGCCATTTGGAAAAAAAATGAAACTGGAGCTTTATCTCACTCCTTACTCAAAATGAATTTTAGTTGGTTCAAAAATTTGAGCATAAAAATGAAATAATTAAAGGTCTGAAAGAAGTTTGTGATTAAAAAAATAAGTTTAGGGCCCTTAGGCATGATAAAACTGGAAGCCAAAGGTAATTTATTGATAGATTAGATTAAATAAAAAATGAAATAAATCTTCCTAGACAAAACATTTTAGTAAAGTAAAAGAGAAAAGACTAGGAAAAATATTTGTAAGTCAAGGGTAGAGAAAATAATTTCTGTAAGTCATTTCGTAAAGGACTAGCAATCCATTAGGAAGGATCATGAATAGGTAATTCACAGAAAAAAAATCTGAATAGGCAATAAACATATACAAAGCATGCATCTTAATTTAAAAAGTAACAGTTAAAGAAAATCAAATTTGTATGGTAATGAGATACCATTTTTAAACTCTGTCAGTCAGGCAAAAATTTTTAAAGTTTGATCAGACCTGGTATTGATGAAGGTTTGAGAGAGCATGCATTGATCTACATGTTGGTGGGATTAAAAATCCACCCAGCCTTCTGGTAGGACAACTTGAAAAAAAAAATAATGCTACTTTAAGAATTTATTACAGAGCTGTAATTGCAAAAATATTTACAGTTACATGTGTAAAAATGTTATGTAAGGGCCTTTTATATTGATAACAAAATCTGAAGACATTCTATATATCCTTTGATGGGGAAATGATTAAAATCCGATTGGAACACCCATAAAGTGGAATATTATGAAGGATATACAAAACTATGAATGGTGTTTCTGCAAGGTGGGGTTATAGAGAGCAGGTGGATCCTGCTTTGCTAGACCTGTTCTTTGGCTTCTTTGATACAAGATTGTAAGGAAAATGAGGGTGTACACAAGACGGTGGGGAGCCTGCAGATAGAATCAGATGAGGGAGACAAGGTGATTGTAAGAATTATTACTGTGGTCTTTGTGGTATTCAAGAAATGAAGGTTAAGAACTTGAGTTATCTTGATACTGCTTTTGATGGCTCAACTCTTTTATTGGGATAACTCTTTTAGACTGGACTGTATGTTGACATCTTTATCAGAGTTACGTGAATTGCTGAAAGGAAGTGAGAAAAAAATAGTCACATTTCCGTATTGTAAATATAAGAAATTGCAGGTCCAAAGGGTTTAAGAGATTTGACCAAAGTGAAGAGCAGAGCTGGAGTAGAAACCAAGCCTTTGTACCCTGCTTCACCACCATTATCATTGGCTTAATAACCTAGTGGAACATCAGCCAAAACACTGAGATTTAGAGATCCTGGCTCTTCTGAAGGACTGTAATTTTCAGTTTGACATACATATATATAGTTAACGTATGAAAGTAAAAATTGAAGTGTTCACCCATCTGCCTATCAACTTAATTACAACAGGTGTTTGTCTCGAATGTGATCAAATTGAAAATTGGACATATTAATCAGGACTGCAATTTGCAGAGGGGGCCAAACATTAAAAAACTGAAAATTAAGAAAAAAAATTTTCATGAACCACCAAGATATGTTTAAATATTTTGTTTATAGCCATGGATCTCGAACTTTTGGTTTTACCACTCCTTTAGACTCTTAAAAGTTTTGAGGACCCCAAAGAGCTTTTTATAATTGGGGTAATATCTATCAACATTTACCATAAAGCAAGTTAAAAGCAGACATCTTTTAAAGTCTATTATTGGTTCATTTAAAAATAATGTTTCATGTACATATGATTAATAGTTGCTATAAAAACCTGTATTTTATAAAACTAAACAAAAAATAGTGAGAATAGTGTCATTTCTCATTTTTTGAAAATCTCAAGTGTAGCTAAATGGAAGACCTTCTCATATCTGCTTCTGCATTCAATCTCTTGCAATAAGTTGTATTGGTTGAGTTAAGTGAATAAAATTCAGCTTTGCACAGATAAGTAGTTAAAGAAGAGTGAAGTATTTTATTAGCCTTGTCAAATAATTGTGAATATTCTTTGGTATTGCACTAAAACTTGACAAGTGGTGGTTTCTTAAAGAAACTAGGCGTGAATTGCAGTCTGTAACCTGGAAATATGTCAGTTAAAGTTTTGTACTCTGTTACATTGAAATCATTAGTCTTATACTTTAAATGGACCTTTTAATCATATGTATATGATTACATATATATATATGTAATATATATATATGTGTGTGTGTGTGTGTGTGTGTGTGTGTATATATATATATATATATATATATATAAAACATCATCATACTTTGGTCATCTGGGAAACTTTGCATCACTGAGTTATGTGGATCTTCCAAATACTAACACTTTTCATTATAGGATATATTTAAAAAAAATCCCCACCAACAGTGTTTTTAATTGATGTTTATATCATCACCAATCTCTTCAGAAAAGACTTCAAATGTCAGGAAACTGTCAAGCTTATAGTAATAAATGAAAATTTTCCGGAATTCCAATTTTTACGTGAAGGCTTGAATTTTATCATTGGCAACAAATACTGTCAAATGTTTTCCCTGTAGTGACAGGCTCATTTTGGACATTTTTGAAAATACCTGCCAAATATCCACATCTGAATAACCATACTTACTCTGACAATTGTTCTTTCAAGTAAAAATGATGTTCCGTGAAAAGGCATTGAGTTAAGCTCACAATAATCACACAAGTGCTTTTCCTTGAGATCACCATCATACTTCAGTATGCAGCAAAAGTGCTTTATGTGTATTTCTCATTTCATCACACAGAATATTAAAAAATCCATGTACTCAAGTTATTAATTTTAAAAATTCATAATTTAACTTAATAAAGATTTTATTAAATTAGTAATTATTATTGCTTCATCAAGAGCATTCTCAAGTGAACCTGTCTTTGTGTTTGTGTGACCTACTGGGAATATGTGGTGGTAAAAGACACAAGACCACCGGTACGATTTGGTGCCACTACCTAGATTTGTGCTAAGGTGCCGGCAGTTTTACTCGTCATCAGTGCAGAAGGTCTGCACTGTGAAAAAGACCAAAAAAAAAAAAAAAAATAGTGTCATTACAACAGTAGTTTGACCTCACCTTTGGAAACCCCTGACAGAGTCTCAAAGAGGGATCTGTGGCTACACTTTGAGAATCACTGGTTTGTGTAAATAGCAGGTGCTAAAGATGAGAGACTGGTAAAAAGCCCTATTTCAATAAAATGCTGGTCTTGATTTGAAAATCAGAGTCATCAGCGTTCCTTGCATCAATCATGAC
Organism: Callorhinus ursinus; assembly: GCF_003265705.2. Classification (NCBI taxonomy): domain Eukaryota; kingdom Metazoa; phylum Chordata; class Mammalia; order Carnivora; family Otariidae; genus Callorhinus; species Callorhinus ursinus. The sequence continues at coordinate 56,694,030 of NW_027397074.1, forward strand.
CTTCCTCCCTCTTGTGACAATGAAGCAAATGGTCCCCTATCTATATCAAGTCTGAAGCAAGAAGTACTCCTAGCCATGTCAAGCCCAATCCCATTTTTCTCGATTTCTCGGTTATTTCTCTTCTTCTGTAATTATCGTATTCTTCTGGCCTCGGTCTGTGTATGGAGGATCATTCCTACCAACATGAAAACATTTCCTTCTATTGCCTATCTTAAAAGAAAAAAAATAGAAGGAAAGAGAACTGTACCTTCTCACCAGTTTCTCTGCAATCCAAATTCCTCAGCCTTGAGACTCTAGTCAGTTCCTTCTGATGCAGGGCTCACCCTGGCTCGCAGCTGAAATCACTCTAGTTAAGGACACCAAAGGCTTCCATGCTGTCAGAGCCAGTGAACACCTTTCTGTCATCATTCTTCCTGAGCTCTTGGAGTCACTCAACAGGTTTATAATATTTTCTTTTCCCTGTTTCTTCTTTTGCATCTAGCAGCCTCATTCTCTTGTGGCTTTATTCCTCATTCTCCTTTGCTGGCTCTTCTTCCCTCTCGGCCTCTACATATGGGGTTCTTCAAGGCCTGGTTCTGAGTTCTTTTCTCTCTCTGCCCTGTCTCCTTAGATGACCTCCTTCAACTCTTTGCTGGTCATCCCATATTTATATATCTATTCCAGCTTTTTCCTCTGACCGCCTTTCTCATGTTTTCCACAGCCTTTATGACATTACCATTAGGACCTCAATAACTTTTGGGTCTCTTAAATATCATGTCCATCCAAAATGTAATTTTTAATTTCTTCTCCCCTAAACCTATGTTCCTCCCCCATCTTCTTCATTACAGTGAATGGCACCATCTTATATCCATGGTTCCAGCCAGACACATAGACATCATCCTGTGTTCCTCTCTTTCCCTCAGGTCCAGACCTTCAATATTTTTAAATTTTGCATATTCAATTATTATCTACGTTTAAGAATGTCAAGTTTTGTACTGTATGTATCCTGTAGTGTAAATCCTATCCTCTTCACATATTTCTTTGTATGTTTATCTGCTAGACCCTTGTGACTTTATATGTGAGTTAACACATGCAGGCCCATTGCCCCTTGGTACCTTTACATCATAATTCATGGAACCAGTGATGAAGGTGCAGCCTTCTTTTACAAAGAGGCCACCTTCCAGACTTCTCCTTCAAATGAACTTCTAGTGCCATTATATTTATACATATATATATATATATATATATATACACACACACATACACACACACGTATACACAGAGGTAAGAAACAAAACAGAATACTTTGATACTTTTTCGATACTTCTTCCAGTGTTCCTGGTGATGGTCTTTATTTCTTACATAAGGGAGAACATTACAAACTAATCTTCATAGCCACTGCCTCAACACTCTTACTTAGCCCAGACAAACCACTTTCATAACGAATTGCTTCACTCTCTATTAAGCACAGTGAAAGCAGTGAAACGTCACGTAATCTTCTCGAACTAATAAATGACACCATTTGTGCTCCTTCTCTCTCTCCAGCTCTGCACTGCCCTTGGTCTTGAAACAATTGACATTCTTTATTCTTTTCACAATGTCTAATGTTTCCTCTCTAAAGTTTTGTTTCAACATTGATATCCCCACATTTTGTTTTGGAGGGCACAAAGCTGCAGGTGATATAAGTAACCTCACCTAGATTTTTTGGGATCAATCTCAAAAGAAATCTCCTAACAGTGTTAAACTGCTGACTTACTTAGTCTTCAGGTGTTAATAGGTGAATGATAAATCTACTTAAAACTAATTTTTGACTTCCACATATTCCCACTGATATTAAGTGATGTTGGGTTATATGCACAGTGAGCACGGAAAACAAGGAGGGGCTGAATGCATACTGGAATTATCTGTATTTCTGGGTGTATTAATCAGTGGTGGTACATACTTTTTTCTCTCACAATATCTCTGGCTAAGTCTGAACTGCTTGTTCAGTCTTTCACTACAAAGATGAGGAGACTTTTATTATTGCTACTTCTGAAGGAACAAACATTTTAAATTTGGGTGAGGTCATAAGAATACTGATAAAATTTGCCCCTTCTCTGTGAATCAGAAGCTGATTTTTTAAAAATCTAACTATCATTAGAATGAGATTAGAATGACAGAATATAAATAATATCCTGTAGTGACGTTTAACAGGTATGACATTTTATGGCATCAGTACCAAATAAAATATCTTGTTAGTTTTTTAAAATGTGATTTTCAAAAGTCTACAAAGTACCTTGGTGGGGGGGCTGGGAAGAAGATACTTCGGAATTGCTTGGTTGAACCTATTGAGAATCTTGAATTGCAACCATTAATTAAACTATTTTTTCCTAATATTTGTAGTATGTCAGATGAGTAAAAAATTTTAGCTGATCTAAATCAATTCAAAAGCAGCTGTCGTTTGAAACCCAAGTGACCAAACCAGCTCAGAGGTTTTGCTTTCATCATTATAGGAGTCGAAATAGAAAATTTTATAGCTCTGCATATGCATACATCCCAACCTATAAGCAAAAAGCAAACTAGAAGAATGTTTCCAAGTGCATAGCATGTGGCTCAATAGTGAGGTAATCAAACTAAGTCTTAAATACCCATACACCCAATTAAGGACCATTTTACCTCAGAGAAGTTTTTATAATGCTTCAGTGTGTTTGTATGTTGAGGGCAAATTGGGCAGGTGGCCAGCTAGTTATTCAGAGAAAATGGCTATCTAATGTGCCTCAACGCTGGGAAAAAAAATTAGATGGAAATTATGGTCAGTACCATCTACCAGCCAGGTCTCATAGACTCATTTTGATATATAGGCCCCTAAAGGAAAGTTTCATCAAACAATGTATATTTTATTTATTTTGAAATATGGAGATCTCTAACCACTCTTTGAGGGGCAGCACCTCACGTGATGATGAAAAGGCACCTGGGCTCAGCCGGCCCAACGTGCCAAGGCAGAGATGCCTCCAAAAGCAATAAAAAATAGAATCCCTTCTTGGTTCTCCTTATCTAGCCTTTGGGTTAAGTCTATTTGATTTTGCTGTCAGTGTGGCTTATAATGGTGTGGGTGCAATGAAAAATAATTCTGTGAATCTGTGTTCAATATCTCAAGGAGTTTTCAAACCAACAAAGGTAAAGGATACTTCCCCCTCTCTCCTGTTTTAATTGTCTGAAAGATATGCACAGGCTGTTTAGAGTGACTATAAGAAGTGATGTGTGCAAAGAAAAATCCCTGTCAAGTGCTCCGCTCTTTGCTATTTGCCTATGGCGATGGACAGTCCAGAGATAAAGGGGGAAAAAAGCCCGAAATACACGAATCCCAGAAATCTCTTGGTAAGCAGTAATCGAGGGCAAAATAACATGCTGCTGACTGATATAAAGTGAAGCTACCTTGCGAATTTAGGGTCGAATTCTCTTCTCCCACCTCTAGTTAAAAACCAAACAATTTTTTTTTCACGTAGCTTCCAATTGCAGAGCCTGTTGAAAACTCATTATCTTCAAATAGGATTACATTCTGTTAATATGAGAACATCCATATTACAATATCTGGTAAAAATCAAAAGTTCCAATTTGCTCACTACATGTAAATCCAATTCAAAATATTTCCATAACATATATCTGCTGGATGTTACACTATTTGTGTGTCACTCTGGAATGGATTAACTCCATGACAGGCTAGGCTCAGTTTTTCTGCATTTCGTGTTTTTAAACAGTTTATATTTGTTATCATATCAAAGACAGGCTTGCCGTTTTCAAAAGGAAGAAGAGAACACAGCGCCCAAGGCTCCTCCAGCATTACATTTCTTATTCCATTTTATCTTTCTTGGTTTTGACTAATGTCAGTAACAGCTACTGGTAATAAACTGCTTGTTACAGCCTGCTGCTGCCCTTGAAGCCTGGCTTTGATACATTGTCAGCCAATCGGAAGCATTTCCTGATTACATTTCCAAATTGCTTGTTTATTGATCGAGAGTTAATAAAGCAAAAGACAACTTTACGGCTTATATTAAATGAAAGTTTCCTTTGATGTTCAAATTATCCAATCAACCAATATGCAGTGAAATGTAAGCATTTGGAAGTTTTAGCTGAAAAGAAAAAAAAAATGTATGAGATAAATGGATCTTAGTATAGACACGGTAGCTAAGTGCTAATGAAAAATATGTGCAACTTAGCATACTGTGATTTCATTTATTTCTCAGGCAAAGGAAATGATGTGTTCTTCAACCCACCCCACTTCCCAAACCTGAACAAGGAAAAGGACTGCTGGGATGCCTTGCATTCGGTTGACAATAATTTGTTAAAACTGGAACCCTTTTAGTAAATACAATGAGGTATATATAACTTATGGATTCATTAATGTTCTAACATTTGGAAAGGATAACACAACTTAGATTCTGTCTTTGGAAGATCACAGCGTAGCTGTTCGAGTGACACATAGGGCCGGCTCAATGGTGTAAAAGAAATTGGCCTCTGAAATTTTCAGTATTTTTGACGTCCCTCCCTCAATGGCATAGCAATCCCTTATGAAGGTAACGGGGAATCGGACATTTCTGTCAATGATGAAAATCAACAAATATTCAGAAGGTTTGCCAATGCTAGGACTCGCAGGAGACCAGCATTTCATCATATGTCACCTAGAGGCCACATACTTGCTTAGAGGGGAGAAATAGGGTTACCTGAGATCTTGGATAAATTCAGGAAGAGACTGTTTTTATTTCTCATGATTGTGTTATGCTATTAAGTGAAAAGACAAGTAAAAAAAAAAATCGTGTAAACAGCGTGGTAACAAACCCTGAAGAAGAAGGAGGAGAAAGCTTAGTAAAAAGTATGCCAAGAAATATAATACAATATTAACAGCGGCTATTTTGGAGAGATACTGAAGGTATTTTTTTCCTACTTTCTTCCCTCATTTCCTTAATTTTTTATAATGAACATGCATTACCCTTAAAATGGGGGAAAAGGCCATTAGTTTAAAATTAAAATTAAAAAAGCAATGGTATTTTCTTAGCCGTTTCTTTGATAGTGAAACTGCTAAAAGTGTATCCTGGGGTTGGATATCTTGAGAAGCCTCGAATATATTACCTAGGTATTTGAAATTACATGCCAAATATTTGAGCTTCTTGCCTATATTGCTTTTTCTCCTTCTTCTTCTTCTACTCCTCCTCCTCCTTTTTTTTTCTTTTCATCCCAAATCTCTCCAAAGACAATTATTCAGACTCTGTTACATTTCTAGATTGGGCAGAGAATGTTAATTAGCTACAAAAAGAATGTGATCAGGTGTCACCCTTTGGCTGGCCTCCTTCAGTCTAGTCCTTGGCCACCAGCAGTCAGACTGGTCTCTTCAAGATGCAATCTGGTCACAAGTCACCTGCTCTGAACCCTTCAGTGGTCCCTGCTTACAAGACCCTGCAGAGCCTGCTTCTAGCTCCGCTCAGAGGCTCCTCCGCTCTGGCAGCAAGGGCCTCTTAGGGGTCCTCTCTTTACATGAACTTACTCCTGCCAAGTTCATGCCTTCGGCACTTCGCTGCACAGTTTCTTCCTCAGGTAAACCCTCCTTGACTTTCAGTCACCATCAGAGTCCTTTGTCGTTCGTTGTCCTCACATTTTTTTCTGCCCTAACCCTGGCACTGTGTAACTCAGTGCTTGGCACAAAGTAATCACTAAACAAATAAGTGTTAAAGGTGTAAATGAACAGTAAATGAAAGAACAAATGAACTAGTTGCTTAATGAAGTTACCCTGTATTCCTCTAGATGTTTTCCTGAAATATCTACAATAATTCACATAAAAGACTTTCATTCATTATTATTTTCTTGAGCATTGACTGTGCAATGGCACATTTCGACACCACAGGAGATGAAAAGATGAATTTGACGTGAGCTTTGTTCTAAGAGTTCATTGTAGGAATCAGCATTTCCCATTGTCAAGGCTAGTTGCTCTTGGATCAAAGTATGATGGGCACTTGAAAGTAGAACAGTGTGTAGATTTCAGTAATTGTAGCAATAGTACTATGCGCCCAATTTTAGGCCAAATCCAGGAATTATTCCTCATTTCTCTCTAGCATTCACTCCCTACTTTCTCTCCCTCAAAACCTGCAGCAAATCCTGGTAGCTTACTTCCAAAACGTATTTTGAACCCAACTGTCTGTTTCCCCTGCAATCGCCTGGCCCAAGTGACCACCCTCTCTTTGTCCCTAATGGTCTCCCTGCTCCTTCTTTGCTCCCCTGCATTCCGTTTGCCACCAGACAGCCAGAGTGACCTCTTTAAAACATGTTTCAGGGTAAGTTATTGTCCAAATGGCTTGCCCTTGCACTCACAATCAAACGCGCAATTCCCCCGAGCTTCAGTGCCCTACCTTACTTGCTTTGCCTAATTCTGTGTCACTCTCCCTCTTGATCATTACTGCCAGCCGCAGCCCAAGCTTAGCCCTGCACCTGGGCCTTTGCCTTCATCTTTCTGCATGCCCTTCATGCTTCCTCAGATCATTTCGTTGGTGACTGCTTCTGTTCATTCAGGTCAGAACTCACAGGCCAGCTCTTCAAAGAGCCTTGTCTAGAGTAGTCACCTTCCAGAGCTAGTCACTAATGTATCGCCGTTTGGATTGTCCTCAGAGCACTTCTCACTCTCTGAAAACATCCAGCTTATTTATTCTTTTTTAACAAAATTCTGCCTCTCCCCCCACACTAGGAGGACAGTGCCTGTTGTGGAGTGTGAGCTCTGTAGATATTTGTTGAATGAGTGAGTAAGGGAATGAAGAGCTTTCTCATTCATAGCAATGGTGAGCGCTCAGCAGGTATCTCCGGGCTTGCATTTGATTTTCAGCTGTAACTGGCTCTTCTTCCTGACTCCCACCCTGCCATCAAGTCACATTGCAAATCCCACTGGTTCCGGGAAGCCTCTCCCAACAGCCGAGTCTATAGACACCATCCCCTTTTCAGAACCAGGGGCTATAATTTATTATCCAACCCAGGTTACTTTGGAGAGTGAAAGGAGGCATGCACTGGGACTGTCGTGGGAAAACTGGGAGGTACAGTCACCCTATCCATATGTCACTTCCTTATCCCTTAACATATGTAGAGTTTGTAAGTTTTCCATAGGCTTGCTTATGGTTTCCCTTATTAGAACATAAATGTTTAGTTACATTTAATTAATGGGGTACTGTGTTCGGTTAGCAGTACCGTATCTCTCTTTTTCTCTGTCGCAATGATATATTTTACTTGTTTGGGGGAAATTAAAAGGGAGAGATTCTTTTATGCATCATCCTTGGTCTGATGTCTAAGAGGGAAATTTCTAGTTCTTGTAAAATCAGTAAGAAACTTGAGGCTGTCACTTCCCTGTAAGGTTTGTACAAGCTCTTAACCGCACTCCCAAAGCTTTATGCTTCATTGGCTTGAAATACTGCCCTCCCCACTCTCTCCCTCCCCATGGCCCTCCAACTAGATTCGTTGCTGTTCACTCTACAGACCTCAGCGTCCACGGGCCTCCATTCACAACGTGTGCACCTTGCGTCACTACGAAGCTCTCCACGGTACACTATCCTGTCCCCTGGGGACATAGCACACTCAACTGTACGGCAACTGTTTTCTTTCCGTCCCCCCACAGCCCTGATGTAAGCTCTGTGAGGACAATTATGCTGTCCCTTTAACTTACCTTTCTGTCCCTTGGGCTTAACACAATGCCTGCCTCATAGTACATTCTCCAAAAAGTACTTATCAGATGAGTAAGTGAATGAATGAAGGAGTTTGCCTGTGTTAGCCCTCCAGTGTAATAAGACGAAGATGTGTCTGGATATTATTATCAGGTAATTTCAGACTGCGAAAGATGACTCCCTTGAATAACATCCTAGTCCAAGCCTTGGATGAAATCATTCAATCCAGCAACTGTTACTGTAGTCAATCAACCTTATGTACATGGGCCAAGCCATTTTTAGTTAACTGAGTGCTAAGAATTAATTTATTATTTTTAAAATTTGTATTTTGGGGACATAAAGGAACTCTCCATTGTGGCCATTTACTTACCAAAGTTTATAATTGTTAATAACTTTCTGGTGGCAGGGTTGCAATTATAGTAGACACATGGGAATTTATTTAGAAGACTCTCTATTTTGTGTTGTAGCGGGGAGTTGTGATAATTCTTGTATTTGATACTCCATAAACCATTAATTTAAAATAAATCTGGAAGTAAGTCCAGTCACTCTTGCTTCTTAATCATGCATAAAGAAATATAGTGATAAGAATTTACTTATAAGTATTTTGAAAAAAAAATCAGTTTTTTTAAAAGAAAATACCTAAAAAAATAAAGAAAATACCCCTGAAGATTCTGTTCATACTTTCAAAATATAAACTCTCATAGGAAATATGAGTTAGTGTGTTAGAAGTTGTATTATTACGTATACTCCTGATGACTTTGAAACCCTTTAAAAGTATCATCTAACAGAATAATAGTTCTACTTATTAGAGAGTATATGTTGAATGATTTTAACACTCATCTCCTCTGTTTCTAATGAATCAGAAAAGCTGATATGGAATGACATTTGACATAGTAAAGTCTGTCTTGAAATTCTCTGACTGGAAGAGAAAGAAGTGATGAGTAGGAGACAGAGCATAACAAACATTTTACAACATTTTCAACGCATGGGATGGTGTTCTAAGCACTTCACATGTCTTAGATGATTTCACACCACTAACAATCCTTTGAGGTGGGGTCTGTTATTATCCCCATTTTTCAGATGAGGAAACTGAGGCTTGGGAAGACTAAGGTACTTGTCTGAAATCATACAATTACTAAGTAGTAGAATTTGGATTTAAGTCCAGGTTCGTCAGGCTCCAGGGTCCATGCGCTTTCTATTATATCACATTAATCCCCAAAGAAGTTTAGTGACTCAAATTCTTTATTATAAGGCATTGTCATCTAGAAGATGAGTTACCACGTGGATGGATCCAGAGGAGGAGAATATAGTGAGATCTTTGGGACTGGTAATTAGGTTTCACTCAGCCACTCACTGGGGAAAGCTTCACGTCACGGTATATCATTTGAGATGGCTCTAGCTGCAATGAATTGAATGCCTAACAGTAACTTAGACAATAGGAGCCTTTCATTGTTTTTGTCACATAACAAGAATGCTGGATGTAGCCGGTAGCAATGACGGTTCACCAGCTCCAAGATGCCAGAGTGCTAGGTGGGTAATTCTCTTTCCTTTCTCCTCATGCTCACATGATGGCTGCATTGGCATCAACTGTGTGTGTGTGTGTGTGTGTGTGTGTGTGTGTGTGTGTGTGTGTGTGTGTGTGTGTGTAATCTCCTTACATGACAGCAAGTAAAGGAGGAAGAAAGAAAAAGGGTTCCTTCTCAGGGGTGTTCTTTTTATGTAAGAGAGGAAAATACTCCCCAGAAGCACCCAAGCAGATTTCTCCTCTGTAATTCATTGCCTAGAACGGTGTCACATGGACACCTTGAGCTGCCAGGGAGGCTGAGGGAAGTGAACACATGGTCAAAGGGAATGGGATTAGCTTGGTAGACATTGACCAATCAAGATTATGGCCCCAGGGGTGGCCACAGTGCCACCGGAAGGAAACTTGATGTTCTTTGAGCAAAGTAGGTGACCAATAGAGTCTGCCCGACATGAGCTCCTAAGACCAACACACCTGGGATACAGAGCAGACACCATTTTATAAAGGACTGAAAGGAAGTTGGTGACTTGCCCAAATTTGTGTAGACAGGATCAAGGTGAGAATTCCAGTCAGAATCCTTTGGCTACACCAGAGATTTTCAAACTGAGTGCCTCAGGGTTTCTACAAAAATTGTATTAGAATATCATTTTAAAACTCTCTTAGATATGTTTTTTAAAAATGTGATTAAAGATACAATACACATGTAATTTTCTCATATATCAGAAGTTGACACAACACAGTCCCTACCATACCATACACACCAGGTTAGCCTGGGCTGTCAGTTAACTCAGTTTTTGTCACTGTTGTTTTTCAAACTTAGAGTAAAGCATCGTCTGCGATCTCTAGTTCATCATGAGGTCTCCTGGGATTGCTAGCCAGGCTGTTAAAAACCATTTGTAACCATTTGTCCATGTTAATCTGGACTTTTTCAATACCGGACAACCACAATAAAATAATCAATTGGGTGTTGACAGTGATAGAAGGCTGCAGCCGCTCCAAGCAAATTTGAAATAATCTCTAATTGGAAATTGTCATGGGTATCAGAACAGCTGCATTATTCTCATCGACCGATGTACTATCTCTCTGGCCCCTGCTTACCTCTCCGCTGACTCTCCCTGCTCCGGAAGCATCTGTTTCAATGCTGGGAACACTTTTCTTGCCTCAGGGCTTTTGCACATGCTTTCCCCCCTAGCATGTTATCCTCATCTAATTAGATTCTGCTCATTCTTCATGTGCCAGTTAAATAGTACTTCCTTCCCTGACCTCGCAGATGAGGCTGGTACCCTGGGTTTCACACTTCCTTTGGCACACTTGTCGTTTTATAATGATTTTGTTCACAGCTTCCTCTCCTCCTGGGCTGAGAACTGTCTGAGGGCAGCAACTGTGGATGCCCCATTCAGTGCTCAGCCTTCAGCTCCTCATCCTGGCACAGTGTGGGCTCCAGTGGAATTAATCAGTTATTTTTGATGGAATAAATATGACATGAATAAGTAAATTTGAATTTAGATATAATATTGGTTAGAGGCAGGTAAGAATGGTGAGCATTTTCTTATTAAAGAAACGCTTATGAAATTGAAAGGTGGCGGACAGTGAAATATGCAAATGCGGATTTTAAGTGCACAACTCGATGCCTATTTCCATTTGTATACATTTTGTTAGCCTCCATCCACATGAAGTATGATATACTTTTAGCACCCCATATCTTTCCCTCATGATCATTCCTGTCACCCCACTCCCGGAGGGAACAACTGTTCTGATTCATATCACCATCACTTAGTTTTTGCCTGTTCTTAAATCTCCTATAAATACAAATTATTCAGTATGTACTCTTTTGTGCCTATTTTCTCCCATTCAGTGTGCTATCTATGAGATTCATCCACGTCGTATGTACATTTTCATTGTTTTACTGTGTTCCAGTGTATAAATATACCGTGATACAGTTATTTACTTTCCTATTGATGGATATTTGTTTTTTTTCCTCAGTTTGGAGCTATACTGAAAAAAAATGCAATGAGCTGTCTTATACAGATCTTTCTGTGGACATAAATTGTTAAAAGAGCCTTTGTTTTTTCCCCTTTTTTATGAAAAAATTCAGTCAACATGTGTTCTTAAGATGTTCAGAAATATCTTTTCAATTCTTAAAAAGCAATAAGAAGTCAGAATACCATTTAGATGAGAATCCTAACTGAACACTGGGCCAGAAGTTAGCACCCTGTCAGAGATGGAAAAACATGAAAATCTAATGAAATGGAAAACTCATTAAATTTGGTAATGTATCTAACAAAAAGTGTGTCCATAAAAAAAAGCGTACAAAGGTGTTCTTAGCAGCTTTATTCATTATAACCCCAAGCTGGAAAAAAAAATACCAACAATCTTTAACATATTCTGCACATTTTATTTATTTGGGAGGACACAGAAGAATTCTGCTATCCCACGAATGTCCTAGATTCTAATAATGTCCTACATTTATATAGAACTTTAAAGTTACAAATTTCACATACATCACATAGCTAATAAGTGGCAAAGCAGAAACTCAAATGCAGGACTTCTGATGCTAACTTTAGTGTGTTCCTGCATCACATCCTGATTACACCTCATCAGGAAAAGCAACACTCAACATGATTACTTATGACAAAGTGTATTTAATTTTTAACATTTTTAAAGCTGTGTCTTATACTTTGGAGAGTTTTTCTAATTAGAAATAATTAGTTGCATATGCATTTGGATCTACTCTTGTCAGTGGGTCTCAACCCTTCTGATCTCATGCCTTGCCAATCATCTCATCAAAGAGCGTGCACCCCTCTCGCACACAGTTCATTCCACCAAAAATGAAGTTACTTCTTGTCAGTAGACACTCTGTTATTATGGTTTTCATTTGTGGTAATTTCAACAAAATTAAAAAAAATTTTTTAGTAGAACACTTCTCATAGCTTTTTAAATGGCAGTGCATCTTGTGACTCTAAAGAGCAAGCTACCCCCGTGCACTGTAATTCCCAGTAGAATCCAATTAACAGCATTTAGCAGTTTCTGGAGAAAACACATTTGGGGAAACTCCATTCTAGACTTTTGTTTTCTTGGTTATCTTTTGAAAGCTGAACATTCAACTGTACCATTCCTTCAAATTTTGTTAAGTGACTGCCTGGAAATCCCACCAACAAATGATATCAATGGATGGTAAAGGCCTCATGTGCTGTATTCCCTTCCAGCTTGAAGATTTGCCACTTGACAGGAATTATCAGGACTAAACTGAAAATGACTAATCTCAGCTCAGGCACTGTGCTGGCCGAAGAGAAAATGTGTGCTGTGGTGGGGCCAGGGAAGAAGCTTCAGTCAGAGTTTGAAGTGCCAAAGAGTGAAGACCCTGGAGCCTGGCTTGGGTTCTTTCTAAAGCCAAATGAGCTTGCTCAGTGTGGAAAACGGTGAGAAACATGAGCTTGACTTACTAAGAATAACAATGCTGTTAACATCATCCTAAGGGGCAATACCCACCTCTTACCTTTTTATCTAACTTCCCTCTAACAACTAATATCTGCAAGATCTGTACCTTAATGGGCGTACCCAGCAGGAAAAAATTGCTTTCTACACATGCGTAGAAATCTTTCATAAGCTTTCAGTCAGCGTTGTTCGGCTGACAGATTCATCTGCAAATAGTTTTGTTTATTTTTGCCAACCATGAAAAATCACTCTTCATTCTGCCTGTAGCTGGAAATTTAGAGTCATGTCCATTTCAGGAAAAACATATTACTCTTTTTTTTTTTACTGACTTGTCTCCTCAAGAGTGCGGTGGTTTGTTCTATTAGTACCAGTAGAGCTGAGCTGTTTTCTTTGCCCAGTTTGGTTTAATTAGATATGCTAATTCCATATTGATAAATATTTTAAACAGATACACTATAGACTCCCTAATGTATAGTTAAAATAATTTTTATTCTGAACATTTTAAGCCTAGATATAGTTTAAAAGGAAGGAAAACTCTTAACCAATAAAAATGAAATAATTATTATTTTATTTTAAAAGACAAACTAAAATGTAACAACTAGGTGTTGAGGTACAGAGTAATTTTTATACTTATACAAAGACTCCCTTTGTATGTATTTTTCTTTCTACAAAAAGAAGACATTGTGTTCATAAACATAAAAATATACTTTATAGCTATAATTATTTTTACGTCTATTCTACCCATTCATCTTTTTGTTTTATAAAAAAAAAAAGAAGAAGATACACTGAGAATGATTAGCCGGTATATGTAAATTATATGAGCTGAGGGTTAGTTCTATTCTCCTGTTCTATGGGACTATTTCAAGTGGTCAGACTGACAAAAGATTAAATTCTGGTTCCACTGCTTACTGGCTCTCTAACTTGGGATCAATTATTCAGTCTCTTTGGGCCTCAGTTTCCCAATCTGTAAAAGTAGGATCATTGTAGAACCTGTCTCATGTGGCTGCCTTGAGGTTACTAAGTGTTATGCACTAAGAACAGTTACTCTATATAGTAAAAGTCAATAAACATCCTCATCAACATTATGTAAAGAGCGTGATAGACATACTGGTCCAGTTATATAACTAGACAATTTACAGACTGGGGAACTCAAGAGTAAACATTTGAAAAGACGTTAATCCCCACTTCTAATAATCAAGGACATAAATATATAAAATTATAATACCATTTATCATACATCCAACTGGTGATAATTTAAGTGTGACAGTGTCAGAGGATTTCAGAAAACAGGAATTCTCATATACTGCTGGTGGGAGTGCAGAGTGGGGCTGTCGCTTTGCAGTATCCCAAAAAATTGCAGATGCTCCTAATTTGCAATCCAGTGTTTCTACTTCATGGTATGTATATACTACAGAAAACTCTCACATAAGCACAAGGAGTTATGTGCAAGGATATTTATTATAGTACATGCTTTTTTTAAGAAGAAGGGGGGGTGCCTGGGTGGCTCAGTTGTTAAGCATCTGCCTTTGGCTCAGGTCATGATCTCAGGGTCCTGGGATCGAGCCCTGCGTTGGGCTCCCTGCTCAGCGGGAAGCCGGCTTTTCCCTCTCCCATTCCCCCTGCTTGTGTTCCCTCTCTAGCTGTCTCTCTCTCTGTCAAATAAATAAAATCTTTAAAAATAAATGAATATAAGTAAAATTAAAGAAGAGGAAACTGTATGTATGTCCATGAATAAGAAAATAGATAAATAAATATGATAAATCTATATTAGGGACTACCATATCACAGTTAAGGGAAATGAATTAGCTCTCTATACTGCGACATGGGTCTGTCCCCAAAACAGTGAAAAGGCAAGTTGTAAAATGATATATGTTGTAGAATATGATTTATGTAAACAAAGAGCCCTACAGAACTATACTATATATTATCACAAATAATTTTGAAATTTTATTTATTCAGTGAACCGGAACGATACAAACTAAATGCATGACAGTGGTTGTTTAGGAAAAAGGAGAGTTGTAAATGGGAAGGAAAAAGACAAAAAAGGACTTTAAATTTATTTTTTTATTAAAATAAGGCTTGACACAATTCTGTAAGGTTAATATTTGACATTCTTTGGTGAGTACATAGTCCTTTATTGTATATGTCTCTGAATGTTTGTGTTTTAAATATTTCCCAAAACATGTATATATAAACTAAGGTTTAAAAAAGATACTCTTCCAAAAAACGATAGCTATTATGCAAATATTGATTATCAAGAAGGGAAAGAAATAACTTTCCATTATAAATTAATAAAGGATATTGAAACACACTCTTTAGTGACATCCTGAAGGTCAAAAATCATGCTTGCTTTATCATTGTGCCTCTCAGGCCCCAGCACAGCACTCAGCATATAGTAAGTGTTCAACAAGCCTATATGAAAATACCCTGGGCCATAATTATCCAGGACATGAAAACAAATTACTCTCATTGATTATTAAGTAAATAAAATAATACAAAACATAAAAGAACAAGGAGGTATTTTAAATATGTTAGCAAAAGTTGAAAATGACTATCCCCAGTGTTGATGAAGATGTGGGAAAACTAGCAAACTAAAAAAATTTTAAAAATTAAGAAACATTTTTAAAATAAATAAATAAATAAATAAAAATGGAAAGCAGTTTGTTGGTATGTTTTCAGAGACAAAATGTTCCTTGGTCCAGTGATATCCTATTTTTGGAAATCTACCCTAAGGAAATAATCCAGAGATGAAAAGGACTATTACATATGTATATGTTTACTACAGGGTTACGTACGCTGGAGCTTGGAAATCAGTGCAAATGTTTACTGATCACAAAATGGCAATTAAATTATGGTATAAAAATGTGTTAGAATATTAAGCAGCCATTAAGACAATAATTATGAAGGTGTAAAGACAATGTGGCTGAAACATCTGATACTCAGCCAGAATTGACTTATTTGATAATTATGTACATATGTAGAAAAATTTATGAAATTATGATAAGCATAAAAAAAGCACGCAACAGAAAGGAGTACATGCATTCTGAATTTAAACTATATAAAAATCATATATGCAGATACCCAAAATGAGAGAAGATAAAAATTGGGGGAAAATATTTTTCTCTCATAGTTAAAATCTATTTTTATAGTGTTAATTTTTCTTTTTTTTTCAAAGATTTTATTTATTTATTTGGCAGAGAGAGACACGGTGAGAGAGGGAACACAAGCAGGGGGAGTGGGAGAGGGAGAAGCAGGCTTCCCGCGGAGCAGGGAGCCCAATGCGGGGCTCGATCCCAGGACCCCGGGATCATGACCTGAGCGGAAGGCAGACACATAACGACTGAGCCACTCAGGCGCCCCTATAGTGTTTTTTAAAAAGAAAAATTTTATCTGTTGTTGGCATAAATATTAAGGCATCTATTATCATGAAATACATACCTACTGTCATGAAATCCAATCATGACCAAATAAGAATGCTCTTAGTTGACAATTGACTTATTATGGAAGATAAAAATGGGTAGAAAAACTCCTGGTTGTTATATTTATTTTGAAAAAAAAATACACTAACAAATCTTAAAGAAAGAAAAGTGTAGATGATTCTTTTCAAATTGATTAGGGCTTCAATTTATGACAGATAGTGTCAAGCCAGCAATTTTAGTTGTTACTTATGCTTGCCGGAGAAGTGTTCAGTTACATTTTTAGAAATCAGCATCCTTAATTCTTTGGAAATTTGATGAAAACATTTCTGCCTGGAAACATTTCTGCTCCGTTCACATGTTATTTGTTTATTGAGTTCTGCAGAAGAAAGATGTGTCTCACAAAGAGTTCCTGTAAAAAAAGCATGAAAAATTGGGGGGACATTAGCCAGTGGGACCAGAGAAATACATGATTCTTTTCAGCATAAATATGATAAATATGAAAATAATATTAAATTACGTATGGAAAAAGCTTTCATTTATGTATTGTATGAGATTACTAGAGAAAGAATTATGTTATCCAGTATTGACCAAAGTAGAGAAATAAGAGAGAAAATGTATGCTTTATACTTTAAATCTGAGACATAGAGAGACCAATTGAGATTTTCAGAGGATGTCATCCCTGGTTGCTGCCTCTCATTTACACATTACCTGGGAGAGCATCGTGCAGCTGCATATTCTCAGCTGTTGAATGTGTTCTGCTCATTTTCCAGTGCGGAGGACAGGCTTAATGCTTTCTCGGCAGTGTGTACTTTTTCACTTGTGCTGTTTGTTTACCTGTCTTCTTGCTTATTTATTGTTTGCATTTAGCTTGCCCTGCAAGTGGTTCTGAGAATTGTAGTGTGAGTGGACAATACCTGTGCAGGCCATAATCTTTACAAATAAATCTCTCCCTCTCTTCAGTTTTTCTATGGGGCCTATGTGGAGATTCATTCCTTTTTATCACTTTACCTCAACTTGATGACATTTTCTAAAGGACCACGTATATTTAAACAAAATGTAAAGGAGATGAGGTTTTTGTTTGGTTTGGGGTTTTTTTTAGATTTATGAAACCTGTCCTTAGACCCCCAAATTCTTTCCACAGAAGTTAAATCCTAGTGCATAACTATTCTCCACATTAAAAACCAACTCTTTTCCTACTTATGTAAAAGATAGTGCTAGTTCCAAGGTCTTGGGCAAGTCACTAAACCTGTTTTCAGATTCATCTGTAAAATAAGGGAATTGGACAACATAAGCCCATGGTTCAATGAAAGTTCAGTGATTTCCAAAAACCTTTTACTTCATGAGCTTTCCAAAGAATAACTGCACAGATAGTTTAAACTCTGGGGAATGGTGCTTGGTGAATAAATATTTAATAGTGTATTATTGCAATAAATAAATTGGTGTTTACATAGTAAAGAATACAAATGTTTTGTGCACACATTCTTGACCCACTTCTGTAGTCTTTCTTCAACATTCCCCAAATAATTATTTTTAAGAAAAGATGAACATCAAAATATTTCCATTTATAGCAGTTTATGACCACTGGTGGTTAAATCTATAAAATAATCCAGTGGTTTATCCCTCTTATCTTGAGAATGTTTAATCATCTTTGATATTTGCTTTAAATTAGCACTGCCAAATGTACATTTGTATAAAATCTCCCAAATCATGAAAGATTTATAATTTGAAATGTATTTGGATTATTCTGTAGTTAATCAGCTAGATAAAAATTAGGAATATTGTAACTAGAACAACTGAGTTGAGCTGAATGTTATGAGAAATGAAAAATTTTTTTCAGTGTGCTTTGGCTACAGAAATGAAACTAAAAACCAATTCACTATCAGAGAATTGATGTGCTCAGAGGAGCCATATGTGTCCTTTTCAGGATCCCAGGTTAATAATCAAAGCATAGATCAGAAGAATATGGGTCTAGAGTGGTGCATTCTTGCTAATAAGCATTGCTGGCCCTTTATGTGTTTGTGTAGGTTGATTAACTCTGGAAAGACTCTTTTCCCACTCCTGAGAAGTATAATGATAAAGAATCCCTTGCCATTCAATTCAGCAACTAGGTATTAAAGGCTGGTTCTAGTGGTGTGCCGTGGACGTAGCAAGGCCCTAGCTGCTGAGGGTGGTGACAGGCTGGGGCGGGGGTAGGAGTACCAAAGCAGCACAAAGGGAGATGTGCTCTATAACACACTGACATGTCTACAACTTGGTTGGAAAGTGCAGTAGACCAGGTTGGTGTGCACAGTCATGGCTCCTTCCTTTCTTAGAGGACTCTCATTTGTGTAAGATCCACACTCTTCCTTGTAGACATGACTTTAAGGGAAGGCATGAAGGATTCCTAGCCTCTGAAGTCTGCCCTCTCCCCTTGGTTCACGGAGGCATGAGTATCCAAAGCAATGATGGTCAGCCAGGTACAAGGCCAAGTTGGCTTGAAGGTGTGGGATTAATGTTTCTGCAAGAGGTTTTCCTTAATCTTGAAGAAACACAGGAAAGAGAAAGTCCTTTTACTGCCTTCACTACCTCTGGACATTGACCTCAGATATAATCTCTTCTTCAGACATCTTGCATCCAGGAGGCCAAGACACTAAAGATGACTTACACTGGACCTAAGAAGAAGGATGGATTTGCATAAACAGCAAAACATTTTACCCTAAGCATGAATTTACACATCTCTGCACACAAATGTACATTTCTGTTGGGTGTTTGGAGTGAATTTGAACGTTCAGTTGGAAGTAGAGGCTGCTCACCAGTTCTCCAAAGTGGTTGTAGCCATTGGCTCTCCCACCAGCAACATAGGAGAATTCCATTTGTTCTTTCTATTGTGTTTTTTTGAATACTGATATCACATGCCGCTTTCTCCACTTTGTGCCTTGCATTTTTCTTCCAGTCATTTCTTTTGATAAATAGAAACTGTTAGTTTTAATATTGTCTAGCTTATCCATTTTTTTATGTATAGCTTGTAATTTTTTTTTGGTATGTGGTTGAAGAAAACTGTGTCTCTCCAAGTTCAGAAAGATAAGCTCTTTTGTTGTCTTCTAGAAACTTCATTGTTTTACTTATGTTTAGAGCTTAAAAATTCACCCATAATTTATTCTTGGGAGGAATCAAGATTCATTCCTTTCTCCATATGGATATCCAAATGTGACCCAGGATCATTTATTGGAAAGACCATTCTTTCTCTCACTGTGTTGCAGCATCATGAATCAGTGACTGTATTTAAAAAGATCTACTGTTGGAGTTTATACATTTTTCTGTGGTCAGTTTGTCTAAGCTTACACCTGTATCATACAGCTCTTATTACTGAAACTTAACAAGTCTTGATTTTTGGTGTTATGAGCCCTCTGACTTCATTATTGTTTGTTGTTGTTTATAATTGTTTTGATTATCCTAGGTCCCTTCCATTTCCGTATAAATTTTTAAATCACCTCACTAGCACACAAAAATTTGCTCAGATTTATATGGGATGAGATTGAATCTATATAGTAGCTTGAGCAAAATTAAAATTTTTATAATAGTCTTTTAACATGAAAATTCATATGATTCCATTAATTTAGATTTCCTTTTATTTTTTGCCCTGTAGTGTTCTGTGGTTTTCTTTGCAGATGTCTGGATGTTTTTGTTAGATCTATTCCTAGAAATGCAGTGCTTTTTATCATTATTTCAAATGGCATTATTTTAAAAGTCTGTAATTTGTTTTTTGCTGGCATATAGAAATAGAATTTATTTTTGTGTATTGATAGTTTAAGTTCTTCCTTGAGAACTTTTTTTTAAAGATACGAACTGGCTAGGAGTGGCAGGACAATATTGACAGTAGACATCTTTGTCTCATTCCCAATCTCAGAAGGAAAGCTTTCAATAATAAGTTATGATGCTTGTACTAGGCATTTTATAGATATCCTTTATCAGTTGAAGGAAGTGTCTTCCTATTTTAAGCTTTAAAAATTTTTGAATTTTAGTTCAGTTTTTAATCATGAGTGGTTATTTAATTTTGTTAAAAGCTTAATTTTCCGTAATTGGGGATTTTTCTAGTTGTATTTTGTCATATGTTTCTAGTGTAATTCCACCATGGGGAGAGAAGATACTTTGAATGATTTCAGCCAGTCTCCCTTGCACTAGGTCCTTATTTGCTAAAATGATCATTTGTTTCCCGTTTGGCTAATGTTTCCTGTGTACAAGCTCCTTGTATGAATCCCTGAAAGGGAAAAGGGATTAGTGGAAAGATTCAAGATTCCAAACCTCTTTGAACCCCTAACATTATATTTACAAGAAACATTTCTCAGTTGTCCAAAATATGTCACTCTTGGTTATATATATATATATTTTAAAAAAAACCTTTAAAAAAAAGACACATTGCTGGGGTGGGGTGGATGAAATGGGTAAAGGGGGTCAAAAGGTAGAAACGTCTAGTTATAAAATAAGTAAGTCCTGGAGATGTGTGTATGGCATGGTGGACTATAGTTAATAATAATACCGTATTAAACATTTGAAAGTTCCTAAGAGAATCAATTCTAAAATTTCTCAAAACAAGAAAAAAACTTAAGTATATATGGAGAGAGACATTAACCAACTGATTGTGAGGAACATTTTGCAGCATATACAAATATAAAATCATGTTGTACACTTGAAACTAATGTTTGTTTTTTTAAAGATCTATTTATTTATTTGAGAGAGAGAGAGAGAGAGAGAGTGGGGGGAGGGGCAGAGAGAAAGAATCTCAAGCAGACTCCCTGCTGAACAAGGAGCCCACCCCGGCTTGATCCAAAGACCCTGAGATCATGACCTGAGCCGAAATCAAGAGTTGGACACTCAACCTGACTGAGCCATCCAGGTGCCCCCAAAATAATTTATATGTAAATTATATCTCAATTAAAAAGAAGGCAAAGACAGAAAAAAGATGAGCACTTTGCCAAGTTTTCAGAATTATTTTTGAAAGTATGGACTATCGATGCCTTATATAGTACAGTTCTGATGGAAATATTAGCTATATTTTATCTTCCATATTTTCAATGTGGATAACAAAATTGAAAAGCCTGTGTACTAACACAAGTTAATGTAAAGATCAACAGGTTAATGGGATATCAGGCCAAGCTTATACATTCATCAGAATATTTGTACTGTTCTCAGAGGTTTATTGGAGGTCAAGATGTTCTATTAGCATTCAATGATATCACTTCAAAGGAGTGGCATTTCTGGTTATTTCTGTTTGTATACGACTTCTTTTTCAAAAAGTTAAAAAAAAAAAAACTTTTGGGGCGGGCTTTCAGTGGGCTCTGTTTCTTTGGTGCCATTGGTGGTACTTGCAAATAAAGCCATATGAGGCAATGTGCTGACAACATTAAATGTTCTAGATGGCAGTTCTCTGGAGTGTCTTTGGGGAGTTTATCCACACAAGAAGTTTCCAGAAGAAAGCACACCAAGAGGTGGTGGGGCAGATTGGGATAGGTGTCACAACGGGGCCTGTTTATGGGGCAGTGAATATGCATCACAATGGAAATCTGTCAGCATTTCTGAAAAGACGCCGTCAGCACAATAAGATGCTAGATGCTGAATATCAGAAAAATGCAATGGGAAGATTCAAGTTCAACACATTTGGGTTAAAAAAAATAAAAGAAAACTGGATAAAAATCTAAAGAAAGGATTGCTAGAGTGGCAGTTCCTAAGAGAACACAAAGTGGTACTGAATTCAGAATTTCATATTATGGTAAGATTCTTCAATTATGAAAATATTAGCAGATGGCAAAGGGAGCTGGCTTTATTTTTATTTCTTTTCTTCACAAACAATGTTATGGAGCGCTTCCACCCCCCTTGATTAAAGTAGGTTATGTTGATCATAGGAAATCTGGAAAATGGAGAAAAGTACAAGCATAATAAGTTCATCGTAATCCCCAGAGATAAGCACAGTTAATAGTTTGTAATACAGACTATCAGTCTTCTCCACATAAATATATGACTTTAAAAACCAATTTAATCACACTATACACAGATGTACCAAATATAAGGCAATTTATTTCTCCTAAGTGCTCTGATCCCCATTTTTAGCCCTCCCCTGACCTTGCCCCCACCTTGGGTATCAAGAAAAGAAAAAGTAATTCAAACATTCCATCTCTAAGATTTCCTGTTCTTCTGCCCAGCTCCTTCCCTGATCAACTTATTTAAAATTACATATCTCCCCACTGCTGTCCTCCTATTCTGCTTTATTTCTGATCTTTTCCCATAGTTCTTACTATTATCTAACACCCTCTACATTTTGCCTCTTGTTTTTACTTTTCAATTTTTTTCTTCCTCAGCTAGAATGTAATTTCTATAAAGGAAGGACTTTTGTAATTTTTTTTTTTACCCCTAAATGCCCAATACCAAGATGAGTGGCCTTTACAGAGCAGGCCCTAAATCCATATTTGCTGAATAAATGAGCAAGTGAAGTGCTAGTGGGGATTTGGCTTACACAGGAGAAAAGAGGCTGCAAACTTTCTGTCCTCTGGACTCTGTGTGGTCTTTTCTGCCGAGGTGGGACTGCTCTTTTTGGCCTATGACCTTAGCCATTTGTCCTGACCTTGAAACCACAACTCTAAATGCCCTCTTGTTCCTGGCCCAGGCTCTTTGGCTCTTCTTCAAAACTGGGTATTCTATATTTGGTAACTGGAGCAGGAAAACTTCTAGATCCTCTAGAAGGCACCAGCAAGCCCTAGTGAAGATGGCAGGAGGGCCCGTAGCTTTGCCTGAGTCTCATTTTACTCTCCTTCTCCCTGAGCCACCTTCATATTCCCAGTGCCGTGTCATTTAGGTCATGGAATCAAACTGAGGACTGGTGCTTTCCAGTGCTTTCATATGTCTCTTAAGATATTCTAAAGCTGTGCTGTCCAATACTGCGGCCAGTGGCCACATGCACCTATTTTTTTTTTTTTAAGATTTACTTATTTATTTTAGAGAGGAGGGGAAGGGCAGAGGGAGAGAGAATCTCAAGCAATTTCCCCGCTAAGCAAGGAGCCCAACTCGGGGCTTGATCTTAGGGCTCTGAGACCAAAATCAAGAGTCGGGCATTTAACCAACAGAGCCAAGTGCCCCACGCATGTACCTCTTGAGTACAGTTGACCTTTGAACAGCAGGAAGGCGAGATCACTGATGCACCACACAGTGGAAATCTGAGTATAATTTTTAACTCCCCCAAACTTAACTACTGACAGCCTACTGTTGACCAAAAGCCTTGATGATAGATAACATGTACAGTCAATCTAACACTTATTTTGTATGTTAATGTATTATATATACTGTGTTCTTATAAAAGAGCGAGCTAGAGAAAAGAAAGTATTTTTGAGCAAATCATAAATAAGGAAAAAGACAGTACTGTAAAAAAAAAAAATCCATGTATAAGTGGACCCATGTAGTTGAAACCCAAGTTGCTCAAGCGACAATTATACTTGAAACATGGCTGGTCTGTGTGTGAAGAACACGTCGTGGATTTCAAAGACAGTAACAAAAATGTAAAGTGCCTCCTTAGTAATTTTATGTTGATTATATGTAAAAATACTATTTTGGTTATATTCGTTAGAATAAAATATATTATTAACATTAATTCCACTTGCTTCTTTTCACCGTTTCCTGTGGCGATTAGAAGATTTGAGCGTATAGGACGCAGCTGGCATTTGTGTTTCACGTGATGTTTCTATCGATGGGCACTTTCTAAAATTCCCTGCACCCACCACTGGCAGAGGGGGAAATAGCACCCTGGCCCCAACTTCCAAGCTCTCCCTCACTTTTCTCGTTCAGATAATGCCTCGGGACAGGATAGGGCCAACTTTGGGCTCTTCTTCCTTCTCCCTGAGAGCATTTTCTTCCCCTTAGGGTACTGTGGCCAGGGGTTTTTCTGGGCAAAAGAATCATCTTCTCTAAATTAATAGAAAAAACTATGATTTAAGTTTTTAGGCTTTGTCCCTAATATGCCAGAAGAATGTAGAAAATTATTTTTTCTTTTCCTTCCCACAAAACCTGGCTTTAAGGTTTTGTCTTTGACAGAGCTTTGCAGTCGCTTGGGTCTTCTACCTGGTATCTGCCTTACTTCTGAAGCACCAAAGTCCTATTCTTGGCTTTTATGTGTGGAAACCGCCCCCATCCCCGATACGTATGTCAATGTGATATTCTTAATCATACTGATATGTATATCAATATTATATTCATATCATGTTGATGTATCAATATTAAATTCTTATATATATCAGGTATATACCCACAATATTGCAAGAAAAATACTGTCCTTATTGCATAGGCATTATTCTAATTTTTACTTAATCAGATTTTTATAATTTGCATTTTTCTCTTTAAAACGGAGCGTGGGGGCACCTGGGTGGCTCAGTCGTTAAGCGTCTGCCTTCAGCTCAGGTCATGATCTCCGGGTCCTGGGATCGAGCCCCGCATCGGGCTCCCTGCTCGGCGGGAAGCCCCCTTCTCCCTCTCCCTCTCCCCCTGTTTGTGTTCCCTCTCTCGCTGTGTGTCTCTCTGTCAAATAAATAAATAAAATCTTTAAAAAAAATAAAAAAAATTAAAAAAATAATAAAACGTAGCGTGACTGGAAGATGGAAGCATGGCTCCCTGGCAGGAGGATGTAGCGAATACCACAGCTGTCAGGAAAGAAGTTTCAAATGACCCTCACCCCATCCACAATAGGGATTCAGATTTTTTGCTATTCCTACACCTTCAGCCTCCCCCATCTACCAGGATTTCTACTAGCGTAGAAATAGCACTCCGAAGATACCAACCCAGAAATGATTTATTTGTGCTTGATTTGAAGGGCTCTAAACACTTGCTTAGCTCCTAGTATGTGTCCTGAGGGTAGACCACTTTGCTTGGTGCTCATAAACAAACATTCTTCCCCAAAACACAAACACCCTGGATGATTCATGTGCTTCAGGTAGGCTTTCACCTGCTCACATAGTAAGCTGTCTACACTGCGGGTGAGTTATTTCATCCCATTCTTCTGTCAGCAGAAATGGAAGCTTGAGTGACAGTGGAGAGGGACCCAGAGGAGAGGGGGCTGGCTGAGGAACTGTGGGTGGGAGTGGAACATCCTAGTCTTGGTCTGGGGCAGACCGAGGGCAGCACCAGGGGCCCAGCTTTCTGAGTAGAGGGCCACAGAGAGAGGAGCGTGAGGAGGAAGCGAGGGTCTGAGGACAGGTGATTCTGTGTCACAGTCTTTCCCAGCCTGGTGCCCAGTCGTGGCAGCCAATTCCTCCGTGAATGAGGAGCGAGTCCTCGTTCTTTCTATCAAGTAAATACACAAAACGTGGTTCGAATTATAGCACGGGGACAGGACCACGGGCAGAAAGAGCTGCACTGTGACTGAGGAGCGGTTGATTATATACTTTTAAGTTGAGGGGTGGGCTAGAGATAACAGAAGTCTCTAAAGTGATTTCCATATGTTAGAGAAGACTTACAGGATCCTAGAGGTCTGGTTCTTGTCAGGCTGAGGTTGCCTTTTAGTCTCTAGCAAAACATCAACATTAAGGCAGCCAGGAGTTCGTGGAGGAATGCCACAGTTGGCTTGTCTGGGGTATTTATCAACAGTTGTTGCAAGTTGTAAGAACATTCAATTTTATCTACATTTCTCTTGCCTTTGTTCTCCTTATCATTCTCCCCCCTGAACAGTTTTGACCCTTAAATCTTAAAGCTGAGGGTGGAAGGTCTTATCTTCTGTAACTTCTTCCTGCTGAAGAGGGGTGTACTGGAGATGTCCCCACCGATGGGTCAACATTGGTCAGCTGGGGGAATTCTTATATAGGACTTATGAAAGGAAGAGTCGGCTGAATCCACGGTAGACAACATAGATGCATCTCTTTGAGTAGAAAGGATCATATATCGGCTGGAAGTTACGGCAGTGAAGGAATCTCAGCAACAGGCAGGGAGACCCCAGAAAAGACAATGAAATAAGATTAATATTGTTATGAGAAAAAGAAGCCCAATGAAAAGAACTTTGATAGTTGACCGAAAATCCTCCTCCAGCCCCAGTGTTTAACCAATCTTTAAAGGGGAGAGATGGTTTAAAGCACCAGTTTGAGCGTTCATATCTTTTAGCAGTTCCTTTACATTCTTGTGATATCCTGGAATATATACACAACATTCAGTTTTATTATTTTATTTTATTTTTTTAAAGATTTTATTTATTTATTTGACAGAGAGAGACACGGCGAGAGAAGGAACACAAGCAGGGGGAGTGGGAGAGGGAGAAGCAGGCTTCCCACCGAGCAGGGAGCCCGACACAGGGCTCCATCCCAGGACCCTGGGACCATGACCTGAGCCGAAGGCAGACGCTTAATGGCTGAGCCACCCAGGCGCCCCAGAACATTCAGTTTTAATGATGGCACCTGTACTACCTTGTGCAGTGAACCTTATTTTTAAAAGAATACGTTGAAGCTGAATAATAACAGCCATACAGCTGTCTCTGCAACAAAAGTAATTTCTTAACAGGGTTTGGTCAGTTTCATGCCAGGAGGCAGGAGCTCTTGAGTTCCTCTGGTGTTTGGCTCCGATCTCACACTCTGTGCAGTGTTAGCACTTAGAGCTCCTGTCACCTTGGAGCATTAATGAGTTAAGCAGGGTTTGACAACAATCCAGAAGGTAGTGCTTCTATACGATTGTCAAATCGTTAGATTTCTATTTCCAAAGTATAATCAGCAATGTATGCATCCAATACAGCTCAATCAGTAAAAAATAATAATAATAATGCAATGCAGACAAACAAAATAAGGAGAGATGGTAAGATCACCTGGCCAATGATATTGATTGAGAAGATTAAAATATATGGCAGCGAAATAGTATCTTTTTACTTAAATTGAGTTTTCATTCTGATGGCCCCCACACCAGCCAATAACTCGTAACAGCTTTAGGGAGACAGGTCTTCTTCAAGAAAAATGAGTTTTCCCCCTTTGGCTTTATCATGGAGTCAATATTACTCTTAGCCAGAGAGGGCCCTGAGCTCATAAATACTGAACACTTGCAGGGACAACGTTCTCTCCCTACATGAGCTTGAGAAGGTTGTCAAGGACAGGATGACTTGACAGAAAAAAAACGTACTACAAGCGCCAATGTGTTCAAGTACTGAGGATGCTGGCTCTGAAATCCATTGACGTAGAACTGACAGCGCTGGCGAAGGGGTTTTCAGAGCAATCATTCAGACATGATGGTATTGGACGTGGGGCATTGGAAGATTGACATCAGAAATTTGACTGGCCCATATTGGGAGCACATTTCACAGCTTCCCCTCTTCTGTGGTACAATCCTAAAAGTGCCAAAAGAGAATCTTGACTATCTGCCATACTAGACAAAGAGTACTGCAATTGCTGGATGAGGACGGGAAAGTCTTATTTGTGTATCATCCTCATTCTTCTCATGCGCATTTCCCTCTCCTCTCCGTCATTTTCCCGTAAGGCAGGGAGTTTAGGCTGTCCCTCCTCCCGTTTTACCTCTTCCCAACTCCCTTTCTCCCCCTCCAGGGCATCTGGCCACACCAATGGATGGCAGCAATGTGCCTCCTACTTCCGTTGCTCCTACCCCGCAATATTATTCCCACGTTGAGTTTCATATCTCCTAGAACACTCTTGAAATATAAAAACAAAAGTTAAATTTGGAAATCTTGGTGCCATAAAATCCAATTATACAGTTCTCACTGGTGTCATGTTTGTAGTTAAACCATGCGCCCGCAGTGACACATCACGTGTGGCTCTAACACAGCTAGGCTGATTCGCTACGCCCTCTCTTACAGTGGAGCTTAGTGGTAAAGGCTCTTTGTAAAGGTCCTTTTTCCTTCTTTCCCTTCTTTGTTTAGTTGAGTAGCTACTTATAGCTTTATCAGCCATCCTCCGAAAGAATCATTGCTTCCTCTCTCTGTAAAGGGCAAGAATCCAGCATTCTCTTATCTGCTCTTCTTGAATAGCTTTCAACCCCTCCTTCCTTTGTTACCATCCAAAATGTTAATTTTAGACTCCTAAAACAGAGGTCTTCTGATTCACAGCTGGATGTGCTTAACCCGTCCTAGAAGCCCGTGCTTTGTGCTTTTTTTAAATTATTTAGACCTGCCAGAGAAGTCTGAATCTGTTTCATCTTCACCTTGTCTTTTATAATATATATATATTTTTTATCTTACAGTGTTCTCATTAGTCCTCATGGGCATGCTTATGGGCTAATATAGCCCTCGAAATCACCTTCTGGCATTGAAAATTCTGCCTTGGGGCTTCTGAAGCACTGGAAAGTCTGCAGGGACCCCTCTCCTCCAGGCCAGTTGAGTCGATTCCCTGGATCTTTAGAGGAATAAGAAACGCACCCTGACAGTAATTCCCTCCATTGGGTACCCCAGTGCTGCATTCCGACAAATGAATGTTACATGTGGATTGTAGTTTATATTATTTAAAACATACACATCCATCCAACAGAATGTCCTTTTCACTGTTGGTGCAAAGGTGATATGTGTCAATTAGAAGTGATCTGTGCGATAGCAGTAAAACTACAAATACAAGTAAGATGCTGTTGGGACAGAGACATCGTGGTTTCATGCCAGCACTCCGGCATGGGCACCAGAAGCCCTGCCCGTAGGTCTGTGACCTTGTGCCTTGCCCGGTGGTACAAAAACTTCAATCCAAATCTCAATTTCCTCCAATTCTTAGCATACCTTCTTGAGATGTTCTTCTCTGGGGAAAGCAGAAATATTCTCAGGGTCTTCTCTATAGTAAAACTTTTTTTTTCTGCAACTTCCAGTTTGGCTTGGGATAAAAATTTCTGATCTTATAGTAACAAAGAAATCATCTTTAGGAAGAAAACACTTGCCTGTGGCCTTATCAAAACTTTGAAGGAAGATACTGCCCAAGTATAAAACGTGACTAGAGTCCCTCGGGCCTTTCCCACTGCTAGAGCCACACAGAGACCTCTGGCTTTGTCGGCAAGAGCTCACGTGGTCCCTCGCACACATGTCCTTAGCAGAGCTAGGCTCGGTTAAACAGGATGATCTGCAGACATTGGAAGACTGGCCCCATAGCTTGGGTGCTGGGTGGTTCTGCGCAGACCTCTGCTAGAACTTCCTCCAATATATCAGAACACAACAAAATCGGTAAACTGGGCATTGTGTATTAAAATGGTTACTATGAATGTGGGAAGTTGCCTTCATCTACTACTAAGTGGTAAAGCAAGGTTATGAAACAGTATTGCCGTACAATTCTATTTTTATTTAAAATGCAGAATAAAAGACTAGAAATAGATACAGTGAAATGTTTATAACAGCCTTGGCGGCTGTCATTACGATAATATAAAAATTGTCGTTAGTTTCTTTTAGATCCCTCCAGTGCTTTTTTATGAAAATAAATGCAAATATGATACATTTTCTTATTAATCCCCTTTGTTTTTACACAAAAGATGTTTTTACATGAAAGATATTTGTACTAAGTTATTCTTTATAAATACAAACAATCCCTGAACCTCAGACTCTCCTTTCTCCCTCACCTGGTTTACAGGATGCTCCACTTACCTGCAGCCCCGCCTCTGGCTTACCTGTAGGCTTCGCAGGTCTTCTTTTTCTGGGACCCAGGCCAAACGAGCAGTGGCTGTCTGAGACATGCTCTTCTTATGGGAGAGGGCAGGAGCAAGAAGCTGGTGGAAATTCATGCTGCCTCAGGAAGCTCAGACCTAACAGGCATCACATTATTTCAGTGGCTATAGCATATCACATGGCCGAGCCCGATGTTGGGGATGTATAATCTTATTAGAGAGCAATGCTTTGCACAGTGTGTTTTTCACTTCACAGTGTGTCCTGGAGATCTACTGACTTGAATATAGAGAGGGCTTCTTCACTTTCTAAATACTTGTATGGTACTTCATCTTGTGCATATAATGTAGCTTATATAACCAGCCCTTTACTGATGGAAACATGGGCTGTGTTCAGTCTTTTATAATGTCACACAATGTTGAAATAAGTAATCTTATCCATATATCATTTCATATGTGGGAGGGGTATAGTAGGATAAAGGTTAAGGTACCCTAAGGAAAACATCCAGATATACAGTTCTTAAGGTTATTTCCTTCATGGAGCAGTCCAGAGAATAGTGTAGGGGGAGTCCGGTTTGCCGGTGGTCTCTTACTTCTGGTCATTCAAGGGTATCATAGTCCACTGGGGCTACTGTGACAAACTGCCATAGACGGTGTGGCTTTAACAACAAATATCTATTTCTTAAAGTCCTGGATGTGGGGAGTCCAAGACCAGTGCATAGGTAGATTCAGCTTCTGGTGAGAACCCGTTTCCTGACTCATGGACAGAAATCTTCATGCTTTGTCCTCACATGGCAGAGGGAATGAGGGATCTGCCTGAGGTCCCTTTTATAAGAGCATGAATCTCATTCATGAGGACCCTATCCTCATGACCTAATCAGCCCCAAAGTCCCATCTCTTAATACCATGATATTGGGGGTTGGGATTTCAACCTATGAATTTTGAGGGAACACAAACAGTCCATAATAAGGGGCTAGGTTCCTTCCATCTCATTCCTCCGGCCTGGCTCAAGGTCTTAGTCCGCATGACTGAAACGGGATCAAGGACACATCCTTATTTCGTGTCACAGGAAGCAAAAGAGATATCATGGAGATGGGCATGCCCTACATGTGAGGACCCAGACCAAGAAATGATGAACATCTCATTCAGTCACGTTCCACCGGCAAAGACCTAGTGACATAGCTGCCACAAGCTGCAAAGGAGGATGGGAAATGCAGCGTCTGATGGGGCAGCCATGTGCTAGCCACACTTCTGCCATCATGGTAGAAGGCGAGAGTAGGAATATCTGTAAGATAAATTCCTAGAAACAGAATGGCTCGGCCAAAGGATAAATACATTTGTAATTTTGGAAGGTAATACTAAATTGAATTCCACAGGAGCTGAACCATTCAGTACTCTCATCAGCAACGTATGAGAGTATGTCTCTTGTCCTCCCAGCATGACAAGAAAGGGTATTGTCAGACTCAGGTGCTTTTTGTCAATTTGAAAGTTTTAAAAAAGGCATCTCAGTTTAGTTTTGATTTGAAAATCTCTTATTTTGAATGGGATTGAGTATCATTTCATATGTTTAGGGGCCATTTGTATTTTCTTTCTCTAAAAATTGTCTGGTTTTTTTTGCCTATTTTCCTATCGGATTATTAGTCATTTGTGATATGAGTTGCAGGTATTTTTTTTCCCCGCAGCTTGTGTTGTCTTTTTATCATAATCAGAAATCCCCTTTCGTCCTCCCACTCTAGTGTCTAAAGACATTTTTGATTGTCACCACCAGACAGGCCGGGCTTCTACGTATCTGGTAGGTAGAAGCCAGAGATGCTGCCCACTGCCCTACAGTGCACAAGAAAATATCCTCCAATAAGGAATTACCCAGCCTGAAATGTCAGTCATGCCAACGTGGAGAAACATTGGTTTAAAGGAATCAGCTCATGGCTTTTGGTAATAATTTAGAACATTTTATATTTTCCATTAAAATTTTTGATCTATTTAGAATGGATCCTGGTCAAAAAGAAAAAGTATGGCATCAAAAACTAATGATGTAATGTATGGTGATTAACATAACAATAAAAAATTTAAAAAGAAAAAGAAAGAAAAAGTATGGATTCAGGTTTTATCTTTTTCCAGAGGGGTTCCCAGTTGTACCAAAATCAGTTATTACTCCATGTATTATCTCTTGTGTGTAACAAAATGCCCCAAACTTAGCAGTTTGAAACACAAATGTTTATCATGTCACAGAGTTTCTGAGGATCAGAAATGGGAGAGTGACCTATCTGGGTGGTCACTTCTCTGGGTGGTTCCGGCTCGGGGTTCCTCATAAAGTTAGAGTGAAGCTAATGACTGCGAGGAATGTAGTCATTTGGAGGCTCAAAGACCAGCTTCAAGATGATTCCTTTGGTCGTTGGCAGGCTTTAGTTTCTCCTTGGCTGTTAGCTGGAAGCCTGTGTTCCTCAACATGTGGGCCTTCCCTTCGGGTACTTGAGTGTACTCATTATATGGTATCACCTTCCCCAGAATGAGTGATTCAAGACAGAAAGAGAGCACCCGACACAGATATTGGAGGGTTCTTTTTTGTATAGCATGGTCTTAGAAGTGACATTTGATCACTCATGCAATGCTCTATTTATTCATTAGAAGTGAATCACTAAGTCCAATATTCACTCACGAGCAAGAGAGTTAAGCTCCATCTCTTGAAAGGAGGGGTATCAAAGAATTTGTGGACAAATTTTTATTTTTTTTTAAAGATTATTTATTTATTTATTTATTTGAGAGAGAGAACGAGAGAGAGAGAGCACATGAGAGGAGGGAGGGTCAGAGGGAGAAGCAGACTCCCCGCCGAGCAGGGAGCCCGATGCAGGGCTCGATCCCCGGACTCCAGGATCATGACCTGAGCCGAAGGCAGTCGCTCAACCGACTGAGCCACCCAGGCGCCCAAGTGGACAAATTTTTAAAACTACCATGGTCTGTTTGCTTGAGATGCTTTTCTTTTTATCATATACTTAATTCCCGTGGAGATTGAACTGATTTCTAGAATTAATGGTACATTGCTTCTGACAACTCTGTCCAAGGTAATTTTTTTAAATGATGTCTGTGTCTAAGCCCACATTATGTGCCTCTACCAGCCCGGTAGATCAAATGAGATTATGAACATGAAAGTGCTTTGCAAACTCTAACTAGTGCAAACACTACTGTAAGGTTTTATTATTCCTATTTTTTTGTGTGAAGATATAGCCAAAAAAGTTCTGTATTATATTTCCTATTTGATTTGCTGAAATTGGTTCTTGGATCCAAGGTGGAATGTGAGTTGTGGGCCAGTTGTGGAATTTTCCATCATAACATTTCCTGTGGATACAAACTGAACTGAAACCCAATCCAGGAAACAAACATAAAATATGTCAACTAGTTTATATTCACTGAGTCTTATCTGTCACTTCTGGGGGTGTCATTTTATCTCTTATGTTGCTGTTCGGGAAATCATAGTTATTGCAGGTGTGTATAAATATGTGTGGCCGGGTTTGGTTATGAAATGGGGAATATGTGACCTCCACTTGATAAAGCCCCAGCAGGAGTTGCTAAAGATATGTTGTGTGATATGAGGCATGTTGCACCGAGCCACCCTGCCCAAATCTCTCTGAAATGCTGCCTCTACAGTCCTTCCTTGGTCCTTGCAGGACTTTTTTTTTTTTTTTAATATTTTATTTGAGAGTGAGAGCATGAGCAGCAGGGGGGAGGGCAGAAGCAGAGGAAGAGAGAGAAGCAGACTCCCTGCTGAGTAGGGAGGCCTGACACGCGCGCCTCCATCCCAGGACCCTGAGATCATGACCTGAGCTGAGAGAGACGCTTAACTGACTGAGCCACCCAGGTGCCCCCAACTTTTTTTTTTTTTTTTTAATTGCAGCAGTCTTATTAGATATATATGATCCTGGGGCAGGTAACACTTCAATCCTACTAATTAAAGCTGAGTTGAGGGGGAGGAGAAGACAAAAAGAGAGACTGGAACTTAGAGATAGGCAGGGAACCGGGAAAGGAGTAAAGAGATTGAGATGTAAAGACAAACCTTGTCTGTAATAGGCATTCACCACAACTATTAACATGTTTGGATTTTTTAAATGTGAAATCTCCAATTGGCGGTCCACGTGCTGGATCCAACCCACAGATAGGCTCTGTCTGAGCAAAAATATGTTTAAGGATATCCTGAGAAATTGCTGGCATTTCTTGAAAGAACCAGACTATCTTGTGATACTGGACATGCGTGGTAGCCATTCGCCAGAACTGTGTAGCACCTGTGACCTTTAGATGGAGTAAGAATTCTCCAAGTCACCACAGTCTCTGCGAGTCCTTTACACCTCCCTGTGACCCAGGTCATGTGTTAGTTACCATTTGTCATCTTACTTGTGTTGCTGTTATTCATGTAGTGGGAGAGTATTTTTGGTACGTTAGAACCTAATAAAAGTGGGGTAGAGAAGACAGATTGAAAGGACCACTTGTTTTAAGAAGAAGACTAGCAGGCTCCAGGGTGGGCCTCCCCCCTGTGGGCACTCACGTGCACAGAGCCCGGCTTAGCCAGGGCCGAAGTCAAGGGCATCCTTAGGCCTCTGTCAGTCTGCGTGCCTGTGTGCTCCTGCCCAGCCTCTTCACCTCCGGATGGCCTGCACGGTCTTTCCTCGGAGCGCTTCTCCTGCTCTACCTTGCTGCTATCAGAAAGACAAGAGCACAAGGTTGTATTTAAATTGGAGTGGCAGTTTGCGCCACAATGTGGTTGGAGAACCACATTCTCCAACACATTCGCCCTTGGTCCCTTGTGGCTGACCTATCACAGGATGCTGCCTTTGGGTTAAAGGCAGAGGTTTTCCGAGTGCTGTTCTCGGCCCCAAACAGCGACAGGGGCCTCATCCATTTCTGATGCCATCACTGAAGGCTTTATGTCCACCTCTCTACAGGTTTCCTAGCTCTGTTCAAGCTTTTTATTAAGGACCCATTGGGTGACAGGAGTCAGGGAGTTGCTTTCGTAAGAACTTCTTCAACAGAGCACTTCTAGGAGGGCCCTTACAGCCCCCCGTAGCTCCACCCCCGAGGACTCAGAAGAGAGATTGCCCTGACTCCAAGCCTGCTCGGCTTCCAGAGAAGGACACCACCCTGCTCACATTGTGGAGTGACCAAGTACTCCCTGAGGGAGAGGGAAGGAGTCCCAGTTGCCTTAGTGAAGAAGTATGTTCACTTCTTCAGGCTTCTCTCCCTGTCTGCCCAGAATTTGACCCACCGCTCCTGGGTTTTGGCAGGTTAAGGTCTCCATGTGCATTCAATTTCTCAACTAAAGCACACTGTGCTATTTATGTGGCCGCATGTGGCTTCTCTACCCTGAGTTAAAGATAGAGATCAGAACAACAGTGATAGCGCACGCACACACACACACACACACACACACACACACTCCTTCAGTGAGCACAGTTAAAATATTCTTAAACTTTATTCGAACCACACATGATAGAAATGCTAGAGGCAGTTTCACTGTGAATATACAGGTATGTTTTGTCTTTCTGTTTTCTTTCTTGTTTTTATCCTATGCATCATCTAGGATTCAGCTAAATGTAATAGAAATTCAATAACATTGGCTTAACCAAAGAGGAATTTATTTTTCTCCCTCAGCAATAAGTCAGATGTCATCAACATCCAATGTCCTCTCTTTCTGCTCCCCTTCCTTGAGCACATAGCTCTCTCTCTATCTCTCATTCTCTCTCCCTCAAATAAATAAATAAAATCTTAAAAAAAAGATTTATTTATTTATGGGGGGGCAGAGGGAGAGAATCTTCAAGTAGACTCTAAGCTGAGCACAGAGCCTGACACGGGGCTCGATCTCACGACCCATGAGATCGCGACCTGAGCCAAAACCAAGAGTCAGACGCTTAACCGACCGAGCCACTTGGGCACCCCTCATTTTTCCTTCACTCCTAATTTCTCACTACCTAATGCCTCCTTTGAAAGAGGAGGGTCAGTGCTCTGTGCAGGTGTGTGAAAGCAGAGGCTTTCCAGTGCCCAGGACAGTGGGGTAGGTCTGTTAGCTAAGTCGGAAACACTTGGGATCTGAGCCTCCACCGAGCCCGGAGGCAGTGTCTCTGCAGATGGAGAGGGAGTGGAGCTATGTAAATGTGGCTGTCTACCAGGCACGTTTCCTGGCCTAGGAACAATTTTGATTTTCTCTCTGCTAATTGCCCATCTCTGATTCTCCCAGACATTTCCCTCACCTTATCTGCAGATCAGTCAAAGGCTGAGTTGTATTTTTTTTTTATTATTAGTATTGGACTTTGGGACTATAGCCTGCTGCGGTGTGCAAACACAAGCAAAGCAAATACATGACAACATGAATAAATTCATTTAAAGTAAACTACACTCTTATAATTACTTTCTTGGATATTCAGCATAGTTTCTTCTCCTTAGGCAGCATGTACAGTCATGACTATTTCTCATTATTGCTCATACCATTAATATTAAAAGTAACAGCATTTATTGAAGACCTTCAATATGTCATAGCTCTGTAAAGAACACAGCCGGGACCCTCATGACGGGCTTCTACTCTAAAATAAGTGTCCAGACGGTGCTTCAAAATCACAGGGGAAATAATAATTCCTTTGTAGAAATTCCATGCACTGGCTTTGTGCAGCCAATGGAATTGGGCTCTGCTGGAGTTTCCCTTGGGCTCTTGGATATTTTCCTAAGAGTCAAGTTTGTTCAGGTAAGTCAGATATCTAGTCAAACTCCTTGGCTCTCAGCTCTTAACTGAATATTAAGACTCCAGTATGACCAGATTGACTGGATATTTTGGCAAAGCCAGACAGTGAATGAAGAGACAAGGTATATGAGAAGGTATATGCTTGAGAAGGCAGAGGAAAGAGACTCCAATAATCTATCCATTATCAAGATGCCATTCAACACCATGTATAGAAGTCTCCCCATTCATTGACGAGGTTTGGAAATGGCGTTTTTTTATGCGTGTGGGGCCATCTTTATCCACAGCAGGAAAGCTGAAAGCTCCTTGACTGCAGGCGTTGTTATTCATCTTTGAATTCTACTGCCTAGCACAGTAGCAAGTACACACTAAAAGTTTGTTGAATGAATGAGTAAAAAGGCAATGAAACTTTTGAAATTATATTTAACTGAACTAAGGGCTATGTAAACACACCCCAAACCTGTATGGGTTGGTAGAAGAAATGAATATATTGGATGAGGTTTTCTCAATAAAGAATAAAGAGGATAATTACAGGAGATGAGGAAGCACTGTAAATTCAGTTATTTTGCATGACTTTGGGCAAGTTGATTAACCTTTCTAAGCCTCAGACAGTACATACTTCACAGAATTATTATAGGGCTAAATAAAATATTTGACGCATTTAACATAATCCCTGGCACATTGTAACTTGTCACTAAATCTCAGATATTACAAGTTTCTTTTGATTTCTCTGGGACTCTTAAAGAAATTCTGGACCAAGAATCAAGTTGAGGAGTGTTTTGATATCCGGAAGTCTTGTGATCTGTAAGGGCTGCTATTTCTCAGGTATGGCTCCACCATCTGGTTATGGATTTTCCTCGAAAGAGCAGCGCAGGGAGGGGAATGCAGCCCCGAAGCCAGGCTGACCTAAGTAGCTCCAACTATAACTCCCATGGGGTGGACAAGCTTAATTGAGAAATTACAGCAACCCTGGGAATTTGGAAAGGAGAATCGTCCAGGGCAAGAAATCTTTAATAAAGAAGAAGCCCAGTGAAGAGGAGAAGGGGGATGTGGGGAAATTCAGAGGATGAGATTTGGAATTATTCTGGGGAGAAGTAGGGACCTTTTCCCGTCAAGACAGAGGTGTGTGCAGAAAGGGCTGTGGCATCCTGGGTGGAAAGGCGAGAACGCCAGGTCTAAGATTTGGGGGGAGATGTTAGAAAGGCACTGAATGTGGTCCCAACAACAGGGTACTTGTGAGTGAGTGAAGTGCAATGCTCAAGGGTTTGAAAGATCATCCTTCTAGATCCCCTAGCAAAGGGGATGGGGACAGGGGAACGGCGTGAGGGGGTCTTCATCAAAGCTTCTGAGGGCCGTCACCAAGCCAGTCATTAGCTCCCTGAGGTCCATCCCAATCTTGAGCTCCTCAGCCCCCAGCCACTCAGTCCAGGGCTCCGTTGGGTCTGGAATGCGTGCTGTTCGTTCCATTCATACCAGGATTCTGATCTTTGTTTCAAGTTCATCCTTTCCACAGCAGCCAGGTTGTTTTCTAAAACCAACCCTGAAGGTCTTATTTCCTTGTTAAAATGTCAGTCCTTGGCTTTCCAATGATTTCAGGAAACGGTTTTCCCTGGCCGCTGACAGACATATCACATCCCAGCGACCGGGAAATGTTTGCACACACGTTCTCCTCTTCACCTTCCCCAGACGCACAAATGGTTTCACTGTTCTTCTCCGGCCTGGTTAATTCCACTCAGCTTTCAGTCATTTCTCCGGCAGTCTGTCCGACCCTGTCCCCGTCATCTGTAAACTGGGTTAGATGCTCTCCCTCTGCTTACTTTAGGCCCCGGTGCCCCTCTCCTGCCACCAACTTTTCCCCTTGTCTCATTATCTTTTTATCTGTCCTTAGACTCACAAGCTTACGTGTGCCTCCAGGGTCTTATTTATCTTATATAGACAGTATCTAGTATTTGGTAAATGGTAGAAGCATTTTTCTAGAATAAAAGGACGAATGAATGGATGCCTCATGACTTGAGTCAGAACACATACTGAGCAATCAGCCTTCTGTTTAGGATGGTTTTCAATGCTATCGAAGGTGTTTCTTGGGTTCTGACCTTCACAGCTTCCCTTGTTGGCTTCCGCATATGTCTCTTTTGTCTCATTATTTACAGCAGCAGGCCTTCCAGTCCTTCTAGATTTGATTTTCCTAATTTATCTGTACTTCCATCCTTAGGATATTTATTGGGTAGCCAAAAGAGCAAAGGGAAATTTTTATGCAGGTCATGCCTATACCTGAATAAGAATTCTTGATGGCAATGAAGTCGGCCTCCCTCCTTCTAAAAAGATTAAAAGCCTTACATCTGGAGGGTCGTTTAATAAGAAGTGAACATTCATATGTTGTCTTGCTGACTTTTAAAGGTAATTAAAGCTGTAAGTGAGTTCACAGTGAATGTTCTTCGTTGGTAGGAATGGTTGTTGTTCAGAAACACTCAGGAAGCTGACTAGTTAGAGAAGAAACTGTCCCAGAATCTCCCAAGCAAGGATCTCTGACAAAACCAGGCAGCAAGCTCATAAATCAAGCTTACCTCACACAGTCATCATGCTCAGTGAAGTTTTGAAGGTTAAACATTTCAGTTCTTAATTTGGTTTTATTATTTTAGATCAGACTATGTAGAGATTTTGGTTTAAGGATTATATTACTAAATCAGCAGAACATTTTCAACTATGGAATCAATTAAAACATATTTAGTGTATAAAAATGCTGAGAGGAGATATTTGTGTTCATCATTGTTACCAGTAAATGAACAAGCAGAAACTATAGGATTTCACACTTATGGGTCTGAAGAGATAGTCATAAAGGACAATTTGTTTCTTTGCTAACATCTCTAGAATAATGTATGTTATACTGCTGTCCCCATTCAGAGCTCGAGGAGTAAATAATAATGATTGATAAACTGTTTCTAAATTCTAGCATACCCTTTAAAAAAAAGTAATCTCGATGTCCTCCTTTCTGCCCCCCCGTCCTGCCCCATTCCCCCCTCATGCTTTCCTCTCTTTAAGTCTCTGTCTAGAACTATACCCTAAAATGGAGAAGGGAAGCACGTGTTCTGGAATAGCCAAGCAATTTTTTTTCTGCGAATTGTGCGAATTTATGTTTACTAGAATGTTCCTGATATTTCTCAATTGCGTACTTCCCACGGTTAATATTAGCAAAAGCTGAGAATGTTGAAGGGAGCGGAATGTGTCTGGCTGCCACTTTCTGGGAATGTAAAAAGCTACCGTGCCTTTTCAAGTATTCTGCTCTGGGTATTTTTCATTTACTTTTTAATTATTAGCATTTATATCTTTTTTTCTATCTTTACATGTTACTTAAATGTTCAAAGGAAATATTCCCTCACTGCCAATCTGAAGAGCTTCTTTTTGAAGACATGAGCCGCATGGGGAGTCCCAGCATATGCTGAAGTGAGCCCACTCTAAATAGTTGGCAGTTGGCTGCTGTATAATTTTGAATCATACTCTATTTGCTTTTCAAAAACAAGTAAAACATGTGTCAGTAGCTCTTCTCCAAACGAGGCTCATTGGAGTCTCTTCATGTATCCCTATGTCAAAACTTCCCATTTATCTTTAAGTATTTCCATACAGTAAACTTGGAGGCTTATGTGAGGCAGCATAATTGGGGACTGAGAGGTTCCTCGCAAAGTGGGAAGCTCGTGGGCCAGGGGCCGAGGGCCTTGAAGAAGAATTCCTATGAATCCTTCAGCTCAGACTGGGCTAACTCCTGGTGGACTCGTGTCCTCAAAATCCAAATCTTTGTATTTTCCAGCAAGCCACTAGAACGTCCTTGTGGCTTTCTAGCTAATTTCGATTTTTGTTAAATTATCATAGTTTTCCAGCATTTTCCCCTTCTTTTTAAATTACATATCAGAATAAAAGAGGGGCGCCTGGGTGGCCCAGTCGGTTAAGCAGCTGCCTTCGGCTCAGGTCATGATCCCAGGGGTCCTGGGATCGAGCCCCCCGTCAGGCTCCCTGCTCAGTGGAGAGCGGGTTTCTCCCTCTCCCTCTTCCTGCCGCTCTGCCTACTTGTGCTCTCTCTCTCTCTATCTCTCTGTCAAATAAATAAATAAAATCTTTTTTAAAAAAAAAGGAATAAAAGAGATGTACACGTTTTACAGACACATTATATACCTTAAAGTAGCACAGAATGGGATGAAACATTTAAATCTTCATTGTTACAGTCTCTTCTTCAGAAAGAGCTTGGCTTTCGGATTATCATGTTGGGACCAAATTTTATTTTAACATCTAAATTGTCATGTTTAATGTATCTAGTTAAAGAGTAAGAGTAAGCACTAGAAGTTTTTGTTAGAAATGGGTAGAAGCACAAGGGGATCTTATTAAGTTAATTTTGATTTACATTAGGCTCCTAGTCTCAGGAAATTGATTATGGATGTCCACTGCAATTAGAGTTTGGTTTGTTTTAGAGTGACCAAAAGTTGCAACCTTCTGGTAGATAACTAGGAGGTCATATTAAAGGAGTAGATCATGCCAGTGATTTTTCTGAGAGCCAGTTCAGCTGCCAAAAGGCCAGCTCTTTGGTTTACACCTAAGTGATTCGAATTAAATACAGATCTTTACTATTGTAAAGGACATCAAGTTCCAAGTTCAAGTTCCAAGGTAAATGTGTTTGTTTTCAAGATGCAGTGTATGTCAGTAAAAATGGGCCTAGCAGATTTGATAACTACGGGGTAAGTCCTTGCTGGTGATATGTGACAATCACTAACATTCCTCCTGAAATCTTTATGTGTTGATGAATTAGCTAATTTGCACTGGTAAGCCATGTCTGATTCGGTTATTTCAGTCACCTTAATAATCAATGCAGATCACTGCATGATCGATTCAGCAGCAGAGTTGGAAATTAATCATAAAGACAGTTCCTAAGACTGTGGTCAAATGTAGTACCCACAAAAGATGTGGTCTACGCCAAGGATTCTCTTCACTGGACTGGGTCTCCAGTTTCTCCTTTTTGTTCTTCCTTTTGTTGGTACAGCTGCAATTACCATCCCAGGCTTAGAACATCATAAGCAGGGGGGTGGGGGAAGAACATCATAAGCAACATTGTGTTTATGATATCACACTTAGATAAGGACTGATTTGAACCTTAGGGTAGGTAGTTCAGCTTTTTAAAAAGCCATCCAAAATGATGGCCTAAAAATTAAATCTTCAAAAAGACTTGACAGATTTTTTTTCCTTCTTCTGGTTCTGTTAAAATAGTTGAGGATGTAAACATCTGTTAAGCATGCATACACACTTGTGCAAACATACTTGGTCTGTTTGATTACTCCTGAGTTCCACCTATTTTTGACAAAGCATGCACTTTAAATATGGGATTGATGAGTTTCTAAAGATAGTTTTTCTCAAGTTTGTAGACTTTCTGATGTTAGTATTTCTGCACAGCTCTTCCTGTGATGCCTGTTCAATACTGATTCCAGTGAAATGAAAAATACTTATTTTTATCTGGGAGAAGTGATCAGATGTCTTCTCTCACCTGCTGAGAGTTCTTGCTTGAGTCTTTGCAGGGTAAAGTGACCTTCTCTGTCGGGTGACCTTCATGCCTATGGGCACAATAATCATTACTAAGCAACAGGATTGCCCCCCCCGCCCCCGTGCAATGTGAGTCTGGACAAACGGTTATGAAGTATGAAGACATCTATGGCTATGGTGACTTAAAAATGCCAACTTCTCAATGAATTTCAAGTAAATGACTAAATTAAGTGAAACTGAGACGTTTCCTAATTTGAGTAACATATTGTAAGAAGAAAGTACTCTATGTATCACAGGATGTTTTGCAAAGTTGAAGTTGCGTTGGCCATGTGAGAAGGTGAAATTGCGCTGGGGAGCCCTGAACCAGACTCTGAAGCCTGCCTAGCCTGGTTTGATTGGGTTGCAC
Source organism: Callorhinus ursinus (assembly GCF_003265705.2). NCBI lineage: Eukaryota > Metazoa > Chordata > Mammalia > Carnivora > Otariidae > Callorhinus > Callorhinus ursinus. The sequence continues at coordinate 56,736,256 of NW_027397074.1, forward strand.
ATGGGTTCTCTTGCCAAACCTGAGTCTAACAGTAGAGCATGTGGTGACTTTTTCGTATGACGCCTGGTAGGTTGTATTCTGAGGAATAAATAGCTATAGCTGGCCATATTCTAGAAAAGACCCTTTGATTTTAACACAGTGTGGACCGTCCAGTTCATGCTGGTCACAGTAGAACAAGATCCAGTTGGGGCCCTTGCTCCTGGTAGGCTTTCAGTGGCCTTGCTTGATCTTGCTTTGTGTACCTTCTTCTGCCATATGTGAAAGGGCCTGGCTTTTCTTTAGGCCTTGAGAGATTGTGAAAACAGTTAGTTGATATAATATGTATTAAATGCTTTCTCTGTGCAAAGCACTAAGGGGAGGTGTTTTTTTTTTCTTTTTCTCTCCCACTGACACAGGAGCTGTAAGAGCAGTCTGATGGACAAGAACATATTTAATGATCCCCTTCTGGCCTGAGGAAGTTGGGTAGTTAAGGGTAAAACTTTGGAGATATTTAAGCTCAAGAGCTGGGACCTCAGGAAGATACATTTACCTGGCTCTCAATTTTCTTTACAAAGGGTTATCCTGCTATTTGTGTGCCTTTTGGTCCAACCAACTACTGACTCAGTAAAGGAACAAACTCAAAAGATAACAAAAGCATTCAGACCAAGTGGGCTGTTTTAAAAGTAGCCAGAGGAAAATAATTTTTATCATAATACATTTCTTTTAATCTACCTGCCAGTCATTTCTTTAATGTGAACATTTCAGTTGGTCAAGTGAACTCAGGCCATTTTTAGATGTGCCCCTTGGTCTGACTCTTTTTTCACTGACTTGTTGGATTAACTTTTTTTTTCTTTTCAAATTTTATTTAAATTCCAGTTAGTTAACATATAGTATAATATTAGTTTCAGGAGTAGAATTTAGTGATGCATCACTTACAGTGCTCATCAGAACAAGTGTCCTCCTTAATGCCCAGCCCCCATGTAGCCCATCCCCCAACCACCCTCCTCATCCACCCTCAGGTTGTTCTCTATCATTAAGAGTCTCTTATGGTTTGCTTCCCCCCGCCTTTTTTTCTTTTTATTTCCTCCCGCTCTGTTCATCTGCTTTGTTTCTTAAATTCCACATATGAGTGAAATCATATGGTATTTGTCTTTTTCTGACTGACTTATTTCACTTGGTATAATACACTCTAGCTCTATCTGCATCTTTGCAAATAGCAAGATTTCATTCTTTTTGATGGCTCAGGAATATTCCATTGTATGTATAGACACCACATCTTCTTTATCCATTCATCAGTCGATGGACATTTGGGTTCTCTCCACAGTTTGGCTATTGCTGATAATGCTGCTATAAACATCAGGGTGCATGTACCCCCTTTGAATCTGTATTTTTGTGTCCTTTGGGTAAATACCTAGTAGTGCCATTGCTGGGTCATAGGGTAGCTCTATTTTTGAGGAACCTCCATACTGATTTCCAGAGTGGCTGCACCAGTTTGTATTCCCACCAATAGTGCAGGAGGGTTCCCCTTTCTCTGCTTCCTCACCAACACATGTTGTTTCCTGTATTGTTAATTTTAGCCATTCTGACTGGTGTGAAGTGTTATCTCATTGTGATTTTGATTTGTATTTCCGTGATGATGAGTGATGTTGAGCATCTTTTCATGTGTCTATTAGCCATCTGTATGTCTTTGGAAAAATGCCCATTCATGGTTTCTGTCCATTTCGTAACTGAATTATTTGTTTTTTGGGTGTTGAGTTTGATCAGTTCTTTATAGATTTTGGATACTAACCCTTTATCAGATATGTCATTTGCAAATATCTTCTCCCATTCCCTAGACTGCCTTTTAGTTTTGTTGATTGTTTCCTTTGCTGTGCAGAAGAAGCCTCTTATCTTGACGAAGTCCCAATAGTTCATTTTTGCTTTTGTTTCCCTTGTCTGTGGTGACGTGTCCAGTAAGAAGTTGCTCTGGCCGAGGTCAAAGAGGTTGCTGCCTATGTTCTCCTCTAGGATTTCGGTGGTTTCCTGTCTCACATTTAGGTCTTTCATCCATTTTGAATTTATTTTTGTATATGGTATAAGAAAGTGGTCCTGTTTCATTCTTCCGCATGTGGCTGTCCAGTTTTCCCAACACCATTTGTTGAAGAGACTGTCTTTTCCATGGGATATTCTTTGCTGTTTTGTCGAAGATTAGTTGACCATATAGTTGTGGGTCTGCTTCTGGGTTCTCTATTCTGTTTCATTGATCTATGTGCCTGTTTCTGTTCCAGTACCATATTGTTTTGATGACTGCAGCTTTGTAATAGAGCTTGAAGTCTGGAATCATGATGCCTCCAGCTTTGCTTTTCTTTTTCAGGATTGCTTTGGCTATTTGGGGTCTTTTGTGGTTCATACAAATTTCAGGATTGTTTGTTCTAGCTGTGTGAAAAATGCTGGCGGTATTTTGTTGGAGATTGCATTGAATGTGTAGATTGCTTTGGTAGTATAAACATTTTAACAATATATATTCTTCCAAGCCATGAGAATGGAATGTTTTTCCATTTCTTTGTGTCCTCTTTAATTTCTTTCATAAGTGTTCTATAGCTTTCAGAGTATAGATCTTTTACCTCTCTGGTTAGGTTTGTTACTAGGTATCTTATTGTTTTTGGTGCAATTGTAAATGGGATTGATTCCTGGATTTCTTTTTCTGCTGCTTTATTTTTGGTGTATAGAAATGCAACAGATTTCTGTATGTTGACTATATCCTGTAACTTTGCTGAGTTCATATATAGTTTTAGCAGATTTTTGCGTGGAGTCTTTCAGGTTTTCTACATGGAGTATCATGTCATCTGCAAATGGAGTGACCACTTTTATAATGCAAAGTCTGCCACAAGTTAAACAAAAAGGCAGGCTTCTCCATCATGTACTCTCTGTTATGCTTGTTTTCCTCACCATTTCAGGACCAAGATCACATGATCTTCCCACTTTGAGGCCTCATCATCTTTTCTGCTAAATAAATCTTCTCTGGCTCGTTTCACTACATCCAAAGAACTTTATTTCTTTGTTTTGTAATTATGTTTTGTATTTTTTTTGTAATGTAATTTGTATTATGTTTTGTAATTTTCCATTGTGAGACAAATCCAGCAGAATCTTATTTCTGGGGATCTTTCAGGACCTGGATTAGAGGTAAATAAGTTTCTCACAGGAGGATTTGCCTTGCTTCTGCTAAATGTACTGGAATGCTATCAACCTGGGAATAATTTATGTTATTTCTTGGCTTAGGATTTACCAAACTTGGAAAGAAGTATAAATTTGATCCCCAAATCTGAATAAAGGCAGTCCTAAATTTATAAATTCTCAGAAGAGAGACTTTACCCAAGGCTTGGGCCTCATCTCCACCTCCATTTGCCAGTGGAAGTATTTGTTCTTAATCTACAGCTGCATTGACTGTCTAGCCCTTTGAAGGTTCCAACTTTATGTGTGGGTCTTGGCTCCAACTCCGTGCTCTATGTGAAGGCCCAAGACACTGTTCTAGCCTTATGAGGTTATTGATGATCAAAACTGGCAAGTTCTCAAGAGTAGCCATTGAGTCAGCCTTCATTTATGACTCTGGTTAGAAATTCTTCATCTTGAGACCCTGGGAATTTCCTTTAATTTCTTGCAGGCTCAAGAAATATATATATTTCTTAAAATATATATTATTATATTTTATGTAGCATTTCTAGATGTTCTCCACAGGAAGGTTTTCAGGATCTGTAGCCCGCCATATTCCCAGAAATAGAGGTTCACAGATGCTTAGAAGATTTTCTGACTAAGACTACTCAAGTGTACCTCTCAACCTAGAAAGCTATAGGATGTAGAATCTATGTCACACGATTTTGTGTGCAATAGTGGAGGCTTTATTAATTATCCTGTGTAGCTTGATAGAAGTTTGTGTATATTAGTTGAATCTCTTCACTTAGATTATAAACTCTTTAGGCTTGTAGATTGCATCTTCTTTTTCTTCTGTATGTCCCGTTAGGCTTAGGACAGTATCAAGTACATGATAGTTGTTCAATAAACATTTATTGCTTGGTTTAAGCAATCATCAGCCTTTTCTTTCATCTGGGTTGCAAAAAAACCATTGTAGCTGTTACTTTTGCTCTCTCTTCTTTTCATTTAAGCATTTGAATTTTTCTTCCTTCTAGTAGAAGTTACTGAATACTTACAATCCAACAATCCCTGATCCTACGGAGGCCAGTCCCATTTTCAGGCAGTTAGTATGGATACTGAAGACCCAATCTAATTTTTTACTTCTCTCTTGTTATTGACTCATACAACCCTGGACATTTCAGTGTTCTAAATTTTGGTTGTATTTAGTCCTGTACAGTTATTTTAGTAGCTGTGATCTGATTTGTTTTAAAAAAGGGTATTTGAAGAGAAAGGTAAAGATAGTCATTTGTGGAGAAAAGAGAAATGCTTTTGGAAGACAACCAGTGCAAAGGCCTTATTTTATGTGCTAGTTAACCTACAAGAGCCTAAAAATTCTGAAACACATGTGATGCACACCATCAAATAGGGGATTTCTGAAATTATAGTTGCATGCTAATTACTCATTTTAGGCTCTGGTTTTTTGAAGCAGTAAATGATCCTAAGCCCTCTGTCTCAGTGAGGGGGAAAAAAAAAAACTTCGAAGTCGGGGACTGTTAGTCACCAATATAGGAATTGTCACTTTTCTAAACTTGAATAGAAATGAATTCAATAAAAAGAGACATAATGACGGATTTATAAAAGTAACGTTCCTTCACATAATGGGTTTCCTATTCTAATGTTTCTTTACTGTAATCCTTTAAAATTATGCAAAAAATTTATTATTTAAGTGATAGTAAAGAATTCATTAAAAGATTAATAGTTCTGGTTTACCAATTCACTTACTAGGTCACTTAATTATTTAGTTCATTAATTCTGTAAATGTCAGACTTACCATGAACTCTAGTGATTTGCATACGTAAGGTTATAGTTCTACTGGTAATCACAGTCTGACGACTTCAAATAGGAATTTGGCATCATTTATACATTTCAAAATGAAATAAAATCTTTTTTTTTTCTTTCAAACCAACAAGGGAAATCCAACAGCTGAGAAATCACAACAGTGTAATCTAGCTATTCAGCTTCCAACGTTGTCCAGTAAAAGGACCATGATGGGCAGCTATAATGAAAAAAAAAAATTCTCCAAAGAACAGGACAGAAATAGCTTCTAGATTAAGCAATATGAAGGACTCTACTTTTGAGATACATGCTTTTCTTAAAAAAAAAAAATTTCCTTTCCATGAAAGAACTAAGAAGTCTTCTAGGGATCCATATTTTATTTTATTTATTAAAAGTGGTTACTCACTGGGAAAGCTTCAGGAAAGGCAACATCTCATTATCATAAGGGTCCTAGAGCAGAGTCGGCAGTTCATATATAATGAATATCATTTACACCATGCTAATGCTTTCACATCACTCACAGGTACTGTTTACATTGAATACAAGTGAATCTATACAATATAAAATTGGCACATTATTAGATTTAACAATGGAATTAGTATAAATAGCCATCAGCTATTATTTAAACGTCACCAAAAGTCACTTGGACAATACATAGAATATGATTTTCTTTCTATTCCTTTTTCCTTTATGCAGTTTAATATTATCTTAGCAAGTGAGAATAGAGACAGTCTGCTGTTTATTAAATAAAATGAAGTGTTTGGAAACTTTGGTCTCTGTAAGGGCACTTCTAATGTATAAGTGCTTTCTTGGGGTGAAATTCTTTTCCTAAGGCCCCCTGGGAGAAGTGCAACCATTTATTTTAGGCAGTTTCTCAGCAATCCATAGTTCATTGGTTCCCCCATGACAACATTTAACTGTGCTCACAGTTCTAGATTCGTTAACATTTGCTAAGAGGGTGTTAATAAAACAGAGAGACCAAGAGTTAGGAATGAAGAAAGAAGAATCAGGTTCTCCTGGGACAAAAATTTTATATCACAGGCTGAAGGGAAAGTGATCACAGTCATTCATTTGGAGACAGTTGTAAAATTCTATAGTTTCTACAAATCTATGAGGATGGATCAGAGACCATATACATAAATCCGTAAAAATATATGTGTATTCTTATCTTGGCATATATATTCAGGAAGATGAGAAATAACAAGATGGAAACCTGCCTTCAGAGTTGTACTTTGCTTAACAAAAGAGGTGGGAAACAAGTTATACCTACATTTGTGTGGTCATTGTTGACAAAAATATACACATTTGATTTTACTGAAGGAGCAATTGAAATAATGTGTCCTGTTGAAAATTTGTGAGGAAAGCACAGCACTTACGTTCTCATGTGTCAAAGGTCTGGGAATTAATTTGCAAAAATAAAGGCTCAAGCTGATGTTATCACTTAGGAAGCTATCATCTGCATGATAGCTCAAATGATCTTAAACAATGGAAATGTATTACTTCACCTAAGGGTAAGTCAAGAGGTAGAAAAGGTTCCAAGATTTTTCAAGGCAGAAGTTTCAAAATAATCATAAAATTGTTAAAAGGCAAAATTCAACTGAGTAAATTTTAAATATCTTATTGGCTTTATTCAGTGATCCATGAATCGGGCAGCATCTCACCCAACAAATAGAAAGGAGCTCCAAAGAGCTGTCGGAAATGAAAGACTTTCATAGACAGAAGGGAGCAGGACAAGGAAGTTAGTAGGAAAGAGGGGCTGCTTGTGGTCACCTTCTTTTTGGGGATGGTGGGGGGTCTACCAGGAAGTTTATCTCACTAGTGCTGACCAGGTAATTCCAGATTGCCTGGTTTAAGATTCCACTTCTGGGAGAAGTGGAAGTGTAATTAAGTTAGGTATTAAGTCTCAGTTTGGTGCTGTGGATTTAGCACAAGTGACTCCATTTCAGACCTGTTATCTTTTTAAATAATGCCTAACTCATAGAATTGCTACAAAGACTTAATTAGATGATGCACTCAACATAGTAGAGCGCCTAATGCATAGTTTGTGTTCAACACTTTTATTCCACTGCTTTCCCCATCCCTCCCTTCAGCTTCTGAAATCAGAATTTATCTTATCACAGCCCTTCAGTCTGCATGTAACATTCTGAACCACCATCATGGGTCTGTGGTTAATTGTGTATCTAACATTTTCCCATAGCCTAACAACCTATCACTTGGCACATTATGTCTTAGTACTTTCCAGGTGCCCTGCCCCTTGCTCAGTCACATATCTCAGTGCCTTGGCCAAACTGCACTTCCTCCTCATGAGCTTTTGTTGCCATAATACTCACCAAAGGCATTCCGTTATAAATTAGGACCAATTCCTTACCCTCTCCAAAGCTCTCCCCTTCATCCAAACTGAAGGCCAGATGTGTCTCTATCATTGTAATCCATGTCCGCCCTTTCCTCAAAGCAAACATTATCTTAGCTTCCCTCTCTCTCTCAATCTCTCTTTCCAAATGGATTCTGGGACTAGGGTTTGTAGATTGGTAGGTTCCTTAGAGTTTGTGGATCAGTATTGAGAGGCTTGGGACAAAAAGAACGGGGAAAATGTTCTGATTTGCCCTAGAAGTCCTGCATTTCCTCAGGGATTAGTCAGGTCCTCTCCTACCCATCCTCCCTAATGCAAAACAGAGGGGAGGAGGGTGTTCTCAAAGAACTCCCTGACCCAGATTTGCAGAATGGCCCTGCTTCCCAAGTGTCCAATGGGGACTTCAGGCTTCTACATTTAGTAGCATTCTACACTGTTGGGAAACAGCCAGGTTAGGGTTGTAGAGCATGTCAGAAGAGATGTCATGTTGCAGGAATTCTCATTTTTAAATTTTGTCTGGGGAGATTTCACATAAGGTTTAAGAAGTAAAGCTAATGAAAAGGTTGCAGAAGGTTTATGTGTTAAATGACAGGAATCTGAACTAGATACTTGTTTTTTTAGGGGGGCACAAGTCTGGAAATTAGAGAAGCTGTGTAGGAAGTGGCAAGATTTAATGAACTCACGGTTGTAAAGGGAGAGATTGAAAGAGCAGGTTCTAAAACAGGCTCAGACTCGGGCCCGTGTGATTGGCATTGGAGTAATATTCCCCACAGGGACTGCAGAGTTGAAAAGAGAAGAGTGTGTTCTGGTAAAAAATTAAAATCTTGATCTTTGCCATGTTAAACATGAGGTGGTAATGAGACAGCAGGAAGCTACTTTGGTGAGCCAGCAGGAAAACAAGACTTAAACGGCTGGAGAAGTGTGACATGCAGAGGTAAAACGGACTGGTTCATTAGATAATCATACCTTTCAATTACACAGTATTGAGCGTTAGAGTTTACAAAATACTTTCATATACATTATCTGAATCCTCACGACAACCCCATAAAGCAGGTATTATTGTCCATTTTTTACAGGTATGGACTGATGTCCTAAGAAACACTTACCTTGACCAGTGAACCCACGGGTAAATGCTAGAATTGTGATCCAGGCCAAGGTACCTTCATTGCCAAGGTCTGCGTGCCTCCTGCAGTCTCATGCTGGCAGGTATGAAAGCCCCCTTGCTATTGTTCCCTTTGGAGATGGAATGGCCCAAGCTTTGTAGAACTATATCCCCTGACAACAATATAACTTTTCTTTTAAGTTTCAAGCATACTTTTTCCCCAGGTGAAGGTCACATGGCAGATGAGCAAGAGCCTTGGCTTGCATGTCCAGAATTGACCCCAGTATCCTCTGGAATCCTGGGTGTAAGAATCATGGGGGTTCCTCCCCTGTGTTGATTCCCCACTTCCTTTCGCTGGCAAAACCAGACTTCCCTCAGGAAAGGGTGGCCTTAATTAAATTTTGACTATTCTAGATCAATTGAGGATGTCCTGTTCCCTCCACATGTGATTGGAATCTAGGTGGGGAAGGAGGACTGTAGGAAGTATGGCCAATGTCCTAGGAGGCCCCTGGGGAGTCAGCAGAAGGGGTTTCTTGTTTCTAAAACGGAGACAAGGAAAGGATGCTCCCCTTTCTCTCTCCGTGGGAGATGCCGTGTCTGCATATGTTGCCGGAACTACTTCAATGATCTTAGGTCTCTAAGTAGAAGGCCATCACAATAAAGATGTCAGAACTCAGGAGAGATGAAAACAACTTGACGACTTGCTTTAAAACAAAACTAAACTGAGTAAATTTTAAAGATCTTATTGGCTTTATTCAATGATCCATGAATTGGGCAGCATCTCGCCCAACAAATAGAAAGGAGCTCCAAAGAGCTGTCGGAAATGAAAGACTTTCAATGACAGAAGGGAGCAGGACAAGGACGTTAGTAGGAAAGAGGGGCTGCTTGTGGTCACCTTCCTTTTGGGGATGGTGGGGGGTCCACCAGGCAGATTACCTCACTAGTGCTGACTAGGTAATTCCAGACTGACTGGTTTAAGATTCCACTCCTGGGAGAGGTTGAAAGTGTAATTAAGTTAGGTATTAAGTCTCAGTTTGGTGCTGTGGGCTTAGCACAAGAGACTACATTTTGGACATATTGTCTCTTATTTAACAACATTATTATTGCCGTTGTTACAGATGAGAAAAGTAAATAAGCTTGCTCAAAGTCACAGAGCCGGCAAATGGCCTGAATCCAGCCACTGGCAAATTGCTGCCAAGTCTCTCTATTATATTGCTTGATCACCTTTATAATAATTGCGTGGGACAAGCAACATCAGGCGTCTTTACATTTAAAGGAACTGAAGCTCAGAGAAGTTAAGTGCCTTGCCCAAGGCCACACAGCTTGTTTTCTTTGAACCTGGAATTTTAATTCAGATCAGCTTGACGTCCATGCTCACTACATTATACCAATGAATATAACAAGGGAAAACATCACTTAGCCTCAGCCCTTCTCTAGAAGGCTTCACATATTAGCTGTAATTTCACAGACGTTCGTGAAGAGATTTCTTTTAAAAGGTGGAAGTGAATCAAGAGTGTGTTTTCTGTCTTGGGTGAGAAATGAGGATACTCTGGCACCCTGAGTATACTATACTATACTATACTATACTATACTATACTATACTATACTATACCAGATACTCTGGCCACTCCCTGGGCCTCTGTTTACCCAGTACCCACAGTGTGCCCTCAGCGGTGGTCACCTTTCCCAGGGAGCAGACACAGTACCTCTAAGGCTTCAAGGAGTTAGGAGTGAAAACTTAACTCCTTATCAGGCGCTTTCTTTTCTCCAAGTGGCCTTAGCAAAACCACTCTCCCCTCCCTATGTCTTTAACTACTATTTGCAGTCCAGGTAAAAACCATCTTAGCCCAGAGGCATTCTGCACTTCCAATGGGACAGCAGTAGTCAGGGATGGCTCAGAAAACTGTGAGACCCATCCCTCCATCCATCCAACCAATATTTGTTGAGCCCCTACTATGTGCTTAAGGATGGGATGGTGGGAAAATCTACAGACCAGGACCTGCTTCACTTTGGAGCTGGGGTCAAGTGTCCACCCCCCACTTGTCTGTGTTGTGTCGGGAGGACACTCTACCTACAGGGTTTCCATTTGATCCTCTTTTACACGAAAGTAACTAACCTGTCTTATAAAGTTGTTGGGAGGGTGAAATCAGATAATCAATTTAAATGGTCTGTTGCATAATGTGATTCATAAATACAACACACACACACACACACACACACACACACACACACACACACACACGCCAGTACCCAGAACCATAGGTGCTCAATGAATACATAGTGCAGCAAGCTGAAAGGAGTGGAGCTCAGAGGAAATATGTAAACATGAATGTTTCTAAATGGTCAAATAGATTTTAATTATGTGGAGTAAGGACTTCCATACAGGAATGCCTGGTTAACACAGAAGCATGTACCACATTGAACCGGTTTATCACACTGGTGATTAGCCGACTTTGAAAATATGAAGTTGCTGAGCCTCCCCTCAAGAATACTCCTACTCCGTTGAACATTTTCACCACCTATTTATCATCATTATGCCCTATTTAACCACAGGGCTGATTGTCTCTATTTACCTTGAGTTCAGCTAAGAACCAGCTAAGAGGACTGTGCCCCCCTCAGGACCGAAAGGATATTATTAATGCCCCTGGAAAGATCTCCTCAGGCTTTATTGATCCGTGGATTGGATTATTAACGTGATGCTTGTGTATTAAAGGTGACTCTCGAAAGCCTTTCTTTTGCTCTGCAGACCAACAGTGAAGTGGAGTGCTTACAGAATAAACCTCTTCTTGTTAGGTGTTTTTCCTCTGGTCTTCTAAACTTCCTGCATCCTACATCATCTCCCCAGTGCACACTGAATCTTTTATGTGCCAGTATAGCATTAAGAAAAGAAGTTCACGAGGATTTTATAGAAAAGTTTCTCATCTCTACAAAGTGTATTTCTCAGATAATTTATTCTCGCTTGCCACTTTCCAGAGGTAAATGGTCTGCATTGTAAAGAGCAAGAAGGTATGACTTACATTTGTATTTTTTTTCTCACTCAGTAGCTGGGCTACCTTGGGCAACTTCCTTCACTTTTTCTGTGCCTCATTTATTAGAATGTTTGGACTTTGAAGCCAGCCAAATCAAAGACTGGTAAAGATGCTGACTATAAATCCCCCACAGGTGGATTTAATTTTTTTTAACAATTCAGTACTTCAGAGACCATCTTTTCTAATTCATTCACCTATTTGTTAGTTTACTCATTCATTTGACAAGCAGCCTCAACTCTGTACTGGACCACTGGTTTATTCCTCAGATTATACAGGTAAATAATTGAAGTGAACTGCTGTCTTTAAGGAGCTTGACTCCAGAAGGGTGGGAAGGAGCCAGATTGATTTAAAAAAAAAAAAAAAAGGAACTATAAGGCAATGTGATGGGTGTCAAAATAGAGGTGTGTGTAAATCATTATGTAGGCAGGAGGAATGGCATGGTTAATTCTTCCCAGGGGAAGATTTCAAATAATGGGTAAGCAGGATATTGAAACCGGGGGAAGGAACAGGATGGGCAAGGCACAGAGAAGAGAAAGCATAGGAATGTCCCAGAATGTCTAGTAATGTGATTGCAACAATAGAAGAGGTTGGATGTGGTGTTTAGGACTAGATAATCATTTAAATCTTTAGGAAGTAAAGCGTAACAATTAGGAGGGTAACTCTGAAAGTTGTGTGATGAGAGGAAAAAGTGGGATGGAGTAGGAGGCGTATTACTTCTCAAGAAGCTAGTTAAGGAATGATTTCTAAGTCAGGAGCAAGATCACAGAGACTGAATTAGGGTAGAGACACTGGTAGTAGAAGAATAAAGATCCATAGAGGGAAGAAGGGACAAAATTTGGTTCCTGGGAATGAAGGGTGAGGGCAGAGGGCAGAGAAGGTAACTCACCAGGAGCACATACCCATCTTTCTGCTTCTGTAGCTCCCCACTCACACTGATTGTCAAAGATCAACAAGTATTTGTGCTCATGAAGACACACTTGAGAATTTACGTATTGCAATACAGGTTTCCTTACATATTACTTTATTTCTTATACTAGTATTAGGGCATTCTTTTGATTTCTAAAATTATGTGTATAGGTGAGTTATATTATCCATGAGTTTTTAAATCAGTATATTAATGCAAGTGTTGCAAAAGCTGTATTATAAAAGGGAATGTTGGCATATGATTTCACTATATGTGGAATTTAGGAAAGAAAGCAGATGAACATAGGCGAAGGGAAGGGAAAATGAAATAAGATGAAAATAGAGAGGAGAGTAAGCCATAAGAGATCCTGAACTCTAGGAAACAAACTGAGGGTTGCTGGAGGGCAGGTGGGGAAGGGATAATTGGTTAATGGTCATTAAAGAGGGCACTTGATATACTGAGCACTGGGTGTTATATGCTACTGATGAATCACTAAATTCTACCCCGGTAACTAATAATACAGTATATGTTAACTAAATTGAATTTGAATAAAGAATTTTAAAAGGGGGGGGTGTTGGTTCTGATAGAGTTAAAATTCACTAAACTAGAAGAAAGAAGGCAAGTTCAAATATGTTGATAACCTGGAAGGATGAATGGTACTACTGTGTGTAGACTCATGATGTCAACCAAGATTTTACTTAATACAGCCTGTTTTTTGGTACTCTCTGATGTTCTAATGACCCTACAATATATGCTTAAGATGTTGGTGAATTTGGTTCTCCAGTCTTTTTCCAACTCTATTGCAGATCTTATGGTCTGTGCGTGTGTGTGTGTGTGTGTGTGTGTAAAACACATAGGTCCCTCTCAGCCTGGCTATTTAAATGGACATGGCTACTTCTCTTGGTCTACTCCTTGACACCTGTTTTGTTGGTAACAACCTCCCTACTGATAGAGCCACACTCCTTTTCCTTCTCTTGGTCAGCTTCAAAGCAGTAGCCTGTGTGTTCCTCAATGACTTTCACTTAGCTATAGATAGGTGACCATAAAATCTATCATTCAAATGGAATGCTTTTGAGAATGAAAAGGGATAGCTACGTGGGGACAATAAGAATAACTTTGGGCTGTCCTGGCAGTGCAAGATGTATATTTATCTGAACTATACGCTCCAGGTGTGGTAGAGAATTTGCAAGTATTTATTCATCATGAAATGACGAGACATTCTTGCCTGGACCAAATGGTAACTCAAAACAAGTCCCTGTGAAAAAACTAACTCTTGAGGGCAAGGACCATCTAATGCATATTTGTCTCTCCAGCGTTGAGTTCACATTTGGGAAATAGGGTTCAGAGTCCGGTCAAGAGAATTGAACCACCCTTTACCTAATCAGTCCGTCTGATGTCAGAGTCATCACCCATTGACCAGAAAACTTCATAATGCTAATAAATGGCCACAACCTCCTAGAAAATGGTGTTTGATATGGTCATTAGGTGCCCACAGGTAGTAGGTAGTCTTTAAGGACATATACCAAGGTACTTTCATGAAAAGCAGACAAGAAACACAGTAGTCAAAATCTGGACCTTTCCTTACAGTCCAAAGCTGACCCCGGCCCCCAACAGAGTTGTATTTTTCAAACTTCAGGTACCTATGAATCACTTGGAAATGCTGCTAAATGAAAGGCAGGTTCTGGTTTGTACTCTGCAGCCTGAGATTCTGTGTGTTTAACAGCTCCCAGGAATGCCGTGCTGCTGGTCCACAGACCACACTCTGAGTGGTAGTACAGGCCTTAGAGTTTTTCAAGTTTCGTGTTGGTATTCCCTTCCTGCTTTTAGGTGTTCGCCCTCTCTCACAAGGCCAAGCACTGCTCTGAGGACTTTGGGTACTTCATTCATCTTTCTGTCCCGAGGCCTCAACGCCGCAGCGGGCATGGCTCTGGGCCTAGCACGTGGCAGCAACTCAGTATAATTTTATTTCTGAAATGATGGAAGGCACTTCAACCTGTGTCTTCTTGTAAAACTTTATCATTTGTAGACATCCTTTCCTGGTGTCCTCATAGTTTCCTGTTGCTCGCTTCTTTTGGGTCTCTGCTATGTGGCACCTTAGCACAGTGGCTTCCCGTCTGTGTCTCCTGTATACCTTACTCTGGCTTATTTTCTTTATCGTCTTCCTGTAGCATCCCCTGATATTACATATATTTAATATATATATTCTATTAGACATATATATAAAGTCTTTCATCCACAAATAAAACTTTTCTTCCACCAGTGTCTCTTTTGTTCACTGATATATCCCCAGACCCTAAAACAGTGCCTGGCGTGTAGAAATTACCCATCAAATAGCTGTTGAATTAACATTATCTAATTTGATCCCAGCAAAGCCCAGTGAGTTCTGGAGGGCAAGTGTTACTTCCCCTTTTTGCATAAAAGAGTAAGAAGCAATGGTTCTTAACCTGGAGTCGATGGATAAAATTCAGGGAGTCTTTGAACTTGAATGGGGAAAAAAGTTACTTCTCATTTTCACTAGCCCCTAACTGAAACTCAACATTTACTTCTTTAGTAAATGTAAGCAAGAGACTGCAGTAATATTACAAGTACCTCTCATTTTGTCATCAGTAGGAAGGCCAGACAGACAGTTTCAGATCACATTACAGCGGTTGCAGATATCTCAAAATGTTATTTACTTTTATCAGCACTTCAAAATTATTTGGCGTTTATCAAGACCTGTCTCTTGATACTTAGTATATTTAGTATAAGAAGGAAGCATGTTCATTACGACATCAGAAAAAAATTAATAATTCTTTAAAATCCTCTGTATCATTTTATGCAAGTAAAAGCCTCATTCTGAGAAAGCATCTTTGACTTTCACCAGATTATCAAAGGGATCCGTAACACATGGAATAAACCAAGAAATTTTGGTAAAGATATCTGGGGAGGTGTGATGATCTGACCAGTTCGTCACTGACTGGTCAATGGCAGTTGTAGACCTAGATCCCAAGTCAGGCCTTTTGTACAGGCTTGTTGCTCTTCACGGCCAACTTGATAAGGGAGGAGGATATAGGCCCCTGGTGGGAGGAATGGCACTCCTTGGTGTTTGGGCGCACGGTAGCCCTGACTGAGGTATTCGATCCCACGTCTGCTATTCTTCCCCCCACTTGCTGCATAACTCTTTAAATACTCATGCATCTAGAAAGAATAGTTGATACTTCTACATTTCCTTTTATCTAACTAGTATGGAGGTCAGTCAGCTTTGCCCATTCCAGCACCTGGGTTAAGTCATGCCAGGATGGGAGGAGAACTTGACAAAAGCATCTCTCCCTGCATGAAAGTTACAGTTCTTGGTTGCAACTTTGTAACTGGGTCACTGGAGATTTCGCAGCTGGTGCTCTTGTTGATGTCCTGTCCAAAATCTCCTGAGTGGGATTATTTTCTGTTGACCTCTGTTCCTGCAGTTGTTTCACTTGTACAATGAAGAACACAGAATCTTCATTTAGGGTTCTAAATTGTTTTGTGGCATTTGTATGCATAGTTAAATAGTTGGCATGCTTCAGGGTAGATTTCTATTTCAATATATGCCATTTTCAAAGGTATGAACGCATGTGTATTTCATATTCAGTGGCATATACTTCTGAAAGTACACGTAGAAAAGCAAATTAATACATAGGAGACATAGATACAAAATAAGGAGTAAACATATGTATGCACACAAAAACACACACATTTATTTCTGAGTGGTAAATGATGGAACTGAGTCTTGGACCTGCATTATCCAATTCCAGATATGTTAACTTGCATTATCCCCCAACACACATACGTGATAATATAAGCACTAAGTCATAGTCATATGCAGATAGGTGTGTGTGGCAGGAGGGGGCATGGGTAAGTGGGGAGGAGTAAACTTGAAAATTGGGATAAATTTTTGAAAGATTATCTTAAGTGTAATTATTAATGCACATTGTAGCAATGCATTAATTTATTCCTTGAAGAATGTTTCAGCATAGGAGAGCTTGACCTTTTGTGGAGAGATGCCTAGTGCATTTGCCTACAGCTTCTGCCCACAACCATAATTGTTTGATTTTAAAAGGGGAAAATTCAGGGGTGCCTGGGTGGCTCAGTCGTTAAGTGTCTGCCTTCGGCTCAGAGTCGTTAAGCGTCTGCCTTCAGCTCAGGTCATGATCCTGGGATCGAGCCCCGCATTGGGCTCCCTGGTCTGTGGGAAGCCTGCTTCTCCCTCTCCCACTCCCCCTGCTTGTGTTCCCTCTCTTACTGTGTCTCTCTCTGTCAAATAAATAAAAATAAAATCTTAAAAAGAAAAAGGGGGGGGAAATTCAGGGCTCCTGGGTGGCTCAGTTGGTTAAGTGTCTGCCTTCGGCTCAGTTCATGATCCCAGGGTCCTGGGATCGAGCCCCACATCAGGCTCCCTGCCCAGGGGAGAGTCAGCTTCTCCCTCTCCCTGTTCTGTTCCCCCTGCTTATGCCCTCGCTCGCTCTCTGTCAAATTAATAAATAAAATATTTGAAAAATAATAAAAATTTAAAAAAGGAGAAAATTCTCTCAATATGTAGCTAACAAGAAGGAGGAACTTGAGGAGCCGTTTGGACATCTGATCACACAAAGACAGGTACTCTTCCTAACCTCAAGTATACTGAGTGCCTTGTGCAGACAAGTCCCTTGGAGGGGATGATGAGGATGATGACTTGGCATAAATGAAGTTCCTGGCCTGCTTATGGCTTCTTTCTTGCATAGACTGTGCACTCCTGGTCTCAGAATAAGACTTTCCTTCTAGTGTATCCCTTTTTCCTACCTTACAGACCAGTATAACTCACTAAAGGGCACTGAACCAGCTGGTTAGGCTGTGACTTTACCTGTTACATGGTCATTATTTCTCCCTGGTTATCTTCCAAGAGCCATTTCTTTCAACATGCCATTTCTTCAGCCAGAAATAATTAATATAAGTCATGGCTTAGCTGTTCTTCCCAGTAAGAACCAGCCTCCCGTCCTGGGGTTGCTTTTGGCCAAAAAATCCTCAACTACGTTGGGAAACTGTTCTCTAGGTGTTTTGATTTCATTCTCCCCCATTCCAGCCATCCCCACCCTCAAACGAAAGGATTGACTCCGTCATCCCTGACCCGAGCTTCCTCAGCACGGTCTCATGGGGTGTCCTCCAATGTGCAAGGCCTGGTGACGTCAAATCCTCGTGAAGTCTCTGTCCTCAGGGCATTCAAAATTTAATTAGGTAGATGGAACCCATGTCCATAAAAAGTTAGCTGGCAATATCACAAGATCATATAAAATAAATATGAAAGGAATAATAGCAAAAATAGAAGCCACATGAGTTCAAAGGATCACTGGAAGTTGGAGTTAATTGGGAAATATTCATGAAAGTATTGAAAACATTTGTGGCTAGAAATTCCATGTCTATGAAAAATGAAAATATCTCCTCAGCAGTAGGAGACATTTAATTATATCTAATAATGACACAAGTAGAGAGACACTGTCTGTAAGTTATAAATAAGATGTTCCTAGGGGCGCCTGGGTGGCTCAGTCGGTTAAGCTCAGGGTCCTGGGATCAAGCCCCAAGTAGGAAGAGTCTGCTTCTCCCTCTCCCTATGTCCCTCCCCCCACTTGTGCACGCTCTCTCTCTCTCTCTCTGTCTCTAAAATAAATAAATAAAATCTTAAAAAAAAAAAAAGATGTCCCTAAACATCAAAAAAGATGTGAATAGAATCAGCTGTTAAAGAACCCATTTACTTTGGGAACAGGAAAGCGATGTTTAAAATCAGGCTAACCCTCCCTGAGAAATCTTTCCTTGCCTGGGATCTGTCACTTCAGGAGAACCCCTGTGTGTTGTTAGGTGCCTGGGACCTTTCACATAGCGTCAGCTTAAAAGATGAGGAAAGTGTACACTAAGGCGATGTTCAATGTTAAAAGTAGAAAGGTTAAGAAAGTCTCCTCTGCCCAATGCCTCAGGTTAGCTCAGTTTGCATTTTTTTTTTTTCGTATAAGAGAAGGAGAGTCAAAGAAGTACACAAACTGGGGAAAATGAGCTTTTAAGTAGGTGCTGGGAGAAAACCACACCGATAAAAATTATAAACAAGACTGCACGGGCCCTTCACGAAGCGGGCTCTCTGGATACCCAGTGAGGCATGTTTACCAGAAGAAGAAAGATGGAGTCGGCTGGCGCCTCTTAAATGTGCATACTTGGGAGTTTGGGACACACATGTGCTTTTGTGTGTGTTTTCTCAGAGGACATTTGCAGACACCAATCTTTTTCTAATCTCACTTGTGTTTTCAAATTGAGGCAGGTATGGGATTTCTGTAGAGGACACAGATATGTAAAGGGCCATTAGGAAGTTATCTGATATTTAAATAGAAAAAAATGCAATTAAAATCCCACTACCCTTTTCATTGTTTGTTTTCTTTATTTGAAGTAGTTAGGAATTAAAAACAACTGAATTTTTTTTTTGTAAACCTTTCAAGAAGTTCACTTTTGGACTAAGCCCAAACCTACAGTTACTAAGCCAAAAATGGACTATTTTCACAAAGAGTTGAGTGATGGAAGGCAGAAGCTGTCTTGGAAAGTGTTATGTGAATACTCTCATTAAAAAAAAAAAAAAGACTGTAAATTGGAAGTAGGCATTTCTTTACCTTATAAAAACTTGGGCAAATTATTTCCCTTCGGAGGATGATCATTTGAGCTAATTTGCCTACATTCCAAATATTATGGGTCTTGTAAGAGTGTGCAGGGTTTTGTTTTGTTTTGTGTTGTTTTTTGGCAAGCTCCCCTCCTGGTCTGTGGACAGACTCTGGACATGTCTCAACCCAAAGTCAAGGCTGTTCAAACTCATAAGTGAAGTGACTGTCTCATTGGTTTGATTGACAGGATTTTGTACTGTGTGATTCAGTTACTGAGGTAAATTGTGAATGTAGTTTACATACTTCCTTGAGCTCTCACTAAAATATTGTAGTCAGGTATATTTGAAGATAGACCTTTCACAAATGATTTCAACAACTGTTGAAAACTGTGGAGTGATGGTTCTCAAACTGTAGTCCCCCACCCAGCAGCTTTAGCATCACCTGGGAACTTGTTACAAATACAGAACCTCAGTGTGCAGCCGGGGTTTATCAAATCCGAAGTTCTGGGGGTGGAGCCCCCAATTTGTGGTTTAACAGGCTGTCCAGGTGATTTGGATATGCTCAATGTGAGAGCAAGTGCTGAAGGACATAGAGTTATAGATATAATGGGAGTACATGTAGAAACTTTTTATTATAATTTGTAAAAAATTTTTATACTGGGGCAAATTTGAACAGGCTTTCATAACATTCCATCCCATGCAAGACATGATGGACTTAGGCTTTCATTCATTTATACAACATGATACAAGTATTTGAGAGTTTCTTAAATGTTCATTCTATGGAATATTTAATACAGGATGATGCTGATGTGCTATTAGTAATTTTCCAGATGATAGTTTTGGATGCAATGAAATTCAGCAAAAATTTGAGTTCTCCTAAACAAGGCTGCAAGAAGATGCCTGTTCACTTTAACGTTGAAATATTCCAAAAGTAAGGATTAACGGTAATATCACAATGACTGAAAATTATGGGATTACTCCACTGGAAAACATTCTTCGTTCTGTCATTTGTAAATCCCTTCACGTAACTTAGGAAAAGGGATCTGAGAAATACTGTCAGATAATATCTAAAATATGAGTGTCATAGATACATATAAGGCCCTTAAAATTATTTTTAACAAATGCTATTATGCTGAAACTCCAATTCTTTGGGCAAGCTTTCATTGACCTCTGTTGCCAACAAATAAAAAGAATGGCAGTATTGCATAATAGAAAGAGCTTCGGCTGTGGAGCTGGACATGCAGTCTCTAAACCTGGTTCTGCCACTGGTGATGTGTAGATGTAATTAAGGCATTTAAGCTCTCTGGACCTCAGTTGTCTAATCTGTCAGATGGGGAAGTGTAATTAGATCTCTAAATTCTGCTTCAGTTAGCTGTTGTGGTCGAACAAACTATCCTAAACAGAGGGGCTTACAACAGCAACCATTCATTATTTCTCAGGAGTCTGCAAGTAATCCAGGTGGTTCTGCCAACCGAGCTTGAGTTGGGCCGATCTTAACTGTACTCACTCTGGTGAGACCGCAGGGTGGCCCGGAGATGACCAGTGTATGACTGGCCTCTGTGTAGTTTCTCATCCTCCAGGAGCCAGTCTCGGGCTTTTTCTCAGGCCCGTGGCAGGTTCTCAGAGAACAAGCAGAAGCACGTAGTCTTGTGGGGCAGACGTTCTGAACTGGCCCAATACGGCTGCCCCATTCTATTGGTCAAATCAAGTCCCGAGCCAGGCGGATTCGAGAGGTGGGGGAAACAGACTCCACCTTCGATGGAAGGCAGTGTGGCGTCTCATCGCCAACGCTACGCTGCAAGAAGGAGAAGAACTGAAGCTGCTGCTGCAAGCAACCTACCTTCCGAGCTTTAAAATACAGAAAAATATCAGGAAATCCCTCCCATGAAATGCTATAGGACGCTCATTGTGGAGTGTTTTAGAAATAGAGAAATATTTAGAAAAATGGAAGATGCAGAGGGGATATAATGTATTTGTGAAAACCAGAGTAAGCATGTTTTAAGCAAGGCTTCTCTTTAATTATTGTCTGAGTTTCACATAAAGTCTGCTTCATCAACTGGATAAATATTTGACTGCTGTTCAGTAAATTGCATTAGTTTACTTTAACTGTATGCTCAGCCTTATTCAGGCATCCTACATTAGGCAATGTAGTGTGTAATGCATCTCTGCAGGTGACCAGAGCCATTCTCTGTATGAGGTAAATTAAAACTCATATTTTAAAAATTAAACATTCTTGCACTTCATGATTTCAATATTTAATTATAACCTGTGTCAAGGCCTAATCTCTGACTGAGTCAGGCATGAAATTAATCAAAAAAAAAAAGAGGCAAAAGCTTGGCAATTCTTCTACACTGTAAAAATAATGTGGTTTCTTTAGCTTCACAGTGATGTTTATATCCATTTTATGAAGAAGACTACAGATATCCAGTAAGTTGTTAGACTAAGTTAACATCTGTGGGGACAGTGACTGGTTCAGAAAAATCGGGAACCTGAACTGACATTCATAGATTTTAATAGAGAACCAAACTTTCTTTTAAAAAGAAAAAGATAAATTATAGGCCTTGCTGAAAGAGATAATACAAAATAAAGTTAATGTGTTGACATCTTGGATGGGACAAAAATAAAATACATCCCGAGGTGCGTTTGTTCTAAATGTACCATTCATGTCTGTTCCCATTTATATTTTCTACTGGCTTTTCAAAAACTTCTTGTATGAAAAAAAATCCAAACAACTTTTCCTAGGGATATATGCTTACAGAAATAATAGGAAACATTTGTTGCAAGGTGTTTTTTTTTTTCTACAAGAATTTGCATAGACTTATAGGATTGTGTTGACCAAGAGAGGAATGTGCCACAATAGAGGAGGAACATGTGTCGAACTTAGTAGGATTCGATAGCATTAAGCCTGCGATTTCACAGCAACATGTATGGGTTCCTAAGTCATGGAGATGAAGCAGGCAAGTTAAAGAAGATAATCACACTGTTTTCTTCACTGTAAGAGACGTGAGATGAACTCAAATGCCTCTAAAGATTGACAGCGTGGGACAGGTTTACTTGAGCCTTATTGGCTTAATTGTTGCTTTGGTTAAATGATTCCTTTCTTCACGTGGTCACATTATAAGAAAAGGTCACGGATAAATAAATAGTAGTCCGGTATGGAGGCAGATGTCTCAGGTATCATTAGGTCTACCTTGGAGGACTCCGGAATGAGTTTGTGGAGTAAGCAAAGGAAATGAACATGAAGGGATGAACTTGTATATAAAATTGGTTGCTCTGAGGCTGCTGGATGCTCTGGAATGTCTTGAATGTTGCCATCTTGATGCTTCTCCCTCTAATTTTGGTTACAATCAGTGCAACCACTGATTTTGGATGGATGGGTGGATAGATAGAGATATAAAATAAAAGAGCAAGGATATCCTCAATATCTAATATCCTTAGTGTCTATAAATATATAAATAACATATAACAAAAGACTACCCAATAAAAAATAAACAAAACCTAGCAATTCTCAAAGAAACCTAAATGTTTTGTAAAAATACAAATTTAAACAACAGTGAAATATAACTTCATACCCAACAGGTAGGTAATAATATAAAATCTAACAGTACTGAATGTTGTACAAGATGTGGATAAATAAGAACTCCCAAGCCATTTTGGAGAGTAATTGGCAATATCCAGTCAATGTAAAGATTTACACATTCTCAGACTCTGTGTCTCTGTATCTCTGTAGTAGATTGTTTATCATAACATTCATTTTAATAGTAAAAATTTAGAAATAACCCAAATGCCTCAGTAGTATTTGTACATTGTGGTAATTTGTATATGAAATAATATATGGAGGTTAAATAATTAAATTGCTGCTATATATATGAACATGGATAAAGTATTGAAAAATGTTTGGCAAATATAAAAACACATTATAGAATGGTGCATGTGGTAGAGTACAATTAGTGAAGTTTTACAAATTACAGTACTGTGAACTGCTTATGGAGACTTTTTTTTAATTTTTAAAAAAATTTATTAGTGAAGTATAATTGACATACAATGTTATATTAGTTTCAGGCATACAACATATTGATCTGACAACTCTATACATTAGTCAGTGCTCACCACAATAAGTATAGTCACCATTTGTCACCATACAATGTTATTACAGTATTATTCTCTATGCTGTACTTTTCATCTCCAATATTTATTTATTTTTTAACTGGAGTTTGTACCTCTTAACCCCCTCCATCTATTTCACCCACCCCCTCACCCACCTCATTCTTTGGCAACCACCAATTTGTTTTCCATATTTATTTTTTGTTTCTGCTTTTTGTTTATTTGTTCATTTGTTTTGTTTCTTAGATTCCACATATAAGTGAAATCATATGGTATTTGCCTTTCTCTGTCTGGCTGATTCATGTTGTCATGAATGACAAGAGCTCATTCTGTTTTATGGCTGGTAATATTCCATTGTATATATACACCACTTCTTTATCCATTCATCTATCCGTAGCCACTTCTGTTGCCTCCATATCTTGGCTATTGTAAATAATACTGCAATAAATATTGGACTACATATATCTTTTTGAATTAGTGTTTCTGTTTTGTTTGGATAAATACCCAGTAGTAGAATTATTAGATCATATGGTATTTCTACTTTTAATGTTTTGAGGAGACTCCATACTGTTTTCCACAGTGGCTGCACCAATTTACATTTCTAGCAACAGTGTGCAAGGGTTCTCTTTTCTCTACATCCTCACCAACACTTGGTTATTCCCTATCTTTTAAAAAATTTTTTTTTATTTTGATACTAACCATTCTGACTGGGGTGAGGTAATATCTCATTGTAGTTTTGATTTGCATTTTCCTGATAATAATTAGTGATGTGGGGCATCTTTCCATGGGTCTGTTGGCTATTTGTTAGTCTTCATTGGAGCAAATGTCTGTTCAGGTCTTCTGCCCATTTTTTAATTGGATTTTTTTTTTTTGGCATTGAGTTGTATTAAGTTCTTTATGTATTTTGGATATGAACCCCATTTATATATGGCATTTGCAAATATCTTCTCACATTTAGTAGATTGCCTTTTTGTTTCATTGATGGTTTCCTTCACTGTGCAAAAACTTTTATTTTGGTGTAAACCCAATGGTTTATTTTTGCTTTTGTTTCCCTTGCATGAGGACACATATTTATAAATATGTTGCTAAGGCTGATGTCCAAGAAATTACTGCCTGTACTTTCTTTTAGGAGTTTTATAGTGTCAAGTCTCACATTCGGTCTTTAATCTATTCAGAGTTTATAAATTCTTAAAGGAAATATTCATGTAATTGTAAATGCAAAATTGAGCTAGCTTCTGTCTCTCTCTCCCTCTGTCTCTCTTTCACTTCTTGAAAGAGAAAAAGGAATACAGATTGGAAGAGACACCCATAGAAAGATTTGTTTTTGAAAATGTCTGAAGAAAATATGTCTACATGTTAGGTTTTGTTAAAGTGGGTATAGTTAAAGAGTATTTATTATCTTATACTCCATATATTTCATAACTTAAGGAAGAAAAAGATTATTTCCAATTTTATGTCAGATTTAATGATTGGCCCATACTGACAAGTCTTCTTCAACCTTTCACTTCCAAAGTAGATATCTGTCTTGTAACTAAACCCAGTGTAGGATCCAAACAAGCAGGTATGGTAAACTGTTTCAATGTGACGTGACAGTTTACCTCCAGAGTGGGTAATAATTCTGGCCCTAGCACCAAGTGTTATAAGGTATTCTAATATATTTTGAATTTGAAATTCAGAAGTTGGCTTGCTGTGAATGAATGAAAGGGTGAATCATTGCATAATATTTTCATACCATGAAAGAATAAATGATTGTCTAATATTGTCTTAATATTTATACTGTGCATCAAAGATATTTTAGCTAAAAACTGAGATCTCCTCTCTGCTCTATGAAAATTACTATTTATGCCCATTAAAGTCTTGACCCAATAATCAAATTGGTTTGGTAAATATTCTTACTATATGATTTGCCACTGATTAGTGACATCTTCATTGGTGTTCCTCTTTTTTACAGAATACATATGCACAATGAGTACTTCTGTCTATAGCAACTATACTAATCAAACTAACTCACAGCCATCTGCTTTTAGATTTAACGGTAGAAAAACTCTGGCTATAAAATCCAGGCGAACCAATGGGAGGTAATACAAGTACGTGAATCAATGAGAACCACTTGGTCAGGTAGTAGATGGTGGCTAATTTGCTTCCCTCCAAATAAATCTTTTTATTATCAAGTACAGAATATGGAAAAACAGATTCGTCACAAATTTTTACCCAATAATTTTCATGTGGCATATAATTTATTAGGGAGTATGACTGTGATGAGTGCTGTAGTAATACACTATTTCAAGGAATTTGTAACCCTTCCCCCACCGAGTTGTGCATTATCCCTATTTTGCAGATTAGGAAACTGTAGATCAAGGAGGTTTAAAAGATTACTTATGTTTACATAACCAGTAAGTGGAGAGGTAGGATGCAAACCCTGCTATGTCTTATTTGAAAGTCCACCCACTTAAACTTCCCCCAATTCTCTCCATCAGTATTATTGCATTAGCAGCAATAAAACCTTCGACTATAGCAAAATATAACGTTGCCATTTATATCATGTTGGACATTTTTTGTGCCAAATCCTAGGACAAACAGTTTATGAAAGGAAAGGGGAAAAAGTGAAAGAGATAAAATAATGAAACAGAGGAGCCAACTTTTTATCAATGCAATAATAAAGTCACAACCTTTTCCATACCTTTGCCATTTCCTCTCAAAGAACATGTTATTCAGATCATATTTTCATAAGCTCTCTCTGATATTTAAATTCACACTCAAGAGGGGCATTTGGGTGTCTCAGCCGGTTAAGCATCTAACTCTTGATTTCAGCTCAGGTCACGATCTCAGGGTCCTGTGATCGAGCCCCACATCAGGCTCCATGCTCAGCATGGAGTCTGCTTGAGATTCTCTCTTTCCTTCTCCCTTGACCCCTGTCCCCTTCTCTAAAAAAAGATAAATAATAAATAAATTCACACTCAATAATACGTACATACATGGATGAACTTTTTCAGTTGTTTTATATATAATTAATAACAAACTTTAAAGCTGCAAGTATTCGTAACTTACTTCCTACATAGAGTTCCAAGTTATGTCTACCTGCTGGAGTAAGAAAGACCCAGATGAGAACATAAAGTTCTGCAAGGGTCCAAATTGTCAATTCATCTCTTCCCTTTGGTGACTTGTAAACCAATATTACCAATCTCTGCTTTATTTCTGATCCAAGCCAGTTATTTTTTTATTCGCAATTTGGGACACAGTGAAAATACTAACTTCTGGTGTGTATGTTAGTTCAGTACTTCTCAGATTTTAGGTTGCTACCCATTAATGGTTTGGGACAAACTAGTAGTTGTCAAAGCAACTAGTGAATTGCCACCAGCATTGAAGTAGGGAAAAAATGGGAAATAGAATAGAATAAATATCCAAATACATGCCATGGCATAAGGGCACATAAGTGTAAGTATGATTTCAGATATCTGTCTTAAAGTCAGCGTAAAATGTATTCGTTACTATGTACCATAGTCAAAAGTTGAGAAGCCAATGTAGGAAGATTAACTGGATCCAATTAGAACATTTTGCTCTCTTTCAGTTAGGTAAATCCATAAGCACACCCTCAGACCAACCGATTACTCTTCTTTGAAGGTACTTAATCATTGACTCATGAGAAATCTAATTAGGAAGCTGGTAGAGGTTTTTCATGTTATCATTTCTACCTCATCCTCTATTGCCAAATAGAAACAGCCCTCAAAAGACTGTTCTAATTGCTGACAGTATAGTCATCTTTTTCAGAAGCTTAAATTGTTACTAATTTTTGCTCTTAATTTTAGTCTGTCGAATAGGGGAAAATGGTCAAGTTGACTGGTAGACTATGGAAAACAGAACATTTGGATGGACTTTGTCATTTTTGATTAATTATTTTGACTTCCTGGAAGCCTAAGATAAAAGTTAGCCTTAACCACTAAAATAATTATCTAAATACTCATAATAGCTAAAAGTTTTTGAGTACTCATAACCCAGGAGCTGTGCTACTTCCTATTCTAGCTAGATTATAAGAAATTCTGAGGAAGTTCATCTGAGAAAGGCATTCAAAATACATTTGCAGCCTCTCCCCTGGACCCCATGATTCATGTCTGTTTTGGGGCCCAGGAACATGTTATTTATAAAACACCACAGGAGATTGTTAGTATCAGGCAAGCTTGTGGGAAAACTGCATTTTCTCATTTTATCCTCATGGAAAATGCTTTGGAAACAGATTTTCTCAACATCCCCATTTTATGCATGTGAGGAAATGGAACCTTATATAGATTACCTGCCTCAAGTACCTAGAGAGTGGGTGGAGAAGCTGGGGTCCATGTGCAGGGACCTCCACTGAGGTGCCAGCTTCCACCGCAGGCTGCATCCGGTAACTAAAGCAACCGATGACTCACATCTTTGTTCCCACTCTCCCTTTCTTACACTTCTAAGCCCTGTCTTCTGGAAAGAGTCCTGTGCTCCTCAACCCCACTCCCCTTTGGCCCTTTTCCCTTCCCTTGCTCTCAGCTCTTCTTGTGACCCAAGAAGGGAGAAATGCCACCTGCCTCTTAAAAGGTAGAATGGCCCCTTTAAAATCCTTAAGATGGGTTTGGTGCAGGTGTGGGACTGTTTGCAATATGGGGGGGGGGGGCGTGGGGGAGGTTAAAACTGTGATCCTGGAAGTTCCATCATCTTTCACCCTCTCTCCAGTGTGGCTTCAAGGCTATAGACAGCAGCTGTGCTTTGGCTGTCGAAGCCTCAAGGATGCTGCTAATATCTGCTGTTTTTCAGAGTGGGAGAGATTTGGCTTTGTTGCTATATAACCTGAACTCCAGAGAGAAATACTGGGCACAAGTGATCTTCTTTGTTACTGTAATTGAAGTTGTTGCCATAAAACATACCCCAGAGGAAAGACAGTGTTTCAGATGAGCCTAGTGTTCACTATGCTCACAGTGTTGTGCAAAGATTTCTTCCATCTAGTTCCAAAACATTTTCATCACTCCAAGGGAGCCCCTGTACCCACTAAGCAGTCATATTCTATTCATTCTCCCCCAAATCCCTGGAAGCCAATCATCTGTTTTCTGTCTCTCTGGACTTACCTATTCCGGATATTTCATATTAAGGAAGTCATATAATTTATGCCCTTCTGCGTCTGATTTTCTTTCCCTTAGCATAATGTTTAATGTTTCCCATTTTCATCTATGTTGTAGCATATATCAGTACTTCATTCCTTCTTATGGCTGAATAATATTCCATGATTTGGGTATACCACAATTTGTTTATCCATTTATCTCTTGATGGATCTGAGGGTTGTTTCTACCTTTGGCTGCTGTGAGTAGTTCTTTTCTGAACGTTTGTGTACACGAATTTGTCTGAGTACCTGCTTTTAATTCATTTGGGTGTATATCTAAGAGTGGAGTTGTTAGATCATATGGTAGTTCGATGTTTAACTTTTTGAGGAACTGCCAAATTGTTTTTCACAAGGGCTTCTCCATTTTACATTTGTGCCAGCAATGTATGAGGGATTCCAGTTTCTCCATATCTTCACTAACACCTATTCTTTCTTTCCTTTAATTTTTTTTTTTTAAGTGTAGCCATTCTAGTGTGTAGGAAGTGGTATCTCATTGTGGTATTGATTTTCATTTCCCTAGTGGCTAATGACGTAAGCATGTTTGCATGTGCTGGCTGGCCATTTGTGTATTCTATCTTCTTTAGAGAAATGTTGACTCAAATCCTACATTTAACTTTTGAATCCTCTGCCTTTCTTTTGGCATGGAGGCGTCTCTTTCCCTGTCTTCCTCATATGCAGTCATAATGGTGATAATGATAGTAGCTCCCTATGCCAGGCACAGTGCTAAGCACTTTAAATATATTATGTTCTTAAGTTCCATCAGGTTTTATCTCTATTTTTTTGTATCTCCAAGATAAGAAAACTGAGGCCCAGAGGTTTAGTTGACACGGTCCATTAAAAACCAAGAGGTGGAGTCTGATTTTAAAGTCACCTCTCTCAGGGCGCCTGGGTGGCCCAGTCCTTAAGCATCTGCCTTCGGCTCAGGTCATGATCCCAGGGTCCTGGGATCGAGCCCCGTATCGGGCTCCCTGCTCGGCGGGAAGCCTGCTTCACTTCTCCCTCTCCCACTCCCCCTGCTTGTGTTCCCTCTCTCGCTGAGTGTCTCTCTCTGTCAAATAAATAAATAAAATCTTTAAAAAAAAGTCACTTCTCTCTCATGTGAAAGTCCATGCTCTTAACCTCTGCGTCGGGGGTCTGCACACTAGCTTGCATTACTTACGTATACTGGGAAATTATTTTTTAGCTATGTGCCATCTTATACATTTTTAATAATAAGTATAAGTGACTGAAAAGGATGTAATTTCCCACATATTGTAAATATTATCATTTAAAAATGTAACTGTTAGATCACTCTTTTAAATGTTTCCGAGGGACTCTAAATGCCATGGTGATACGATACCCAGAATCATTGATTTTAAAAATTCATGAACAGTGCTTTCTTTTTTGCTTGCAATTGTACTTTTATTATATTACTTCCCCAGAATGTTATCACAATATAACATTTTTCATGCTTGAAAGTCTTTTATTGATCACTGTCTCATACTTTCTGAATCAAAATATGAATATAAATTAAAATTGAATTTTAAATAATTTCTTATAACTATAAAGCTCTGAGTGTGAAAGATTCCTTTTGATTGAGTTGTTATTATTAGTAGTAGTTAACTGATAAAATCAACAAAAATATATTACAGATTTTGATAACTTTTCATTAACTGTAACAAGTAAATTCATACTGGAAATGCATCTTTTTAGTAGGATTGATGGGGTTGTTATGGTATCTTGATTGAAGGAGAGTCTGTGCACAACAGTTTTTCAACTTGTCCCTTTGACACCCCAGAGCCTTTAACTATCGAATAATGCAACACAGCAAATTTTTGATAGGTGAAAGGGATGGATTTCTTTCTTTTCTTTTTTCTTTTCTTTTCTCTTTCCTTTCCTTTCCTTTCCTTTCTTTTTCTTTTTGTCAACTTGGTGGAGCTAATTTGAAAATAGTTGTGGGTAAAGGAACCTTGCTACCTTCACCATACGTAGGAACATTCTTAAACATGTCAAGTTTATGTAAACACCTTTTGTAAAATCTCATCCTAGATGTCTTCTTTTCTGGCTATTTAATTAATATCAGCTTTTTTGTTTTAAAGATTTTATTTATTTATTTGACAGAGAGAGAGACAGCAAGAATGGGAACACAAGCAGGGGGAGTGGGAGAGGGAGAAGCAGGCTTCCTACGGAGCAGGGAGCCCGATGTGGGGCTCGATCCCAGGACCCTGGGATCATGACCTGAGCCAAAGGCAGACGCCTAACGACTGAGCCACCCAGGCACCCCTAATTGGTATCAACTTAAAAAAAAATTTTTTCTCATTCTTATCTGTGGATGTGTAAGAATTATAATTGATACTGTTTTTATACTTATGTACCCAAATATTTTACTATACCTTATTATTTCAACTAAACTGTCTCTTAAAAAAAAAAAACGGTCAAGTTTAGAAAAAAGTACATGTAGAAAAAATGGATCTGGACATTAATCTTTTAAAATGATTCATGCATTCTACTCCTTGGAGACTTTGTGTATTCCTGGGGATTTGAAGACCACTATGCCGTACTACTATATTAATAAGTGAGTGCCTTCCATGACTCCAGCCTAACTCCACTAGTGGACCTTAGAATAAAAAGCCACTTACTACATGACTATTGCCTGCTAAGAATTTTGCACATGTGATCTTGTTCAATCTTTGGAACAACTTTGCAAAGTAGCATATGCTCGGTATGTAAAGAGTGGCATATGCTTGTGTCTGGATCACAGAAATTGTAAATAGCTGAGCAAAATTTGAACTCATTTTTTTGTCTCCTTTTTCCTTAATTAATTTTTTTAAGATTTTATTTTTAAGTAATCTCCATACCCAGTGTGGGGCTTGAACTCACAACCCTGAGATCAAGAGTTACATGCTCTACCAATTAAGCCAGCCAGGTGCCCCTTTCCTTAATTCTTTGTTATGCTGGTGTCACTAGAAGCAGTGCCATTCGGTTCAAATAATTCTTGGCTGATTTTTTTTTTTTTTTTAACTCACAGGATAACAAAGAGCTCAACTTAAATGTGTCTGTAATTAGTGAACTATATGGAGGAAAATTTTTTTAATAGAGAAGATGTCTTGTATCTCCCCCTGGCCACAGGTCACTCCCTCAATAGTAGCAGTCCAAGGATGGACAGAGTCACCCCTTGATTTTGGAAAAGGTACAGATCTGGGGACCCCTAGCTCAGACTTTTCCGAATCATAAGGTTGTGATCAGATTTTATACAGGAGAGGTAATTGTCTATGGTTGGGGCGGTCACTGCGTGTAAACATTTTCTTTCCTTAAAGTGAGATTATTACAAAACCAAATTGTTACACTGTAGGATAGTTTCATTGCTCACACAGTTGAGAATTCAGGTTTTAAGAAATATAAGACCACTTGTATAATGTATTCATGAGTTATAAGGTAATGTTAGGTTTAGCCATCGTTCTATAAATAGAGCAATAAAAGCACAGACCAACACCTTTCAGTTACCCTGTAAGTAACTTCATGGTCAGATTTATCTGGTATACTGAGCAGAAAGCCATTTTCTATCACATAATGAAAATATTTGGAAAACCACTAGAGCAATGAGAGTTATAGAACTCTTAAAACTGTAATTGTCTCATTCCATTATTAGAGTGGAAAGTATTTGGAAATGTTTTAGTTTCCAAGTAAATGGCAGTGTATCATTTTGAGCTTACTAATTGATTGCCCCGCCCCTTTTCTTTAGAGACTGAAGTATGATGAAGACAAAAACAAGAGAAAAAGGAAAGTCAAAAGGGAAAAGGAAAAT
Organism: Callorhinus ursinus; assembly: GCF_003265705.2. Taxonomy (NCBI): domain Eukaryota; kingdom Metazoa; phylum Chordata; class Mammalia; order Carnivora; family Otariidae; genus Callorhinus; species Callorhinus ursinus. The sequence goes on from NW_027397074.1 coordinate 56,768,199, forward strand.
TTTTAAAAGGAGATCTTGGCTTTTGAGATTGGTATTCCTTTACGTGACAGGTTAGTAAGCAAAAAAGTGTTAACGTTCATAGAATGACCTGGTGTTTATAGAAGAACAATACTTTCATGGTTCCTTCCCCAAAAAGTCCTATGTGAACTTTATAAAGGAAATAGACACACAAACAAACAGAAAATGAGCCCCCCTTGCCTGGTAGGAAAGAAACTTAAATTCCAGAAACCTTTTAATTTTTTAAAGGTTCCTTTTGTAGACATTATTGGCATTTCTTCCTCCTCTCTCCTGCTTTTTGCCTCTCAGATAATTTCACTGCTTGTTAGAAGGTTTACTACAAAGCAGACCGGCTTAAAACAATGAAGAGATGAAACCGTCTTTACTACTTTTTAGCACATTCTAGGATCTAGATCAAGGAAAGACAGCATGAGGGTTATGGTTTGTGAGTAGATTTCAATTATCTGAATTATCTGGATGCCCCTTATGCAGACAATGCAAATTTAATTATGGCTTACTTCATTATTCATCAGTAAGTTTGTGGAAAAGCCTAGGAAAAAGATGAGGCATATTCATGAGCCAAGAACTCAGTTGAACACACAAAAAAAGAAAAAAATAAAACAAAAAACATCAGCTCAGCATCAGCTTTTATTCGGGAAAAATCCACTTAGAGAAGTTACCTTGAAAGAAGGATAAACACTGGCGGACAAATTGGTCCATCTTGGGACCAGTTTTGCAAGATAAGTGAACACTTGTTTCTTTGAATCCAAGGACTGTGCTGCAACCTGACAAATCCTAGGCACAGTGAATCAAACAGCCACAACAGGTTCCTTGGAGATCTCACAAATGACATTTCTTTACATGCAACTTGATAAGTGTAATTCCCAATCTCCAACTTTTCCTGTATTGCTTCATATCTAATCTAATTCTTTTTTTCAAGAATTGTTTTATGCCTCTTAATGTGTTGTTGGGAATTTGCTTTTAGGCTCTTGGGTAACGGGGAAAATGAATTGCAATCTAGTGGAATCTTGACAATATAACCATTACATTGTGAATGCTACAGCCAACAAGGAAAGCAAAGATGAACAGGGCAGTGTTTGATTCTGGTAAATTGTTTCCTTCACAGTTTTGCTTTTGTAGAGTAAATACACTACAGGAAACAGCCATCTAAGGATAATCTGTTAGTCGCTGTACTCAGTGGAAAGCAGAATTCAGTCTTGGAAGAACTTGATATCTCCGTGAGCTTCATTTGCAAGAAGAAACAATTATTGGTATTTTGCAAACACGTACTTGATAACTGGACAAATTATGCTTACTTATGAAATGTATCCCTGTCCCAAGGAAAGACACACGGCTCTCATATCCCTATGAGATGACAGCTTTCTCATTTCTAGGATCAGAGAAATTACCGACAAAAACATTAATTTCAGCTTTTGAAACAATGACTTTTTATGGTTGTTAGGCCTCAGTTATGTGCATAATATCTAGAAGAATGTGTAGGTACAGTGCAATGAAAAGAAAATAATCTGGCTATGAATACACGGTTCAGTGAATATCACAAAATGTTTTATCATTTGCCCTATCAAGTCACTTCGCGGTTCTTATAGAGTCATCCTTGGATAAACATCTTGAAGCCCGTTTGCCTTCTGGTCTACTTCCTTCTCCTTGCTCTCCCCAGCATTGCACTTGGTCCGTTCTGATCCTCTGCCCTTACCCCTAAGTCCTAACTCGACCTAGCTGAAGGTTGTGGGCATTATTCACAGCTGAAAGTGCTGCCGTAGATTCTCTTATTCCTCGCAGAGGAACGCTTAAGTCTTTCCAGTTATCCAAGAGAAGTAACTGTAAAGCATTCAGGGAGCTTTCTTGCTAATAGTGACCACCTCTCAGAGCATACGCCTGGGTCTGCACACATAATGTGTCTACTGATTTATCAAGGGTGGGAAAATCAAAGGAAGAAAATGGACAGAAGAAAGGAAATCTCATCTTGCCATATAACCCATACATAAACTAACATTTTGAGCATTTAGTTGGCACCATATTTGTCAACTCGACTGCCATTTTAAAATACCTTTTAAAATTGTATGCACATATAAGGGAAGCCACTACAAATAATATATAAAGTAATAAAAGTTTAAGATGAATAGGGAGCTAAAAGTAGTGTCATTTGAGTTCGCTTTTGGTAGAAATTTATTGAAAAATATGATTAGCTTAAAGATCACTTATCTGGCCCAAAGTATTACTCTTCCAGTAATAACAATGATAGATAATATTATTGACTAGTTACTCTGTGCCTGGTACTGTTTTGAGCACTCTGTAGGTATTATTTCAAAATGGGAAATGAAATAAATGGTTATTATCCTAAGATACTGGATCTGGGAGGCTTTAATAAAAGAATGTGCCTTGTGTTTTTCTGATGGTACCTGAGATTAGAACCCGATTACTGGAGCTAAAGGGACAAAAGTTAGTTTTTGAAACTCCTGGTTCTATCCTTCTTATTAACAAATTTCTTTGGAGACTGAAGTCAAAACAAAGAAATCCTGGTGCCAGTCTTCAGTTGCTCACACTCATCTTTTCAATTCTTACAAACATTGTTATTCCAGAGATGAAGGGGAAAAACACAACTTTTATGCAACTTTTATTCCCACTTAGCATCTCTAAGTAAATAATTAACATGCTTACAATTCAGTAATTTCTTGGCCTGTAGAGGAATGTGGCAGGACCCACCCTGGAATGAATGTTATTTATGCTCATTTTACTAGATCTTTGACTCTGTGGTCATGGACTGCATCTCTTTCCCACAACCAATTGTCAGGACACATGTGTCCCTTGAATTTAAATTGACCACACTGTTCTTGTATCTGTGATCTGCCTAATCCTTCTAATAACATGGAGACTGCTTCTGAGCTGTCTAAAAGTCTTTTCACAACCAAGAATTTAACTTGAAAATTCCAACATGTAAAAAGAAGAAATGATGTAAAGATATTCCTTTAGAATATAAAAACAAAGAATATGCGTATATTAAATTCCAACGTGGCATATCCTTTGCCTTGGATTTGGGGGATTATCTAGAGATAGGGTAAAATGGCCAGAGTGCATTTTCGTCAAATCCTTCATACATCAGACAGAATGACCAGAATGCATGTAGTGTGCATCTAATGGAAGGGAACATGGGTTTTGAATTAAACTTAAAGGAATGGAGATTTATTTTCTGTTCCTGCACACTCTCTCAAATTTTTCTCAGGAGGATAACTATAAATGAACTATTTGATGTGCAAACATTTTTTTTTTCTTTTGTGAGAGAGAGAGTTCAGCACTTTGCAAAACCACTTGTTTGGAGTGTGTACTCCTACTCTTATTTACTTTAATCATTTCTGGAAAAAAAAGGCAAATTAAAAAATAAGCACTGAAATTAACAAGAATTTTTCTTCCCATCTTGGTTTATTGAATCGTGTTGAATTGATAGGATGCTTCTAGTTGCATCTTCAATTTGAACATGCTCAAACCATAAAAGAGATTTAGTGAGTCCTCCTACACCTCCTCTCCCAGCTGGATCTCTATTTCTGTGAGAATACCATGTCCTGATTAACTTACAGGTAGGTCATCAAAACCAATCACAATGCAAGGGAAATGGATTTTGCTAAGTGGTTTGTCTCAGTTTTAGGCCAGCTCAGGAGTTGGGAAAGCATCCCTTTTATCCAAAACATCCCACTCCGAAAACATCCCACTCCACAATGAAGGTGGAAAAGACAGGGGTAGAACCATCAGGTCTAGTATATCTGCATTTTTAGTGTTGGAAGTTAATTACTGATAGATTTTTCTCTTCTATTGCCTCATATTTTTGAAGCAAAGAAAAATATGAATAATTATTCCTGAAAGATTAGGAAGTCCTAATAGAAAAGATAACAAGTGACCTCCTATTGCTAGAGACCGTTCCCTTTGGATCTCTGTGTTTCTTTTTTTTTCTTAAGATTTCATTTATTTATTTGAGAGAAAGAGAGAGAGGGAGAGAGGGAGAGAGGGAGCATGAGCGGGGTGAGAAGCAGAAGGAGAAGCAGGCTCTTCGCTGAGCAGGGAGCCCGATGCGGGGCTTGATCCCTGGACTCTGGATCATGACCTGAGCCAATGGCAGACGCTTAACCAACTGAGCCACCCAGGCATCCCTGGATCTCTGTGTTTCTACATGTGTCTTACGAACAGAAGCACTGACTACCTTTGTTCCAGACTACCTTTTCAAAGAGGTTTATATGGCAGACAGCATTTAAAGATAAAAGGTAGTGTCTCCTTTTGTGGCAAAAGTTAGGCAGGCTTACTGCCCATTATAAGAGTTTTGGGTTCCCCAAGCTTGGGGTTCCCCTCCTGCGACAGCTCACTGTGTGTTTATGTATCCCCTGGCCTGCTTTGTATTGCTCGGCAGAATTGGGGCTTGGGGAACCAGCACCAATGCTGATACTCTGGCCACTGCTCTCAACGGTTCTTTATCTCTGACCCAGGTGCCTCCTGTCTTCTACCAGCATCTGTGAACCTTTGGCAGGCCAACTTGTTTAAGTGTCAGTAAATCTCAGATTCTTCCCGGTTCTCAGCAGTCAAATATGATAAATATGTGACACACAGACCTTATCCCACCTTTAAAATTTCTTGCAGTAGATAAGTAAACCTTTTATCCTTGGCCGGGACTACTACACAATAGCTTTGGAATGATTTTTTATTTTGTATTTTTATTTATTTATTTATTTATTTAGCTGATTTTCCTGGATGGCTAGCATTTCCAAGAGACTGCTGCACCAGAAAAATCACTCTCTACTCTTGCAGAATAAATTTCAAATCCAAGGCTCCTTCTGTTAAGTCCATACCACATCTATTCTATCATCTCATTCTTTGCCTTAAAGAATTAGGCAAAAGAAAAATCCTTGCAGACAATTTTCCCCACATCTAGACTCTCTTCCCAAGCAAAGCCTTAGCAGGACTCCAGGCTTGCTCTAGGTAGTACTTTATATTTTAGCAATGGAAGCACTTTGGAGCCTACTTTCTGTTTCAGCAGTACCTGCCTTGCTTTGGACGTTCACAGTCCTCAGCATAATCTGTTCAGTCTATTTTAGCAGCAACTGGCCTGGGGTTTGATTTGTACCTGAATTCAACTACTTAAGCTTATTTATAGTTTTGAATGACTGATCTTGCATTTTTGCATTTAATATTCTAATACTATACAAGTTGGTTTGTGTAGTTAAAATTACTGTGACCATTATTTCTCAATTAATACAGATTAATTAGATTTGGCTTGCTTACATTGTAATTCTCTTTTACATAGAACAAAAGTGAGGCAGTTTCTCTTTGGGTCCTTAGATACTGCCTTCTGGGCTCTTTCTCAGTTTTACTTCTGTTTCTCTTCAGAGCAAACTTCCTTTTGGGTTCCTAGTGACTTCCTCCTCACTCAGTTGTCTGCCTTCAAAAATCAACTTTCAGAAGAATGCACACGAGTGTATGTTATTAATAATTTTTTTAATATTCTATTTATTTATTTGACAGAGAGAGACACAGCAAGAGAGGGAACACAAGCAGGGGGAGTGGGAGAGGGAGAAGCAGGCTTCCCACGGAGCAGGGAGCCCGATGCGGGGCTCCATCCCAGGATCCTGGGACCATGACCTGAGCCCAAGGCAGATGCTTAACGACTGAGCCACCCAGGCACCCCAATAATGTTTAATATTACCATATTATGTCTCCCTTCACACACTGCTCCAACCTACCAACCATAAGCCAGAATGTTTAGTGATAGAATCTTAAATTATAAATACCAGAAAACTTAGGGAGGAGCTTTCAGAGGCTGGAAGAATATCCCTGGTCTCTAGAAACCGTGTTTCTTACATACCATGTAACCTGTTTTTAATTCCTAGGCATAATGCTGGTGAAATAAAATAGTCTCTTAAGTAGATACAAATAGTCACAAATATAAATAGGAGAAAGTCTGCCTTAAATACTTCCAGAGTACTACAGGAACTAAGGGCAATTTTACTTCTCATTTTAAGTGCTGTATAGGTCACTGACAACCTCTCCTACCAATTAATTGAGTAACCTTTCTGTAATAAGATCTCACCTTGTCTCAATTTTTCCTTCCATAAAATAAAAATTCTACTACCTGCTCCTGTTTATAGGATAATCAAGATAAAAAAGCTTTGGGTAGGAGTAAAGTATAGTTTTTAGCTGTGGTTCCCTTCTAAGGGAAACTAGCATTCCTCATGTGAAAAAAAGGAAATAGAGCTTTGCTTTTAGTTTGTGTGGCACTAGCTTATGGTTCCTATAGACTAGCAAGCTCCATACTTTCCAGTTTCTTTACAGGAAGCTGAATGCTTGCCAGGCAGGCTCTCTGACCACCCAACAGTGGGAACACTTGTTCTTGAAATTGAGAATTCAGCTTAGGATAATTTCGTGGACAACCTGTTCTGTCACGTCTTGAGGATTCTGTAGATATTCTGTGATAGCAGGTATTCAGTAGATAGCAGTTATTGGCAAAGATCAACAACAAATAGGAAATTGAATGATCAGTTCAAAGGTATGCACCTTCCTTGAGGTCATCATCGGTGTGACGGCACAGTATAAATTGTTAGGCTCTGGGGTCTGACTGATGAGACTCGCATTCCAGATATACCATTTGTTAGCTGTGTGACCTGGGACAAGTCACCCAACAACTTTGTGTCCCAGTTTCAGCCACCAGAAGTTGAGAATGAGAGCAAGGACTTTAGAGAACTGTCATGAGGATCAAATGAATTAGCATATATGAAGTCCTTAGGACACAATGAGCATAATATAAATGTTTGTTAAATAGCAATAATTGAAAAAGCAACAATGAACCATGGGGAAAGAGAGGGAAAGTTTGAATATGAACCAGATTTCTGAGGAAGTATAGTTGTAGAAGATTTTTTAAAAAAAAAGACATTAATATATCAACCTTTATTGACGCTTGTAATGAAACATAGTCCTGCCTTCTTTGGGTTTACAAGAAGAAAGAAAATTTATATTAGAGACATTTACTGTATAGTACTTCTGAATGTAATAAAAATGAACATAAAATATTTTAAATTTGTTGATAATTTTCATATAACTCTCATATCTTTGATCTGAATAATTTCCAATTTTACATACTGATTATTGTGCCGCATAGACTACAAATGCCCAGTAAATCCATAGATGTTCATGGCAACTCATGCAGAAATGAAATATTTAACTACAAAAATATCTTGCATTTTGGAAGCTATTTGCTGACATCCCTTCCTCTGATATTTGGAGTGCATGCAAAATGATTTATGCACAGAAACTTGAAGGAAATGCTCCCATAGTGACTTTCAGAATATTTTGAGAATACTGCTAATACATATTTTAAAAGTGCTTTCTGCTGTGAAGTTTTTTTCATTTTTTTTTTTATCATGTAAAAGCACATGGGGCAAACATCCTCTGGAGAAACTCCTTACCTCATCTCATCAAAAACAATAAGAGGACATGGATGTCCATTTATTATAAGAAAGCAGACAAAATGTGCTGTATATTAATTATGGTTATTAATTTAAACTTTTGTTAGAGGAAAGATTAATTATATTGCTTTTCTTGTAGAACAGCCCTTCATTACTTTTAACACTACACATTTGCAGGGTAGAAAATTATTTTGGTTTAATAAGAACAGCTATTAAAGAAAGTTAAGCATTTGTTTTGTATCTAAAACTAACGAGAGGTGTCCCTTTTTGTAAGAAAGCCTAATATATGAAAGTTCATACTTGTAAAAGTGGTGTACAAGGGGGTGACAACTTATGTTCCAAGTGTTGTTGGGTTTGGGTGGCTTTTTTGTTTTTTCCAAAAGGGTTTCTTTAAATAGTAGCTCTCCTATTACATATCAGCATTAGTTGCAGATCAATCTTCTCAACAAAGAAAACTCCAAGCCTTACGTGTAAGATGTCACTGCTGATTAAGGTTCAATGATGTGTGAAGTTAGAGTGTGAGTCAGTGAGTAATTTTGATTTACCAAAACTTAATTTGTGTATTACATGTACAGAATAAGATGAAGAAATTTCATTCCACGTTCTTTTAAAATCAAATTTTAAAGAGAGAATGTTAGGATGTGCTGAGGGACTTCTATGTCTTGGAGGATAAGTGATATGTCTGAGGTTGCACCTCCAGGCGGGCACAATTAGTATTAGTTTTAGAAATTACATGAACTTCACTACCCCAATGTGTGGGGGCTTTTACGTAATTAGATGATGATTTTTTGTTTTTTGTTTTTTGTTTTGCATGCTAAAATAATTGATGCCAAAATTTTGGTGAAATGATTAATAAGTGGCCATCATGACAGGTTGCATGGTGAAAACAATTTCTCACCTGGCTGAGAGAGATCTCATTAGAACCCAGCAACATGATCACTGTTAACATTATTAATGATAGCTGAACTAAACTACATAGCTGTGGGCTAGCTCAGTTAAATTTTGCTTTATCAAGTGATAATTCATTCTATTCCAAGTGGTGGTGAAATTTCTCATTTTTCCTGAGCTTCATTCCAAGGTAGCATAGAATTCCTCTTATACTCACAAGACCACCTCAGCTCTTGAAGAAATTTTAACTGGCACACTAAACAAGGAAAGTAGAACTATATGTCTGAAAAAAAGGATATTAGAAACCAATATTATTTTGTGTTTTGTGTAAAGCTTAATTAGAATCTATTTTTTTTGAAGCACCTATGCATATGGTCACCATAGTTTTGCAACCCCAAATCACAATATGATTGTCAGCTTGTTTCCAGGCATAACCAAAACTATGAATATCTAGTTTGGGTGCTAAAAATAAAATTTCTAGATAGAATATTATTCATAGTCATTTTGTTATATTCTCTCAGAGAATGGATATACTACACATGCCAGGTCTGAAGGTCTAAAGACCAATTTCATTTGTTAGTAATGTTGACTTACTAGGAAAATAGTAAGTTAAAAATTATGAGATTTAACTCCAATTTTTTCCCCACAATTGTTACTTGATGTTTCCAGAAATTGTTTAAGACATTCTATGGATTGTCCTCAGTTTGTTTCTCTATCTAGTCTTTTTAGAATGCCATTTGATTACTTAATTACAATTGGATCAGATTCATACTACATTTATAGAGTAGAATAAAAAATGGAATTGCAGATTTGGTAATCATTACATTGTCCAAAGTATTCCACTGAAACATGACTAAAAATGAGAAGAATGAAGAAACTTAAAACAGTAGAAATGATTTGACCATTTGTTTCTTTTTAGGACTAAAGCCAATATTATAAGTGGGACTATGTGTATCCCAGCTGGACTGCTATTTCTCAGTGGAATTGATTATTATATGAATTGTTATGTATGCGCTGTTTGTGGCAGATTTTATTATTGTTTTTAGTTATTCACTCTCCAGTTTCCTGAAATATTACATATCCCCACCATTGCCATGAGATAGTGCCTTTCTATTAGAGGAATATTCTTCCCTACCTCATTGTTACTTGTCTTTTGGTTTGTTTGTTTTTTCCAAGTTTTTACCTCCTTGTTATTTGACTTGGCCATATGATTTGCTTTGGCCAATGAAGTGAGCAGTAGTGCTGTGTACCACATTCAAGCAAAGACAGGAGAGCCACCGTGTGTTAAGGTTCTTGCTCTTCTTTACCTCTGTCCAAAGAACGGCATACTACAGCTGGGGGGTTGCTCTTTCAGCCTGGGTCCTTGAATGAAGATGGTGCATGAGACGGGGGCAGAGCGCAAGCAACCCACACAGGCCAAACTTTGTAGCTATTTTGGAATGATTTATTACTGCAGCAAAACAAATTCTTAAATACATGCAGAATTTCCTTTTAAATATTGTGGGAGCCAGTCTCTGGGATAGCCCCTACTGATAATGCTTCTTTGTCTCCTGGTGTTTATTCCATGGGAACCCCCTTCCACACTTTAATAGGATTGAGCTGTGTCACCTATGGGATATTGCAGAAAGAAAAGAATGTGACTCTGTCATAGAAGACATTGCCACTCACATTTTGTTCATTCTTGGTTCACTCATTATGGGGGGAAGTCAGCTGCCATGTCATAAGGACGCTCAAGCAGCCCTATGTGAAAATGGACAGTGGCCCCCTGACCAGTAGCAGCACCTGCTTGCCAGTCATGGAGAGAAGTCATCTTGGAAGCTCATCCTCGATCCAGGCTAACATCTTGACTTCATTCTCATTGGAAACCCTGAGCCAGAACCACCCAGATATACTTCTCCTAAGCCACAGAACTACTGATGCACAGAAACTGTGACATAATGAATGCTTCGGGTTTTTTTCTTCAGTCACTAAATTTTTATGTAATTTGTTACACGACAGTAAATAACTCGTAAAAATGATGTCTCAGGAGACTTCCACTTCTGGGTGTGTAGCAGTACTTTCCAGCAGATCCGTGCTTCAGCCAAGAACAAGCCTAACATAATATTGAAGACATCTGCCTGCAGCCACCGGAAAACCACTCAGGCAAAAGACTAAAAAAATGCCAAGATTCTAGACAGAAGGGACAAGTGAGTTTTACACTATTCAACCCATCTTTTCTTAGAAGAATTAGCAGATTCTGGGCACAGAGCAAAGGTCTGAGAACCTGCTCTTTAGGCAGAGAAGATAAGGAACCTGAGTTTGGTGTTGTGGTGTTGCTGTGCTAGAAAGACTTGAGCGTCACAGATCCTAGTGAGCAGGGATGAGGGAGAACTGACTCTGACACATTGCCAGTTCTCTCTCAAGGCATTTGTCAGAATCTGAAGTCGTGTGGGGCAGCAGGCTAAGTGGCAACACGGCTACTTTCTGTAAAGCGGAGTGGAGTTTGGGGCAGCCTGTGATGTGCAGGAGACAAAGATGAGGGGTCAGTACCTGGAAGGGAAGGGGCTCTGGCAGACCATGAGGCTAGCAGGTGGGATTCCTGGAAGACTGCCTTAGGAATCAAGGGAAACCCAAGGTAAAGGGCACCTTACCAAAACTTCCACACGGACTCAACTCAGCCCAGCTCCTAAGTGGATTGAGGGGATAGAGAAAGCCTCCGTTCTGTCTTCCTAGCTGAGAAAGACAAAACCATCAAGGGCCTTCGCCATTTTTTTTTTTGTGAAAATGGTATTCAACTTAAAAAATTACCACGCATATTAAAAAAAATCCAAGAGAAGAGGTACACAATAAAAATAGACTCCCAATGATCCCAATAATTGAATTAAACAAGAGAGAGGCAGCAGGAGAGAGCTCTGTGGCAGGAACTGGCCTAAGGAATCTAAAAGGATTTTTCTTTTCTCCTTCTCTGTAAAACTCTTCTGTCGCCACCCTATATAAAGTGAATCTCCTCCTCCAAGCAGATGATCACACCACTGAGTTTGATTTTCTCCAGAGCACTAATCACCATTTGAAATCCTTATATTTGTGCATTTGTTTACTTGATTTTTGTTTGTGTACACAATTAATATGGAAATGACATTTTCTCATACCTAAGGATCAAGGTACAGTCCTAGTTAAAAATACAGATTCCTAGTCCCCAGTCCAGACCTAATGGCTCTGGGGTGCAGCCTAAGAGTCTATATTTTTGACAATCATCCAAAACGAAACTTATGCAAATATAAATATAATAGCCATGATCAAATGGTGGCTCTTCTTATTTTAAGGCATCTATTTTTCAAATTTATTTTCTATGATTTAGATTTTATGTGGGTTAGGTAAAAAGGTTTAATCAAGTAATAAAATAATTAAGGTAGATTAATTGAAAAATTCAGAAGTTTAAATTGAAATACATTATAAAATAGTGGGCATTCAGTTTTCTTCCCAGAGCTTTAAAATGCTGCAGATCAGATGGTAATAAAAATAGAGATTATTTATTATTTATTATTTATATACTACTCCTTCTGATGAATGCAAGATACTTATTAATTCTCTTATGGGATATTTTCATAACATACTCAACTTATATTTTGAGATAACAGATGAAGGGGTAATTGTTCGAAGTACCTACTGGTAGATCTAATTCTCAAACAAGCCATTGATACTGTAAAACAGAGGATTCACATCCCTTTTCCTTTTTGGTATAGTTTTTTTTCTATGTTTTTGCTAAATTCAATTTTCTGAGAAATGACTATGTCCCAGTGAATAAAGCAAGGCTCATAACTGTTCCCAGAGTTTACATTCTAATGCAGGGAGAGACAATAATCAATAAAATCACAAATAAACAAACAGTTATGAATTGAATTCATCTATGGTGAATTGTCCAAATTTTTTATCAACTCCATCTGACAAAAGTGAATCCAGAATAATCAGAGCTTTTCATTGCCACAGAACTTACTCAGAGACTGTTAGCTCCATATTTTGTTTTGACTTGGTTTAATATTTATCTCCTAAAAGTGTCATGTTTCTCTCTCTGTCACATAATTTATCTGTAAGAACATCTGTTGTGTGTGTGTGTAACGTCTATGAAAAGATTAATTTGACAAAAAGGCTTTGGAAATAGCTAAAAACAGCAACGAGCCTGTAGGACATGATCAGCCAGTGATGTAGTTTAGAAATGACCATACCTATTCCTCAAGGGTCTTATGGGTTGAGCATGTTATCCTGTTGGAGACTGAAGCAGGAATCTTATTTTCCGTTCTGGGTATTTCCAAAATTCTATTAGCTTTTCCAAATGGGGAATTTCGCCAGTCATTTTAAAGCAGGTCTTCTGAAAATAAGGTGACAGGATCCTCTCATGGGTGAAGGGGTCGCTGTTTGTGTCTGCACGACTGAAAAACATAGTTAAGAGGAAGCTTACAGCCTTCTATGAACTTGAGCAACCAGCCTGTGGAATTTCGGCTTTAGCAGAGGTGTGAACTCATTTAAATGTTGTGGAAGCAACGATTTGTATTTTCAAAAATTTACGTCCATTTGTTGATTAAATGGGAAAATTAGGAGAGTCGGGCTTGTTTATGTCTTCATTTCTTTCCCTAATAATAAACATACTAACCCGAGGAGGCAGGTATACCCGAATGACGAAGTATGCATGAGCATGGACGGGGACCATCCATCTCTGAACCAATCAATCACGTGGTAAACATCCTGACCCCTTTTCACATCCACCCATACTGTTTATACCATGGAACGCACTCCTTCCCTTGCTCAGCTCAGCGCCCGCATCCTAAATGTTAAGTTATGGATATTCAGGAAAAGCACTGGGACAGTATATGGTATCTCTGTGTCAGCTGAGACAAAAGATTTGACACATCCCGTCAGATGGCACTGACTCGGGTGCTCTAGGCTGCCTCCCATAATGGGACGTGTAAAAGCTACGTGGGGGGAGAAGTCGAGTTTTACAAATCTACAGCTAAAAAGAATTTGAACCTGTTGAAACACCTTTCAAACTTTCTCGTATGCTGCTCCCTAAGTTACGGTCCCAGAGGAGAGGCAGCTGAAGAGCGATGTCCTGCTGTCCGTGGCTTGTAGTGGGTGCAGGGAATCAGGGTCTGGCAATTTGTATCCCTCCCTATTATGTACAGCGCGGCATTTGTATAACTGATTTCTTCATACATATTTCATTATTATTAATCATCATAAATAAGTTGCATCTTTTAATGACACGGGGGTTGAAGAAACAGACTGTGTCAGTGTGTGACAGTGCCGCACAGTCATCATTAGGGGGATTTATTATTTTGGAAAAAAGCAAGTTAAAAGACTCAGCTCAGTAGTCAAAAGTGCAATTTGAGGTTTATTGTGCAAAAACCTAAAGTGGAAACAGTTCTTCTGAAACTGTTTAACATACATGTAATTCAAACAGCCTTCTTTACAAGGCCTTCAGTGCATTCATGCTAGTACAACAAAGTTCTCTGCCCAAGTCATTCCTTTCAAGCTTCATAGTTTAAGCACAACATGAATACCTTGGCCATAGGAACTCACTGAAGCAGCAAACACTGAGCTCAGGATCTCTCCTTCAAATAGCAGGATTCTGGGGAAGCCTCCTTTCGCTCCCTTCAGAGGCAATTAATGATTTTGAATACACCTGGAGATGATTAATTCTGGGAGCAACCTCCAAGCTGCAGGTCACATTTCACTTTGGTCTGGTAAGAAACCAAATAAAAGAGGGATTTAGAAATGGAGGCAATTTTTATTCTAATATTTTTGCCTGCAAACTGTTCTAGCTTCCTTTGGCAAAGAAATAAAAATTTCCAGTCTAGGGAACTTCAATGTGTCACATGAATATTACATTTTTACCTCAATTTAGCCGTTTCAAACAGGAGGGGGAAAAAAAAAAAAGCTCAAAGAAGAGCCAGTGCCAGGCGGGGTGGTTTGGTTCTCCGGAGCTTATGTGGAGCGTTGGTCACAGTGGAAAGAGGACCAGTGTACATCAAGGCGCGCACTCTTTTCAAGGCTGCTGTATGATCACTGACTCATAATCCCACAAGCTCAGCATGGTCTCAGGTACTTTGGATTTCTGGTTTGGGTCATAATTGAAGAATGGACAGAATATATCATCAGTTTTGTAAGGTGACTTCAAACTCTTTAAAAAAAGAGTTTCTCACTTAAAATTTAAATACATATTTCTTACTGCACTGTATAATAGGGTTTACTCTAAATCAATGCTCTCAGCCCTGGCTGCACATTAAAATCCCTAAGGGAGCTTTTAAAACAGTTGGGTATGTCCAGTCACGCCCAGTATCTGATTTTAATTGATCTGAGGTGAGGCTCAGAAAATTTTTAAAAGCTTTCCAGATGATTCTAATGTGCAGCCGGGGTTGAGAACAACAGCTCTAAATACTTAGGTAAGTATGGAAATTATCATGATTATCTTTCTAAGTATATGTCATGTTTTGGTTTATGAAACCAAGGAAGGGCATTCACTGATATAATCTATTGCAACATCTCCAATCCTAGTTTGGAAAGTTTTGAGAGAGTGATTTTTTGCATATTTTTTCCTTATTCTCTCCCTTTCTTGGTGTTTTGTATTCTTTTTCCCCATCTCTCCAATACACACAAACACCCCAGCATACACAAACACTTCCAGTGTCATAACTGTACCCTTCTTTTTTTTCCTGTGGATACATTATCTATGAAAGGGCCTTAAACTTCTCTTGGGATAACCAAAAATTTGTAGAGCATCATGTAATTTATCAGGAGACTGGGCAAAAAATTTCCTATCACATGACAGAAGTAGATGGAGATTTACATTTTTAAAAACAAGTGCCATATGTATTGCATGGAGCACTGGGTGTTATATGCAAACAATGAATCATGGAACACTACATCCAAAACTAATGATGTATGGTGACTAACATAACATAATAAAATAAAATTTAAAAAAACCCAGTGCCACATACAATAATGATATTCCTATCTAGAGTTAAGTAAGGGATTGAGGTAAATATCAAAACAGAACAAAACAATATTTATTTGCCTCAATAATGATACAGGGCTATAATGAACATGGGTACTTTTATTTGGTAATTCAGTATATTTTTAAGCAAATTAAATGACCAGAAGTAATATTGATAGCCAAAGCAAAGTGAAGGGTGAGAGATAATGTCTGGTTTATTTTGAAGGAGAAAAATTAACTTTCTAGAATCAGAAGGAAAATCCCGTGGAAGTCATCAAGTCCATGTACCTGCACCTTACAGACAGAGAAATTGAGCCTGTGAGAATTACCAGCCTTTCTCTTGTCATTTCTTTGCTTCTATTAAGAGCAAAGGCAACTGGCTTCTCTAACAGACAAAAGTAGAACTTAAAAGTTGGAGAAGTTTACAGTTAAGTGATTTATTATATTCTGAGTCCAAATTAAAGGATATCCAAATGGCTCTGTCACTAAATTGTGTACCTATGATAGATTTTATACTGAATAAGGAAAAAGTGCATATAGATATTTGAGGATGTTAATGTCAACAAAATTAGAAGTATTTGAAAATTTCACAACCCGTGATGTATGAATGTGTTACCATGTAATTATCTGGAGCTCTGCACCTTGAAATAGAGTGAAGGTAAGTGCCTGTGATTAGGCCCCATTATACATATGAAACCTGTTACGACACATCTGATCGCAAAATGGGTTTATAGTAATAAATACTTTTATCAAAACATGCATACTAAAAGTAAATATTTGGTTTAAAGACTATAATGGTAAAATACATTTAATCACAAATATGTTAAATAAATAGATTCTATCCTCTAACAAATACTAAAATAAAAGCAAGAGATGTTTGATATATGATCATATGCTGATTTTTTCCCTTTCATTAATACTAAATGCTCAAGAGTATTGTACTATATTTCACTCTCTAATTGAACATTTTAATGCCCAAATGACAGAAACTTCAAATATATTGTTACCATAGTGAACATTATTTAAAATATTTTAAACACCATGCATATCCAGGCAGAGGCTTTTATTCAACACCATGAATAAAAGATACATTCGTATTTGTCCGTGAGATTTGGGCAAAGAAGATTAAAACTGCTGAAAGACATTGTTTCTTGGTGCTCCAGAATATAGCCAGAAATGCTTAAAAGGCCCTACTCAAATGGTCCTCATCTTAGAAGGCTAAATAAGATATCAAAATAAGGTTGAAAATTTCCCCATTCTCCACAACACAAATACTTGAAATACTCTGGGAAATTCTGGATTTAACTGGTGTCTGGCACCTACTCCGTCATGAATTATTTACATGGATCCTTTTAATAATCTAGGTGAAGACACGGAACCAGAGCCTTTTGAGAGGCCTTCTGATCAAGGTCGAAATGGCTCAGCATTCTTGGTTCCTTTGGTTTGGAATAGAACCTTGAGTCTACGGCCATACCACCCTGAAACGCGCCTGATCTCCTCTGATCTCGGAAGCTAGGCAGGGTCGGGCCTGGTTAGTATATGGATGGAATAGAACCTCGAGCCCATTCTGGAATAATCCCAGCAGCCCAAGGGAGGGCTAGAAGAAGCCTGGCTTCTGGGAGGAATTACAGCAGAGTCACCGAAAGACAGGGCTTTGGGATTCTACAGATCTGAAGCCTAGTTTGAGCCCTAGTTTCTTTACTAATAGGCTTTAAGATATTGGCTAAATTCTTTAATCTTGCTACAACTTGGTTTTTTAGTCTATTAAAGAGGAACAGTAGCATCCATTTTACAAGGTTATTGTGAGGAAAAAATGAGATCACCTCTGTAAAGGGCTTTCACACAGCGTCAGGCACATAGTGAATGCACGACACTTTTACTCCTTCAACGAGTGCTGCTCTGGATCAGTAGGGTAGGCTACATAATCTGCAGGCCCCAGGGGAACATAAAATTGTGGGCTTCCTTGTTCAAAAAGTGGGAAAAAGTGCCATTAAATATAAAGCCTTTTCTTTCTTTTAGTGATCTCTTTTTTGATGCATCATGGGTTTTTCCTTTTGCTTTTGCAATTTATTTTTCTAAGTAAGAAAAAACTCAAATTTTAAATTATTAGCATTCATTTTTATATTGTGCCATGACAGTTTTAAATGAAAGTATAAGCACATTTAACTAGCATCTGGATTCACTAAAATTACACCATTCATATTTCACAGCTCACACATGCATATATGCCTTCTGTTCTTAGAGAACAGTAGACATTGTACAAAAGTAACATGTTTTTATTTCATTTCTTAATCTGTGCACATTCTACCAACACTCTCCACCTTCGTCTTGAGTAAGGAAGGATTGAATGGAAGAAGAACAATGGATAGCCTTTTTTTCCTCTTTCCTCGAATGTGGCATTTTCTGCATGAGTGATGGGCTAGGAAAGTAACAGGAGTAAGAAAGAACATAATTGGTTTCCTTGGTCATTCATACCTCGCAGAGCACCATTGTTCTTTGTGGTTTTGAAGCAAGTTCTGGCTTGAATAGAAAGCATGGCCTCTTGGGGCTCTCAGCTCCGCACTTAGTCATGGATGTAACACACTTACCTTGTAATAACTTTAGGTCTTATTGAACGCCCACACATGTAGGTCCGTCTGAATTCTGTACTCATGGGGCATCACAAGCACAACATGAGAAGGGGGCAGCAAAGAAAAGGGGCATATATACTGAGTGCATTTCCTCTGCTTATGTGTACACTCCACTGTCCACTTACAAAACACAAGCTCAAAGATAAAATTACGAATTTCTAGGTGGTGAGAGTGGAGTGTTAAACCAGGCAGAAGGCCAAGTACAGTTACACAGGTTGTGCATCCATGAAGCCAGCCCTGTTGATCAGGCATGTTTTACATGCTGAGATACTGTGCTGAATACAACAGGCCATGCTGTTGCTTCACTGAGCTTACAAGGAAATGGACAGATAAATAAAGACAATTCAGAGGGGGACAAGTATAATTAAGAAAGTAAGATACGAAAATGTCGATTGTTGCAGATCAGTGATCGGATGGGCATTTTAGATAAGGTCATTAAGAAAGACGTTTCTGGGGAGCTGACATTTGAGATGAGATCTACATGACAAAAGGTACTAGATAGAGAAAGATTGTCGGGGGCGGGGGGGGCGGCGTTCCTAGCAGAAGGAACAAGCACCCTGTTTCTAAGGGGAGAACAAACTTGGCGAGTTGCATTGCTATTCATGGTGCTGAGTATGGCCTGCCAGTGTCTGGAATGAGCACCAGGCCTCTGGCACTTTGCTACTCAAAGTGGGCTCCCAAGAGCAGCACCATCAGTATCACCTTGGAGACTATTGCAAATACAGGAATTTTGTCTCCCTCCGCAGACCTACAGAAATGAAGTCTCCATTTTTGGCAAGACCCCCAAGTGATTTGTATGCCCATTGAGAGGCGCTGAGTTAGAGAAACAATGTGGCTGAAATCTAATGAATCAGTGGATGAGTTTGGAAAGTCGAGGCTAGATCTTACAGGCTTTCTCAACCAGAAAAGAAGGAGTTTAGGCTTTGTTCTAAGTGTGATGGAAACTATGGGAGACTTTTAAGGGGGAGTGCAGTTGGTGGCAATGAGGGTTTTCAAAGTTGAGAAGCACTAGAAAGGGTAGAGAGATGCTAAAAGAGATGTGGGAACAATTTGTCACTTTCCAGTCACCCGAAGGTTTCTCACTGGTGGCAAAGTCACGGAATAGCCGTATAGCTCACCCAACGGTCTTGGTCCTACACATAGACCTCCAACAAAATATATAGCCTATTGTGCCACTGTGTTGTTCCACATTTATATTTCTCCCTCTTCTACTAGCCAAAACTTCTTCCACAACACCCTAATATTTTTGTACCCTGATATTTGTTGGAAATACAATAAATGTGTGTGATTTGAGTCAATTGAGAAAGTGTGAGCTGAAGAAACAGGAGTTCAGGACATTCTCATAGGATGCTGGTCTGTCCTCAGCTCTCCATTTGCTCATACTTTGAACACATCAATTTAAATAATGGCAGTAGTGGGAAAGCATGCTGAAATGTTTGAAGGTACAACTCTTTAGCTGAAGAAGAATATATTTTTAATTTGTTAGAGCTTTTCAAATGAGACTTGTTAGACACTTTTGATTCTGTTGTTGGAATCAAGAATCTGTTACAAGAGCCCAGGAGGCCGGTGTGGCAGGGTGGCCCACACACAAACCGCACAGATGACAGATACGTCTTCCCTGTCCTCCTCCTGGGCTTGGACTATTGTCCGAACACCTTGCCATCCTGCTGGGCCCCTGACTCAAAACTAAATCCATCCTTGTCTAGAAAAACTCAGGAGGTTCGAATGCTGCCCCCTCCCACCTCTACCCATGAAAACCTGACGTCCCTCTGTCCCGGTGGAGGGGCAGGGTGGTACCTACTATTTTCAGGTGTTTCTGCTAATGGTGAAAAGGTATCCCCTTACAATCAAAGTTGCGATCCGTTTATTCCCCTACAAAAGAACACTTAAGAAGAATTAATTACTTTTTTAAGGAAATATGACAATCCTTATGTTTCTAATTGCTTGATTGACATGTCAAGGCTTGCTGGCATTCCTGTTCACCTTAACTGAAATAGGATGACGGTATTTTCTTGAATTAGGGAATCACAGTTCAACTAGATAGTCTGTATCACAATGTCCTGTAAGCTTTCATTAAATCTAATTTGATTTCATTGCCGTCCGCATAAAAGAACAAAAAGAAAAAGTTGGCTCTCAATTTATCTATTGACTCTCCATTCTCTTGTTTTCATTAATATAAAATATATGAACTTTAAAGCAAAATCGAAGTTTGAGTCACTCTTTAAAATAACAGGCGCCCTTTTCATCAGTGAAAGGTTGGTTTGTCAGCATGGATTCACTCTTGAGCACATAATCATTCTGGTAACCTGTGAGGAAGTGTCAAGCATTATGTGCTGGAACAGGGTGTCAACTCTGACTAGTTTCTTTTTTTTTTTTTTAAGATTTTATTTATTTATCTCAGAGAGAGAGGGAATGAGAGAGAGAGAAAGAGAGCATGAGGGGGGGAGGGTCAGAGGGAGAAGCAGACTCCCCGCCGAGCAGGGAGCCTGACGCAGGACTCGATCCCGGGACTCCAGGATCATGACCTGAGCCGAAGGCAGTCGCTTAACCAACTGAGCCACCCAGGCGCCCGTCTCTGACTAGTTTCATAGATGCTTCTCGGCTCCAGACATCCATCATCCCTCTAGCTGTAACTTTGCCAGAGCACCGTGATTTCTGTTCCTTTCTATTCCAGTCGCTAGATACAATAAACATATTTCTTGTGGAGATTTTATCAATGTCAGATTATAAACACAAAATTCCTCAGGCAGAAGATAGTCTTTCAGGTGGTTAAGAATTTTCTTTATCTGCATGTGTATAAATAGAGAAAGGATTGAGACTTCTTGCCATTTCAGCCATCTGAGGAGTTACTTTTAGCTTTCTTTTTATTTTCAAGATTTTATTTATTTATTTGACAGAATGAGAGAGAGAGAGGGAGAGGGAGAAGCAGGCTTCCAATGCAGGACTCGATCCTAGGACCCCAGGATCATGACCTGAGCCGAAAGCAGACGCTTAACTGACTGAGCCAGCCAGGCGCCCCATACCTTTAGCTTTCTGTTACTAATCTGGGTCCTCAAAATTTTATATGTCAGATTTTAAAAATTAGAGAATTATAAGTTGAATCTATGAGTAATAAACTACCGAGAAAAAAAGTTAACAGGCATCAGAAGATTAACCAACCTCACCTTGCTGTGTATACCATCTGTGTGAAATCCTGAATGAACGAAAGCCATTGTATCCCATTTACTTATACAACAACCACTCTAAGTGCTTTTAAATTTGTCTCTGTATCTTGTGTGACTTGTTAAACAACTGGATTTCTAATCCTTCATTGAGAAATGTCACTGCTGAGACCATTTAACCTCATGCTAGATTCTGCAATGTGTCTTTTTCTATGGAGGGGGAAAACAAGCAGTTACAAGATGGGCTCTGAATCGAGGCTGGCTTAGGTCCTCTGACTTGCCACCTCGATTCCTGCCTTTATGCCTGAATCCCCGTGGTGACTGGAATCGCTTTCCCTGAACCCAGTTCTTTCTGCAGAGGGCTCCCCTAAGCCCATTGCCGAATCAAGCCGATCCCAGTCTACCCACCTACCCCACCTCCCTAGCAAATGCTGCTACTTGCCCTTGAGTGCTCATGTGCCTTTGCAGATTTCAGATGATCTGGTTCCTAGACTTAGATTCATCTCTTTAGCTGGCAGTAGTCATGTCTCACCTCTCTCTTGCAGTTCTAGGCTAGTCTTTAGTCTAACATTCCCATTTCCTCACACTAAAAACCCCACCTCTTGGCCTTTCTCCCATGTTTAGTCCCCTGGCTTCTATCTGGCTATATGGATATGATTGGATTTCTAAGGTTAGACTCTGTTCTGGCACCTGCTATTGCTGGTTGTGGTTGAATTATGATGGGGTAGAGAGATTCTAAGAAATCTGGTTTGTTGGTATACTATAATCCTTGACAAAAATTATTAATCTTGGAAGACTATCTCTCTCTGCTAGCATATACCAGCACATATATTGTTCCATAGAATATGTAATAAAATTCATACGAAATCTGAATAATAATTTATATTTTGGACACTTGCTATGTACCAGTTATTTTATAAACATTGTTTAATATATATACATATCATGTCTTCAGCCTCAGTAGAATCCTATGAGGTAGGTGTTATTTCTCACACTGTGCAGATGAGACCCAGAGATATTGGTTCAACCAGTAAGTGCAGGAAACAATATTTGGTCCTCAGTGTGTAAGTCCAAAGTGCATGTTCTTAACCACTCACAAAGTTATATATGTGTTTAAAGATGGTCTGTATTTCAGATTTACTGATGGTTTATATTGCTTCTACTTCAATAACATTGCATTAATAGAGCTTTACTGTAGATTATATGCTTTAAAAAAAACAGATGTCTAATGGTAAAGTAACAGGGTGGGTGAAAGTGATTTTATCTAATAAAATATCCTGCTGCTGTCATGTCCAAGATAGAAGATGCGGCCCATGTGGTAAAGGACAATACTAGGACTATCTTTCCGCTTCAAACACCAAGCACTTCTTTCAAATACCAGAAACAAAAATAACTGGAGTGGTGAACATGTTGGTTTTTTTTTTTTAATTTTAAAAAGCATCTATTGCCTTTATAGAAAAACATAGATCCAGTTTCTGACATTTCAGTAACAATAAAGACAATCAGAAATAAAGACACAACAAGAGACAGAGGTTCATGGTAGAAATCAAGCACTAGAGCTAGTAGTAGAAGCCAAGAGAAAAGGGAAGTTTGTGGCATTATATAATTTTTGTCTCAAAAAAGAAAGTGTATGCTCCTTAGATGTCTAATTAAACCCATCAGGTTTTTCTGGTTTAGAAGTCATCATGAAGGTTCCAGTGGTTTTCTTTTATACTGATTAAAGGAGAAGGATACCATGTTAAATCTTAAAGAGAGAAAGGATGAATAACATTCAGGGAGTACCTATCTGTGCATCACTTCATGTGAGGCACTTTCATATTGCTTAAACACATCCTCCCCAAGAATCTCTCAGTGCATACCTCCACCCTAGCACTTAAGGAAAGTACACTTTTGTTCCTCTGTCTCCCGTGAGACTATAAACTTGAATACAGAGATTTCTCGATCATCTTTTCTTGTCATTCATATGTCTGTCAAATGTCCACCTCCTGGATGGGATCTTTCCTGATTACTGTTTCTAAAACAGCCATATTCCCACAAAGTCAGCTGCTCATTCTGCTTTATTTTCTTCACAGCTCCTATCACTTGAATTTATATTGACTTAGTTCTTGGTTTTCTCGTTTACTTTCTGAATATTTTACTAAAATACAAGCTACAAGGACAAGGAAGTTGTCAGCCGTGTTCAAAAATTTATCTCCATCCCTCAAGACAATGCCTAACATAGAGTAAGTGCTCAAAATAAATATTAGGTCAGTAAATGAATGAAATCTTTTATACCTAACCCCGACACAAACCCCGGTACCTAATAGATACTCTAAATGTGTTTGCCAAACTAAACTCAATTTCTAAAATTCTCTGGGCTCAAGGAGAGTAATTTTCTCAAGGTCACAAATGTGTAGAGCATTCTAGAACATGAACCCAGGTGTGTGTGTACCTTGCATACCACTCAACACTGATTCAAAGAGCAGCAAGAATGGAGTCCATGCATGTTGATTTCTGTATTGTGGCTTACTACAAGGTGAGGTTTAGAGAATCTAGAGAGATGGACAGATGGTCCCAAATGAGTTTTATGCAATTATAGGGTGGAAGTCAATTCCTGAGTTATTTCTGTGTATTATGAACTGCGGGGAGGTCCATAGGCCCAACCAGATATGGGTGATACAGAATTAATACTCTGTTGTAAAAGTTGAGGAACTCAAAATGTATTTCCTATCACAGGGCCAGCCTGCTCACACATGGAAGTGGGCCAAGGGGGTACCTTTTCCCTACAAGCCTTGTAACTGCTCCAGCCCTTGCAAAAAAAAGTGCTTGATATAAAATGTTTCATTGCTTCATTATACAACATGGAAAAGGCATTTAGTCCTGAAAAGGTTAAATGACACATATTAATAATGGAAATGAGTTGACCAGAAGTAAGTTTGTATGTGCTCTGTGAAATGTTCACTTCTTTGGAAAAGTACTTTATCATGGTGGCCAGTCAAGATTAGTGGGCTGCAAAATGCAGCCAAAGTAGCTGAATGAATTGACCTGTTGAATGATATTTTTAGGATTGTTTACCTGAATAATAATGTTTACCAAATATGTATGGTTATAATTTTTACTAAGCGGCTACTTCTGACAACAATTAATAACTAATGTCTGCTGTTTCTGAAAGTCTGCTCCTAGTTAGACATGGTAAAAACATCCATCGGCAGAAAATGACTCGTGACTTCCTGGCATAGTGGAAATAACATATGCTATAGAGTCAGTCCAGCCTCATTTCAAATGTTAATCATGCACTGCCTGGAGGAGAGATACAGAGGAAGTCATCTCTCAGTTTCGTAAAGTTGTCCTGCAAAGGAAAATGAGGAATACATGTGAAGTGTCTACCTAACCCAGTGCTTGTCCAAAGTAGATGGGACTCAGTGAGCCTTCCGTAACCTAGATACAAGCTCCAAAATTGTGTCTCTTACATTTGGCCCAAGCCAAAGCACTAATAGAGATTTGATCTTCATTTGTATCTCTTCAAGAACATGAAAGGCACCCTGCTTCAGAGCTCACTGCAAAGTCTCCCAAACCCGCTCTTGTTTCCTCCATACTTTTCATGTCCCCACAGTTTGTCTGTTGCCTCTCACTTAGCTCTCTCCATCCCTCAAATAACAACTTAAAAATGGGGGCCCCTGCCCGGCTCAATCGATTAAACATTTGCCGTTGGCTCAGGTCATGATCTTGGGTCCTGGGATTAAGCCCCATCTAACTCCCTGCTCTGTAGGGAGCCTGCTTCTCCTTCTCCCTCTCCTCCTGCTTGTGCTCTCTCACTGTGTCTCAAATAAATAAATAAAATCTTAGAAAAATTTTTAAAAATGTTTTTCCACACTCAGTTCACGTCATTACGGGATTTATTTCATTTGTGATTTGTGTCTGCTAAATGCTAGGGCAAGTAGCCAGTTGCTTATATTATGATACACTCTTGCATAATAAAAGTAAATCAAGACATTCAGACTTCAATCCAAAACTGGACTAGCTCTAGCATTGTAGGGAATTCTACTTGAAGATTGGAGAATGGACAATGAGAATCCTGAGCTTTTAGAGACTGAAACACCCTTCCGGCCTGTCAAATTCTTTCCAGCATCTTGACCCTGAGATTCATCATTCAAACTTGGTTTTGGTGTGTGGCCAAGGTAGTCACAGAGAAAACTGGAGATCCCTTTGGATTACAGAGAAAGTCCAAGGTTGCTTAATGAATCTTGGCTGTAATTTCTTTCTTCTTCAGCTTTGAAGTGAGCAAGGCTTGTCCTTCAAGTTGTGTTCTGCTTGCTGATGAAGAGCTTATAGTGAACATAGGGGTGGAACACTTTCATATTTTACTGATTGGCAGCTATAAATCCCAGCCCCAATCTACTTTGCTATACACTCATTCTAGATAGAGTCTTCCAAAGAAATCAAGTCACATCTCTTTAGATCAGAGAATCCTCTCAACAAACCCGCTCCTAATCTCTGCCATTTCCCAGTGTTCAGGACCTAACACTTTTGCAGCCTTTGGATTCTATAGCTATCCACGACTTTAAGTCTCTGCTCCTAACCCAGGCATAGTGTGGCCTGAAGTTGTTTTCTGGTAGCGAGTAGCCAACTGTGAGCAGCCCCAAAGCCTGCTTGATTGTAAAGCACAAGATGGCAGCCATGTCCCGGGCCTTCCATTTCTGCAGCTGCCTGGAGGAGAGATACAGAGGAAGTCATCTCTCGATTTCATAAAGTTGTCCTGCAAAGGAAAATGAGTAATACGTGTGAAGTGTCTACCTAACCCAGTGCTTGTCCGAAGTAGATGGGACTCAGTGAGTCTTCTGTAACCTAGATATAAGCTCCTGGGCCTTCCACTTCTGCAGCCGTGTGGGGCAGCATCCCTAAACCAATTTGAGTAGCTCTGATCCTGATGTGTTCTCTCTGTCCAAACTATATGTTCATAGAGATTAAGGTTAAAATTAGTTTTCATTTCACAACTTTATAAGTGAATTTTGAAAGTTACAAATAACATCACACAAATCTGGTTTTCTTCCTATAATACCCACTCTTAAATAGGCATCTTTCCCCCAGAATAGAAATTCCAACATCTGTATTGTATCTACCATGTCTATCTGATGTTGAGGTTGTATTCTTAGAACCATACACCTAATGTTCAGACATTTTTTACCACAAATTTTACTTTTTTTACCACAAAATTCCAACAATGAGGTGGAGGATTTCTCTGACTCAAGTCCAGAAAATAATGTTTTAATCTGAAATGGAAATTAAGCATATCACCTAAAAGTCAAAACCTCTAAGGAATCCCCAAAATATAAAAGATGGAACCCAACAAGATCTCACTTTTTTCCTGCCGGCTTTATTGAGATATTATTGACATATAGTGTAAATTTAAGATGTACAATATGATGAGTTTGTGTATACACACACACACACACACACACACGTATATATATGATTGCAGAATGATGACCACAGTAAGGTTAGTTAACACGTGCACACCTCACTTAATTATAATTTTTTTGGTAGTGAGAACATTTAAGATCTACTCTCTTAGCAACTTTCAGGTATATAATACAGTATTGTTAACTGTAACCAACATGCTGTACGTTAAATCCCCAGAACTTATTCATCTTATGACTGGAAGTTTGTAGCCATTGACCAACATCTCCCTATTTCCCCCACTCCCTAGCCCCTGACAACCACCATTCCAGTCTCTGTTTCTGTAAGATGGGCTTTTTTTTTTTTTTTTTAGATTCTACATGTAAGTGAGATCGTACATATTCAAGATCCCACCTTTAAAAGAGCTGTATTCAAAGAAACACAATAACATTCTTGAAAACTCTTTCCTCTGTGTTTATCTTGCACCCATCACCTACTAGGAAACGGTATATATGTGTAGAAATGGAAATATATGTATATATCCTCTTATGTCACTATTTCATATTGTTCTTCAAAAAGCAAGATGACCCCAACTCCTCTGCCACTAGGGCAAGTCTGAAGTCCATTGTCTGAATCATCCACTTCCCCAGTTTGTAATCACCGCATTCCTTCTGCACTGCTTCCATCCTCTTTCCCTCCTCTCAGTATCTTCAGCTGAGGGACAGGAAGTGTTTGTTGTCACTTTCCGATGAAGGATAGAATCCTGTTCCTTCTCAGCCCACGATGGATGCAAAATGTGCCTTTTTTCCTGCTCTCTCTCCAGCCACCGTCCGCCGTCCCTCATACGCGCCCTTAACGCGCCCTTAACGCGCACTTACCCACACCCAGGCGCACGCATACCCCTGTCCGTGGGCGTGGCTCAGCTCCACCGCATTTCCATGCTGCTGTCGTACTTCTTTCTTGTCTCCCGCCTTTTCCCAGAGTTGGTCCATAGTTTCTAACTTTGTTTTCTTTGTTGATACTTGCAAAATAGATTGGAGCTAGATCAGTTTAATATGAAAGGCTTGGTTATGGATCAGTGACTTCCAAACCCAGCTCGTTATCAAAATCCCAATGACAGTTTAAAGAATGCACCTTGGCAGATCCACTCTCCTTGAATAGCAGGTCTGGTGTGAAGGTGAGGTACCTGTAATTTAAAAAAACACTCCATAGGTGATTCTAATGGCCCAAAACCCCGTGACTTTTAGTTTTAATTCTGAATACCATGAACAGAGACTGGAACCAGCAGATGTTAATAAATATTCTATTAATCACATACTTATTAATTAATTGATATTGTAGCAAATAGTAGTGATAGTTGGTGATACAATGTGGCAGAGCCATAAGTTAAATATTCCTGAAGAACATGTTTCCTTATTACAAAATATTGCAAGGAAATCTGGCTTCATCAGTAATAAACACATTTACTTAAAGAAGGACTTCTCAGATCTTTTAATATCCTCGTGTGAAAAATGAATCTTCAAGAGATGTATACATCATCAAGCTTAGGTGACTCTGCATCCATCGCTTTTAAGTTACTTTTAAATGTTATTTTTTTTTAAGATTTTTTATTTATTTATTTGACAGAGAGAGACACAGCGAGAGAGGGAACACAAGCAGAGGGAGTGGGAGAGGGAGAAGCAGGCTTCCCGCAGAGCAGGGAGCCCGATGCGGGGCTCGATCCCAAGACCCTGGGATCATGACCCGAGCCGAAGGCAGACGCTTAACGACTGAGCCACCCAGGCGCCCCTAAATGTTATTGTTTTAAGGAACATTTTGGCAGACGATTATTAAGCAGAATACCATCTGGAGAAGGCTTCTCCAGAGCTGCCTGATGCTGCATATCTCCATGACTTATTTGGACCAAATCTCTTCAAAGCTGGCTACATGTTAGAATTACTTGGGGAACATTTAAAACTGACGGATGTCTGGGTCTCACTGGAGACCAATTTAGTCAAAATCTCTAGAGGGTAAAGCCAGATAGCAGAATTTAAGAAAAAATCCTCAGATAATAGTAATGTGCTGATGAGGTTGAAAATCATTGCTTAAAAACTGTAAGCAAAATGTAAAATATATTCTAAATTATTGGCTACCAATAATGACTAACATTTATTGTTAACTGTGTGCCAAGCATTTTCCTCATGTATTCTCTAACTAAATCCTCATGATTATTTCATGAGGCAGGTGCCATTATTATCCCCATTTATAGATGACAAAACTAAGGCATTAGGGAGTAAAAGTTATTTGCCCAAGACACACAAGTAGTAAATTAGGGGGTTCGTGTCTAGGCACTTTGACTCTAGAGCTTGAATGTTGAGCCCTTATACTGCCCTGCTTCCCTAAACTCTTCTTTTGGCAGACTCTCTTTATGCTTAAAACTAATACGTTACCTACATTTACTGGACTAAAATCCTAACAGGAAATCTAACTTAATGCTAATTTCCTCTACCCACAAAATCAAATACTTTGATATTTTGACCATTATATTTTTGTATTTTTTAATCTACTCCATCAAAGACTTCTGTTAATTGTTGTACACACAGAACAGAGCCAAGGTCCCTCCACCCCCTCCCACTTTTTTTTTTTAATAGGAATTGATTTAGGCCAAATCTTTATGGCAGTAAAAAAAAAAAAAGGCTGATTCTGTTAGTCAAAATAGTTCAGCCCTGCTTTTTCTTTGGTTTAAAAATGTATTTACTAAAGTCACATCAATGAAGCATTAAAAAAAATCACTTAATCTTGGGGTGCAAAGCTGATTCTGTTAGTCAAAATAATTCAGCCCTGCTTTTTCTTTGGTTGTCAAAATGTATTTACTAAATTCACATCAACGAAGCATTAAAAAAAATCACTTAATCTTGGGGTGCCTGGGTGGCTCAGTCGTTAAGCGTCTGCCTTCGGCTCCGGTCATGGTCCCAGGGTCCTGGGATCGAGCCCCGAGTCAGGCTCCCTGCTCAGCGGGGAGCCTGCTTCTCCCTCTCCCACTCCCCCTGCTTGTGTTCCCTCTCTCGCTGTCTCTCTCTCTCTGTAAAATGAATAAGTAAACTCTTTTAAAAAAAAACTTAATCTAAATTATTATTTCCTTAATATAACAAAACCTCAATTGAATGGGCCCCAAATAATGGAACTTTTAAATAATTGGGGAAATTTTTTAACACTCCGTTTCTCCCTCATTCAAAAGCAAAGGAAGTGGAAGCAATTTAAAATCAGGGGCCTTCAAAAAAAAAAAAAATAGGAAGTAAAATCAGGGGCCTTCAAAAGGTATATCACTATTGTTCCTTCCTCTGAAATTCTATTCCACTAATTATCTTCATATTTAAATAATGTTAGTTTTCTCTTGAAACCCTTTAGAAATCAACACAGAGCTGGCAAGTATGACCTCAGAATTAGGAAGATAGATAATCTTCCATTTGGAATTTAGGGCATGCAAACTTGTATTGTTATTTATTCTTCTTTCTCTTTTAAACATCCACACCGTTGCTGCAATTAGATATTAAATCCCTAGGGTCTGTACATTCTTTCCCTTTTGCTTCTCGGCTCCTAGCAATAAATACACAAGGATGGTTTGGTTCCAGGGCGGGATACAGAACCAACCTCCGCTGCAGCCAGTTTTTTCAAGTATAACATGAAAGCAAATTGATATGCTTCAGCATTTAAAGATCCTGAATCATAAAATTACTAAATTATTATTGGTATATGTTTATTATGTTACAATCATTCTGCTGTCTTTACTGTTTATTTTTAAATATTTAGGCTACAACATAGAGTATCATTCTTTCTTTATATTTACACTTTATGAATGTTACTGGCTCTATATTGTGTTCTCCCTCCCCAAATTCATTTTTGAAGTCCTAACCCCTAGTATTTCAGAATGTGACAGTATTTGGAAATAAATTCTTTAAAAAGGCAATTAAATCGAAATGAGGTTATTAGGGCGGGCCCTAGTTCAGTATGACTTGGGTCCTTCTGTGAAGAGGAGATAAGACATTGACAGGCACAGAGTGAGGACCAGGTGAGGACTCAGGGAGAAGACAGCCATCTGCAAACCCCAAACAGAGGCCTGAGAAGAAACCCAAACTGATAACATCTCGATCTCACACTTCTGGCCTGCAGAGTTGTGAGAAATGTAACTTCTGTGCTTTAAGTCTGTGGTACTCTGCTTAAGAGCAAACTAATACAGTTAATTCAGCCTGTTATAATCTTATGGGCATACTTGCTGTTTTAGGTAACATCATAATGTCTTCGTGGTTTTTAGTGTCTTAGTGTTTTTTATTATTGAGCATTCTCTTTTGTTGTCACTTTGGATTTTCATAAACCCTCAGCAGAAAGCAAGGCAGATCTTTATTTCTCCTTCTCTCCTTTCTTGGAATGCAACATGATCGAAAATGAAGGGCATGGTGTTCAGTTGTGAATTTATATAAACATGAATTTTTATTTGGGATCATTTAAAATTAGAAGGTTAAAAGCTAACTTTCTCATTTGGAAGAAAAAAAAAGGATTCTTCTTAAAATATACCCAACACCAACAATATGACCGGAACTAAGCTTGATGATTTTTACTGTCACCCTAAAGCTCAGATTAGCCACTGGGGGGCCTTGGTACCAAACCCAGGTGGTGCCTGGCCCCCTCAGTGGTGGATGTTAGAAGCATGCCATGGGTTCCCTGGGTTTTTGAACATTAGAGATTGGGTGCTCTACAAATTACCTGAAAACTCTTACCGGATACCAAACATAGGTTTTTTTTTATTTTTTTTAAAGATTTTATTTATTTATTTGAGACAGAGAGAATGAGAGAGAGAGAGAGAGAGAGAGAGAGAGCACATGGGAGGGGGGAGGGTCAGAGGGAGAAGCTGACTCCCTGCGGAGCAGGGAGCCCGATGCGGGACTCAATCCCAGGACTCCAGGATCATGACCTGAGCCGAAGGCGGTCGCTTAACCAACTGAGCCACCCAGGCGCCCCATAGGTTTTTTTTTTTAAATTGGCCTTCCAAAATGGTCTTGTAAAGGAATTCCACACCTGATATCAATAAGTACCAATCACTTAAAAGGGTCTAGTTTTATTGTATAATAGACATTTTCCATATTTAAATATTTCTTTTTTCCCTCCATCATAGAGTTTCTTTCAGTTTTGCCCTCTTCTCTTTCGACCAACTTCACATGTCCAACCCCAGCTCAGTAACTGTATTTTTTTTTAACTTCACAAGTTATAAAATGGGTAGAGTCATAACACTTGCCCCATAAAGGTTGTTTTGAGGTTACATAAAATGAAACCCATCAAGCATTTACTAGTTGATTTTCACATTCTAGGAGTGCAAATAAGTGTATTATTATTTTTTTAAAGATTTATTTATTTTGGAGAGACACAGAGTCCATGCACGTGAGTTGCGGGAGGGGCAGAGCGAGAGAATCTTCAAGCAGAGTCCCCGTTTGAGCACGGAGCCTGATGCAGGGCTCCATCTCACCACGGAAACCAAGACTCAGACCTCAACGGCCTGAGCCACCCAGGCGCCCTTGTGGGTATTATTATTAATATTGACAATTAAAATATCTTTCAGTAGGTCCCTATTCATATACCTCACGTGGCTATTTAAGTTATAAAACAATTTGCAATACACTTGCAATATATCTTCAAAATATAGACAAAATATCTTTCGGATAATACAAAGAAAAGAATATTTCAGGTAATGTAATGAAAAGCTGTTTATGTGCGATATTTTGCTTGGTCTTGAGAAAAACCTTCTGAATTGGTAATATTAAGCCCTTCCTGCAGACGTGAAATCTGGGTCACAGTAGGGTCACCCATGAACCGGCGCAGCCAAATCATACCATTAAGAGTGGTAGTGCTGGAGCTCACACTCAGGCTTTCCCTCCCGTTTCCACTCCGCCATCCTTGAATTTCAAAGGGTTTCTAACTTTGGCCATTCCTGCTTGTTAAGCTATAAAACAAATCACAACATAAAAATCTCACACACCATACTGTTTATTTTATTACCATCTATTTTTCAATAAATAATAAGCGATAGTGAGGTACTTGGGGCTGTCAACGGTTCCTGACTAGGGGGTCATATTGGTAATTTGACACCTAATTCGGTCCCATTCCTGAGGTGCCTCTTACAAGGTAGGCACTGAAACCTGCCTCTAGGAGGGACATCATTAGACACAGTGAGGGAAACCCCTTGCAATGTTTCCTGTAATGATGGGAACATTTATTGTTCATTCCTTTATAAAGGCTCTCTTCTCTTCTTCTCAGATTACAAATCAAAACTTGCCAGACTTCTGCACCAATTCTTCATTTTTTTCCTCATAGATACTGTCAACCTCGTAATTAAATACAGTTTTTCCCTTGATGTTACAAGCTTAGAGCCCATTTTGAGTTCATTTTTTGCAAGTGAATGTATTTTGTGTCCTGCCCTCATTTCTGGTTCCTTCTTCTTTTCCTCCTTCACGTTCTGTTTCTTTCATTCTTCCTGCAAGTTAGAAATTATTTTTATTTTGCTACACTGTATGCATCTTTGTAAGAACCTAAAACCCTTCTGGAACAAGTCAATCAAGCAACTTCAGCTTTCGTGTGTATTTAACCGTCTGATTCCAGGGCCTGGCTGTTCCAAAGGAAAACTCAGAGATGTCATGTTTTTTATTTTGTTTTGGTTCATCCAGCCAGCTTAGAGTATAACAACCTTGGGATCTATAAGAGTTTCAGCACTGCTTCTGAGCAGCAAATATGCCCATAAAATGATTATTCCTGCAGAAGATTGTAAGCAGGTTTCTCTAGGTGTGAATTATTAGACCCCAGAATATTTTGCTGAGGAAAAAGTAGGAAGAAAATATAAAGCCTTTCTTATTAGTCATCTGAAAAAAAAAAAGGAAAAGACCAAACAAAGCATTAAAAATTATACCATGAAGAAGAATGCTTTACTGAAAACTGGATTGACCAGAAGACAGACCCCAGACTCTAAGTGAAATCTCTCATTCATAAATCAAACTGTTGGATGAAGATATTCTGCTTAGAAAAAAAAAATCATTCCTTTACATAATATGTTAGTGTCTCACAAAACATTTATTTAAAGCATTTCAAATAGTGCCATCCAACTGCCTTCCCTTTCCACTGACCTCCTACCCGGCACCTTTAAGTCGGGCAGCAGGAGATGTTGTAGGGAACATATTATCCTTATAATTTCACAAGTCCCCCAGCTGGAGTTCAGGATCAATTCTCACACTTTAATCCTATCTGCCAAGGAATTTTTAAACTACATAACTGACAAATAACCTGAGCTGTAATTTATGGATCTTTCCTCCACGGGAAACAGATAGTTACAGCTGGTTTTTAATACAAATTGCCTTAAAATCTGTAAAGGCCAAGGCATCTTAGCAAGACCCACTGATTCCATAAACAAAAACAAACAAACAGAAAACTGAAATGCAAAAGCAACATCAAAACTGTTGCCAGGGCTTGTGTCTTTAATAAAGGACACATTCTGGACCTAGACCCATTACGTTTTTATCCTCAGTCTAATCCTATAATATTCCTTTTTTTTTTTTTAATATTGTTGATACCCTTCCAGTTCCTCTCTCAGAAGGATATTCTGGTCACATCATCATTTACCTTTCTGATTAAAATATTATTGCTTTAGTAAAAACATTATATGTAATGCATTTAGATGTTGGTATTCTTTGAATTGCATATGTGTATTTGGAAAAGATGACAACTTTTTAAATCTCGTTTATATATCTGAGCTCCATAAATGTCTCTCCAGACTTTCCCATGTATCCAATTGCTTATTTGACATCCACAGCCAGGCTTTTCAAAGGAAGGGCAGCATGTCTAAAATTTCACTTCTCATCTTCCCTCCCCACACTTGCTTTTCTTTCCATGTTCCTGTTTCAATGAATGCTATGGCCATTTTGCTTTCCCCGATGAGGTCCGTCAATCCAGTATCTCCTAAATAGCTCAGAAATCCATCTTCTTCCCTCTTTACCTAGTGCAGTTATACTGCCTGCCTGGATTAATGCTATAGGCTCTTGTGATTGTTAATTTTATATCTGAACTTGACAAGGCTTAGGGATCCCAGACAGGTGGTAAACCATTATTTCTGGGTGTGTCTGGAAGAGTGTTTCTGAAAGAGATTAGCATTAGATTCAGGAGACTGCGTGAAGAGATCCATCTTCACCAATGAATAACCATCATCCAATCCACTGAGGGCCTGAATGGAACATGAAAGGGGACAGAAGGGTGAATTCTCCCTTCTCTCTCTCTCTCTCTCTCTCACTCTCTCTCAGTCCTTGAGCTGGGACATCCATTTTCTTCTGCCCTCTGATGTTGCAGCTCCTGGTTCTCAGGCCTTCAGACTCTGGGACTTCCGCCAGTGACCCCACCCACAACCTCTGCACCTCTCGGTTCTCAGGCCTCCATCCCCCTGCCCCAGTACTCAGGTCTGTGGATGAGGACTGAATTATACCACCAACTTTCCTGGTTCTCCAGTTTGCAAACATTAGACGGTGGGAATTCTTGGCCTCCATGATGCTGTGAGTGAATGATTTTAATAAATCTCCTCTTATGTAAGTCTGTATATCGTTTTAGACCTGTTCCCCTGGAGAACCAGACCTAATACAGCTCCCAATCCCAACTCTTCTCCTCGATTTTTTTTTTTAAGATTTTATTTATTTATTTGAGAGAGAGAATGAGAGAGAGAGAGAGAGAGCATGAGACGGGGGAGGGTCAGAGGGAGAAGCAGACTCCCCGCTGAGCAGGGAGCCCGATGTGGGACTCGATCCCGGGACTCCAGGATCATGACCTGAGCCGAAGGCAGTCGCTTAACCAACTGAGCCACCCAGGCGCCCCTCTTCTCCTCGATTTTGATCTTGAACTCCTTCCATTCATTCTCCAAATGCAACCAGAAAGATCATCTCCAAGAGATGACACGATCATGTCAGAACCCTGTTCAAAAACCCTTTGGTGTGGTTATTGGCTTGTTTCTTCTTATTCTTTTAGAAGATGTTTTAAGCTCCTTACATAGCTACAAGGCTCTTCCAGGTCTGCTCCCCTCTTCAGCCTCACCCTTCACCTTCTGATGTCTGATACTCTAGTCACATCAGGTTACCTTTATTTTGATAATGAATTCTATTCCCTTTAGCTCATTGTTGCTCCTTGGACGAGAATTCTTCTCCAAGGACCATTCCTCTGCCAAGACTCACTTATGTGCCCCTACAAGGTACTTGGATATGATTTCCCCTGTTAAACTACTTATCTCGCTGTATTTTAATTGTTTATCTCTTGTCTGCATCTCACCCATTAGACTGTAAGCAGTCTGTGTCCTGTTCATCTGCAAATACATAGCACCTAAAATGTTAGTCAATTCATTCATTTTCAGGGCTGTTTTATTTCTCACTCTCCAGCTTTCTTTTCATATTCCTTCAGAAGCAATTCATGCTATAGTTTTATTGCTTAAATAATTTAAAGAGTACTAATGGATATGTTAAAGATCCCATTGCATATAAAATTTGTTAGGTGACTATTTGGATCTATAAAAAATGTAAAGATACTCTGATTATGGGGATGTCAAAAAGGTGCTATATTTTGCCAAAGATATTTCTGTAGTACTGAAAACAAGATCTTTCAAAACCTTAGACTATTTCTAGGTTGTGCTATTCATTATTTACTTTTTTTGCTTCTTGGCAAGAATTTTTTTTTTCCCTATTGAACATAAAATGTAGCCACTATTAACTTGATTATATGCTGCAAATAATAAAGCTAAAAAAATATTTTAAGAAGTTATTCTTCTGCCCCTTGATAAGGCTGTACTTAAAACTTAACAAAGATAAAGCTGTTGAAGAACCACCTCAGAATGTATGTTTTAGGAACAATGTAGCATGAGCATTACTTATAACCAGTACTTACATGAAGACAGAAGGCTGTTCATTCAAAACTTTCATTTTTGTCACCACGTAACACTGCTTCCCATTACAAAATAGTGCAATGCATTTTAGAGTAGACTCCTAAATAACTTCTTTTAAATACTGAAATATTTATGTATACATTCAGATAGCAAAGATAAAATCTTGGTCACATTTTTTCATTTGGGAAACTTTAGTGTTTCTTTGAGCAACATGATAAAAATCTCAGTTTAACAAATAGTGTAAGTTTGTAGTTCATTCCCGGCTCTGTGACTTTTCCTGTTTAGTTTTTAGCTTACTTGGTTACATAACCATTGCTTTTGCTTAAAGGTCAGCCAAGAGTAACGTTATATCTTGCTGGAGGTGAGATGTAAACAATGTCTGATCTTGCCCTGCCATGTTTCTTAAATCTCCCACAGAGCTGGGTGAAATTGTGCCAGTATTCATAAAAGAAGATTATGTTTTAGAATCTGTATTGTATTATTCAATAAATATTTCAAGGTGTCTGCAAACAGGGATTAATGGATATTATATTTCAGGAAACCAGAAAGGTATCAACCCGAAGAATTAAATAAAACACTCGTGTTTGATGCTCATATAAACTGTAACTTAAAATAAAATGTGTATAAACTTCCTTTTCCTTTTGTTTCATTTTCCTGTCAAAAGATAGTACAGAATAAAATGAAATAAGACCAAAATGAGAGGAGACCAAAAAAAAAAAAAAAAATCTAAATTTGACCTTCACCCTGAAAAGTAATGCCTTTCTTCAATCATCAGTGTTAATAGTCGATGATGGGGCCTGCGTGCAATTAAAACAGCTGGATGAAAAATGCATGCTTCGAAGTCTGAGTGGTGTGTTTTACTGGTACACTGCAGATCGGTGCAGGGATGGTGAGGGGACAGAACTCTGAAGTCTTTCAACTGAAACTCCGGGTGTAGTAGGTATTCAAACATTAAGTCATATTTAACGATTGGATTCTATGGAAAAACATTCTATTTAATGTCATCACTGGAAAACAGTTTGTGCATCTTAAGTTGGATCGTCATTTAAGCCTCGTACTTAAGGGAATCATTAGTGATCTTGAATGGGTTTCTTACCTGATGCAAAACGCCAAAGAGCATAGCTGGATGCCCCATCCCTGTCCCCCTGTTCCAGTCCCAGAAAATTCTGTAAACAGGGCAACTACTACTGCCTAGAACATTCCACAGTAGTTTAAGAGGTCTTTTCTCCTCATATCAACCACATTCATTTATTTTTTAAATTTTTTTAAGGATTAGCTCCCTTTCCTTGAAGTGTAAACTAGATCTCGAGCAGGAAAAAAAAAAAAAATGTATGACCTAGGATCTCTTCTAAGTGTTATTTTCATTGTTTTTCCTTCCTAGAAGAGTCATATTTTTCAAATAATTCAAGTCACATTCTGGGCCAGGGTTAAGAGCTCCAGGAAGGACTTGATCCTGACTCATGCCCCTCTTTGTATTTTATTTTTATTTTTCATCTCGAGGTGGTTTTTTGTATTGAGATATAATTGACATATAACAGTTTATTAGTTTTAAGTATACAACATAACGATTTGATATTTGTGTATATTGCAAAAAGATCACCACAGTAAGTTTAGTCAACATTTATCCGATTGAGTTTTATGCATGTTAGAGCTTTAGAAGCTAGAGAAACCCGACTTCCAACTAGGATCATGTGCAGAGTTTTAAGAACCATCATCACCTGTGCCCTCCCCCACAGGTTCTGTCAATTGATCTGGGTGAGACTAGCAATGTTGTTTTAATTAAGTGCTCCAGATGATTCTAAAGTGAGGCCAGGGTTAAGTGTGAGGGCTCCCGAGTATATTTATGAGAGTTGAATCGAGGCTTTGGTCTAGGGCTTAGGTAACAGGGTTTGTTCTGCATGGGTTTGGTAGGGCAGGTCTGTGCATCACGCTGTGTCCATTCTGTGGCTGAATTCTGTGGCATCTGTGGGAGGAGAGCACCCTTTAAGACTAGGAAGGAGAAGCTTCAAGTTTGGTCTCCGTGTAGGAGCTCATTGCTTCTGAATCTCTCCTGAGACAAAACACAGGGATGGGTGGACTTTTCCGTAATTCACATCTCTTCTCTCTGCGGGAATGGTGGTAGTAGGTGAAGGGTCCATGCCGAAGCCTTTAAAGGTGTTTCTCAAGATGCATGTGTGACTTCTCCATGTAATCTCACCTGAGGAAGACACCCAGTAAAGATAGAGGAAGACCTGGCAGGTTCTCAGGTAAATGTCATGTCCTGTGTCAGGCGCTGTGTCTTTTTTTCCCCTGAAAGGCTGTGGTTTTAAAACATGTAAACATTTCATTCTGTATCTCTGATGTTCTTAACTAGTTTGATTTCAACTACGTTTTTTCCCCGTTTCTGACAGCCAAGGTTAGCTCTTTAGGACGTTTCTCCCCTGTATCCCCAGACCTTCTCTCCATTTCTCCATTCAGACTTCCAATATGCCTTGAGCAATCCCCACTTATAATTGTGGACTTGAAACTATCGAAGATGCTCCCTTTGTGAGAGAGGAACTTCAAAAGGTCATGCTATCCAAGATCCTGTATGAGATGAGGTGGGTCCTGGGATATCAGTAAGAAAGGAGAATATATAGTCTTCGGTCTCATCCGGATGTTCCATCAGCTCTATGTAAGCCGGGATTAAGAAAATGTGTATCTAGATAGGATGGCATTAATGGCCCAGAAGGACTCAGAAATGTCTGAAAAAGAAGAGTAATTGGAAGAGACGGGCTCTTCAGAACGCTGAACAAAGACTACTTAAATGGAGTAGAAATTACAGAATATGGGTGCTCTGTGTGGCTTGAGATTTGAATAAAACTGATGTTTTTCATGATTAGATTTACGTCATGATTTACTTGTTTTTCTGACCAATAATACAGCAGTGACTATGTGCTCTTTGACAGACATGAGGCACCTGATATCAGTTTGTGCCATTGCGGC
The DNA here is from genome assembly GCF_003265705.2 of Callorhinus ursinus. Lineage (NCBI taxonomy): Eukaryota > Metazoa > Chordata > Mammalia > Carnivora > Otariidae > Callorhinus > Callorhinus ursinus. The sequence continues at coordinate 56,807,570 of NW_027397074.1, forward strand.
TAATGCTAACTTCATTTGCTTGGCTCAGGCACGCCACCAGATTCTTCCACTACTCCTTTTTGTTCTCTCTCTCTCTCTCTCTCTCTATATATATATATATATATATGTGTGTGTATATATATATATATATATATATATATATACACGTATATATATATATACACGTATATATATATATACGTATATATATATATATATACGTGTATATATATAGAATTATATATGTATAGATCTATGTTGAAAAAAGATAACACTTAAAATATATATATAATATACATATACCATATATATGTATATTATATATATAGGCATAGATCTATGTTAAAAAAAGAAGATACCACTTGCCCTATGAGAAATAGAATTCTTTTGGGGTTCAGAACCATACACGTATATGGGCTTACAATGACTTGGTAATAGTATCAGTGCACTTGTATCTGTATGTTCTATACCTGCCTCTTTCTTACACATGATGGTTTATTTGCTAAAAATTGGATTCTGATGGCAGCCAATTGCTCCCATTCTTGGCTGCCATTATCTTAAAAGATGAATCAGCTTAAATACCCTCAGCTTGGTCTTTGGCTTGTGTTAACTACATTGAAGACTTGCTGAAAGTAGTTCTCCAGGCCAGGATCCCGCACGTGCTCCCCCAGAGAGTCAAGGCGATGCTTTTTACAGGCTATGGGAGTTAACATTAAACTTGGCACTGTGTGGGAAAAGCGGCTGTGTGGGAAAAGTTACTTCACATGTTGTTTTCACAGGTTGGTAAGAAAGAAACAAAACAAAGTAAGTTTGAATTTGGGGGGGCCAACAGATTCCATTTATAGTTCACATGGAAATATTTAGAATTATTATCCTGAAGTAGTAGTGGTGAGAAAATCAGCAAGAAAGATTAACTCTCTCCAGGCATGTCCAGAAACTTGACTAGCAATCTCATTAGTCCGTTTCCCCCACCAATGACAGCCTAACGTACTGCATTAGAATTTTAACCTGAGGAAGAAACTCTTATTTCTTGATAATCTTCTCCCCTTTTCCTATAGTGATAAATTTGTGAGGGTTTTTTTGTTTTGTTTTGTTTTAACTGAGCAGATGCTATCCAGAAATAAAAACTACATTTTCCCTGCCTGTGTAATCTAGGGGTAATCTACTGCATTTAGGTTCTGACAAAGGGAATGAAAGGGAAAGTGGTCGGTGCAATCTGGGAGGTGTTTTATTATTGAGAGGGGGCCTGCTTTTCTTCCTTTTCCATCCTCTGGCTGGAATATGGCCAAGCCAGCCAGAACTGGCACAGTCACTTTGGACACTGAGATGATCTGGGCAGTGTAGGTCATGGGTGAGCAATAAGGTGAAAGGAGGAGCGTCCCGGATGCCCTGAAGTCACATACTGAACCTGGGTCACTGACCTCTGAACTTACTTGAATCTTCTATGTATCTGGCTCCCTCTAGATCAGTGGCTCTCTACCTTGAGTACATTTAGAACCACCCGAGAAGCTTTTAAAAATTAGAATTTCCACTTCAGAGAGCATCTTTGAGAGTGGGATTTGAATATTAGTATTTTTTTATTGAGATGTAATTGACCTGTTTCAGGTGTACAACAGAATGATTCAGTATTTATATATATATATTGTGAAATGACCATCACAAGCCTAGTTAATATCCATTACCACACATATTTTCTTTGTGATAAGAACTTTTTAGATGTATTGTCTTAGTAACTTTCAAATACACAAAACTGTGTTGTTAACTGTAGTCACCATGTTGTACGTTATATTCCCATGACTTCTTTTATAACTTAAGTTTGTACCTTTTGACCCCATTACCTGGTCCCCACCCCCACCTCTGACAATCACCAGTCTGTTCTCTGTCTCTGTAAGTTTGGTTGATTGGTTGTCTAGATTCCACATGGATGCCAGATTGTATGGTATTTGCCCTTTCTCTGGCTTATTTTACATAGCATACAGCCCTCAAGGTCCATCTAAATTGTCACAGTTGGCAAGATCTTACTGTTTTTTATGGTTGTATGACATTCCACTAATAATATGTGTCACCTTTTCTTTACCCATTTATCTATCAACGGACACTTAGGTTGCTTCCATATCTTGGTTATTGTAAATAATGCAGTGAACATGAGGGTGCATAGATATTTTCAACTTAATGTGTGCTTTTTTTTTTTTTTTTAAATAAAACCCAGAAGTGGAATTCCTGGATCATATGGTAGTTTTATTTTTAATTCTTTGAAGAACCTCCATACTGTTTTCCATCATGGCTGCACTAACTTATATTCCCACCAAGCGTTGATGAGGGTTCCTTTTCCTCCATAACCTCACAAACACTTGCTTTTTCTTGTCTTCTTGATAATAACATTATAACAGGAGTGAAGTGTTACCTCATTGTGGTATTGACTTGCATTTCCCTAATAAGTGATGTTGAATACTTTTTCATGAACGTGTTAGCCTTCTGTATGTCCTCTTTGGAGAAATACCTGTTTAGATCATCTGCCCATTTTTTTTAAATTTTTTATTGTTATGTTAATCACCATACATTACATCACTCGTCTTGGTGTAGTATTCCATGATCCACCGCTTGTTCACAACACCCAGTGCTCCATGCAGAACGTGCCCCCCTTAATACCCATCACCAGGCCAACCCTTCCCCCCCATTTTTTAATCAGATTGTTTGTTTGCTATTGAGTTGTATGAGTTCTTTATATATTTTGGATGTGAACCCCTTATCAGATACATGATTTGCAGGTATTTTCTCCTATTTGATGAATTGTTTTCATTCGTTGACAGGTTGATTTTTTTTTTTTTAGGTACTACTTACCCTAGTGCTGGTAGCTAACTATAATATATACAATGGAAAAAATGTTTTTTCCACTTATTGACAAATGAAATTCAATTCAACAAATTATATTTAAACAGATGGTAATAAAATGGAAAAATAGTTATTTCCATGTGAAAACCTGGGATAGATAATTATATAGAGAAAGAAAATCAGACACAATCACTTCCTTCATGGCCTTCTCAGTATTCAAAATGATTCTCAACATAGACTTCCTTAAACATCCTACTTCAGAACTTCTGTAAAAGACAACCACTTTCTCAAGTACATAAATTATATTCTGAAAGGTCAACCTAAAACTTCTTTTACCTATAATACAGAAAAGCAGTTGGAATTCTATCCCTTCTATTTTGTTAAGCTTCTTGGAATTTTTAGATTTAGCTAACATCATGATGGAATTCTCAAGAGCCTAATTTTCGAAGTTCTTAGTAATCTAAAAAATTCCAACCTATGTCTTATAATTTTTATTGGAAGTTGGTACCACTGTTCTGGATTTGAATTATAATACCTCAGTAAATTATTTATATACATTACTATTTTGAGGAATCAGATGTCTGAGTTTTAAAAATTGGTACATTTCAACTTAAAAAATTAATCATAGTGTTATTGTGACTATGTACAAAAGAGCTATACTTAGGAAAACAAGACCAGAAGGATATACTAAAATGTTAATAAAACAAAAAAGCCCAGCTAAAATAATGTATAGAAGAGCTTTTAGTCAAACATAGTGGTTACCAAATCTGTTCTTTAATTAGAATTACTAAAGAGTTACTTTTTTTTTTTTTTTAAGATTTTATTAGAGAGAGAGAGAGAGAGACAGACAGACAGAATATACCTGCAGGAGCAGGGGGAGGAACAGAGGGAGAAAATCTCAAGCAGATTCCATGCTGAGTGCAGAGCCCAATGCAGAGCTTGATCTCACAACCCTGAGATCATGACCCCAGCCAAAGTCAAGAGTTAGACGCTTAACCGACTGAGCCACCCAGGTGCCCCTGAAGAGTTTTTAAAACAGTTTCCTGGTCTTCATCTGATACCTATTAAAATTCTTCTTGGCAGTGCCTGGTAATCTATCATTTTAGAATGTTTTCAAGGGTCTTCTAATTCATGGTTTGTGTTTGTGACCTATTAATCTAAAGAATTCAGTATTCATTTTTTTTTGAGAGTGCGTGTGCGCACACGAGAGAAGGAGAGCACGCAAGTGTGTGCACAAACAGGGAAGAGCAGAGGGAGAGGGAGAAGCAGATATCCCACTGAGCAGGAAGCCTGATGAGGGGCTTGATCCCAGGACCCTGGGGTCATGACCTGAGCCGAAGACAGACGCTTAACCAACTGAGCCACCCAGGTGCCCCAGTATCTATTCATTTCTTTTTTTTTTTTTTAAGATTTTATTTATTTATTTGAGAGAGAGAGAATGAGCGAACAGAGAACATGAGAGGGAGGAGAATCCCAGGGAGAAGCAGACTCCCCGCTGAGCAGGGAGCCCGATGCGGGACTCGATCCCAGGACTCCAGAATCATGACCTGAGCCGAAGGCAGTCGCTTAACCAACTGAGCCACCCAGGCGCCCAGTATCTATTCATTTCTTTAGAATACTCTGATTTGTAGAATTTCTTTAGTAGAGCCAAAATGTAACCTTTTATTGAGAATGGCTATAAGAAGACAACATTTGGAGCATTTCTGAATATTTCGCAAAACTAAGGACAGCATCACTGAGGAGAGTATTGATGGATATGCACAGGCTTGAGAAGTGGAGTGAGAGTCATTGCTCCAGACATTTTTGGGGGCCTACCTTGAAAAGTGAAGGTCAACATGAATGAAGGTCATCAAACTTAGAACTGCTGATATTTTTATTTCAACATACACATGCGACTTATGTATGCTAAAAGGGTTAATTTGTTATATATAAATATTTTAAATGTCACCATTTTTGTAATCTTGCTTTCCCCTTGCATTTTAAAAATATATAAGGGACTAAAAAAAACAAAAACAAAAACAAACAACTGTTGTGTCCTGGACCTCTCTTGACTTTGAACGAACTAGCTAATACCTTTATTCAAAGTCTCATGAAAAGAATTTCAAATGAAAATCAGAGATAACGAAAAATCTATCTTGATGAGTTGTGAGGCTAAGAGAACACAAACTCTGCTCCAAATTCAGAGATTGACAATAACAACAGGAACTTGGTTAAGGTTCTTTCTCCTTGATTTCTATCACTGAGCCAGCAAACCAGCAGGGCAGCTATTCTAGGAGCCCAGGGAGCCATGGGAGTGGGTCTCTATCTCCTTGCTGTCTACCTTGCCCTCACAAAGACCTGCATGTCAGCAGTCACTTGCGTGGGGGAGGGGACAGAGTAGCCCAGGGCCAGGTGTGTCTGCCTTTAATATACTGGCCTTAGTGAGGAGGCCGTGGGCATTTGCGGTCTCCCTGGAGTTCTCCTTATGCCACAGTCCAGGACTTCAGGACTCTGCCTTACTTCATAGCCAGGCCTAGAATGGGTCTGCGCAAACGTACTCAAAGGTGGCAAACCATCATGCCACCATGTCGCCCTTGTTCTTGGCTTCTGGGATCTTCGGTACTATTTTTGTGTTTAACCTCAGTGTGCATGTTTCATGAGAGCAGAAACTTCATCTTGTTCATCATCGAATCTCTAGTGCCTTCAACCATGCTCAGCCCAGAGTTAAGTGTTCAATCATTATTGGTTAAATGAATGAATAAATGCAGGAGCCTCTCTCTCTCTCTCTCTTTCTTTTTCTTTTCTTTTTTTCTTTTGGTAGTTGAATATCTTACTGTGACTGTTTATTTTTATTTAAATTCCAGTTGACATAGAGTATAATATTAATTTCAGGTGTACAATTTAGTGATTCAACACTTATGTACAACACCCAGTGCTCATCACTACAAGTGCACTCCTTATTAATTCCCATCAGGAGCTTCTTAATCTTAAAAATTAACTTTTAAGATTTGTAAATTTTTTTATTTTTCCTTTTAAAAAGCCTCCTCACATTTTTGTTTTCAGAACACAACAGCCTATTTATTTTCAGAAAATTAAGTTGTACCAAGACATGTACCATAATTAGTTATTTTTTACTTTTAATTTTTGCTAGTCAATCAACGATCATCACTGTTACATAGAGCACTATACTGGGCACTTGGGGAAATACAAAATATGTAGAAGTAGTAGCCTATAATGAAATTTTTAAAATCCATTTACTCATCTGCATATTCCTTGGAGAAACAAAACTTTATAAAATGTTAGAATCTTTTTAAAAAATTTCCATACAACTATGTATTTATAGATAAATATATAAGGAGAACTATGTGGCTAAAGTTTGATAGTGGTTAAAAATTGCCATAATTACCCAAATCCTAAGAGAATAAAGTTTCAATGTGAACGAGTTAATACAATGCAAAAACAAAACAAAACAAAACAAAACCTCAGGGTAAAGCTTTTTATCCCCAACTTCTATTTCTAATCACCTCCCCGGAGATAACCACAGAAATATGGGTAATAATTTGGGACTATTTCATCCATTATGTTTTCTTTGCTCTTATATTTCCACATGTGTGTGTTTTTCTACATCTTGCTCTCCTTCAGCAATTTGCCTTGGAGACCTTTCAAAATTAGCAAAAAGTAGATTTATCCAATTCTGATAAGGTTAAATTATTTGGCACTAACCATTTGTTTGATTTAACCTAGTTTCACATTTTGTAGCTAGGACTAGATGGGCCATGTTTTATTTTCTAGGCTAACTTATTTTTTTTTTCCATATTTTACCTTATTGGCAAGGTACTGAAATGACCTCGTTTTGAGAATATTTAGCTCTTGAGATACTGGTTGCTGTAAAGTTTGCCTTTTTTCTTTAATAAAACAGCAAGTGACATTTTCAAATTGTCAATTTCTTAAGTTTCAAAGTTAATAATGGATCCTGTTTTTCTAATCCAATGGCACAGTCAGCTTTTCATGACATGGTTCGTGTCTTCTGGTACAACTCCACCACTCTGTGTCTTATGCTATTTGAAAATTGAATTTTTCTGGGCAAGGTTAAAAAAGAAAGTAGTCCTTAGATGATCACTGACCTACTGAATGAAAACAAGAACAATTGCCAAGAATAATTGTTAGAAAGAGAATGTTTCTGGTTGTTGACTCCCATTCTTTCCTCTCACTTTATTTGGATGAGCCACGTCCAATCTAACTAGGTGTTGTTTTAATAGAAAATTAAGCACTTAAAATTCAGACAGTGTAGGTCTTTAAATACATTATCTTACTACCTTCTCCTTTAACAAGTACATTGCTACAATGTCTCCAGAAAACACCATCAAAATTTGCAATTTCTTAAAGAATGTAACAAAAATAAGCAGCATACTCTAAGATGGAGTTTTCTATGCTAAAAGTACATAATCTGAGTGCTAATGGCCAGAGAATAAAAATATACCAAATTGTAATATTCCAAGGGGATGCCTCAAGAAGGTCACCCGTCATAGAAATAAAAGGGAAGGGCACAACTAACTCTCATTTACAAAACGCAAGCATAACATGACCACTGATTTAGATTTAGATCCGGGCTAGAAAGTATTGTATGTGAAGAATTTATTAAATTTGCACATTAGCCTACTTTTGAGTCATTATGTTTCTTTAGCAAAAAAATGCCCTAAGAGTGAGCGAGGGATTCCTCCTTTGCCCCAGAGAGCAAGGCAGCGATTAATTCCACCACCTGGAGCAGAAGAGCTCAGAGCAGAATATCTGCCTTCACCGTGACAATCCCAACTGAGAAAAATAATTTCTCTAAGTGTTCTTTAATATATTTTTGTTTCTCATGTAAGATTTCTAATCTCCATGTTGTTGAAGCTTACATGCTAGGTGAGTTATCTGTTATATTTAGGGTACTTCTAACAAATATCAACTGAAGCTATTTGGTTCTCTATTTAATTCACTATTCTTTGGTCTATTAAAGTAATTTTTAGCAATGTTTTGGGTTCCAAGAATGTATGTGTGCCATATATAAGCTTTATGTTAAGTACCTTCTAATGGAAAAAGATGGTAGTTTGTGGGTCAGAACTGCTTTCCTAGTCACTGAACTGAATACTTAGACTGAATAAAAGTTAAATTTCTTATGTAGCTCATAGTTTTATTAACTTTAAATTAGATGGGAATTCAGTTTATTTTTTGTGAACAAAAATGATCTAGAAATTCTGTTGAGTGTGAGGGGGGGAGAAAGGGAATGGTAAAGATTAAGAAAAAGTTTCTAAAAATTATTCTAGTTCTAGAAGTTTAATAAATTACCAGAAAACCAGATTTTATCCTCAGTAGTAAAATGAAGTTATACTTGCAGAGATTACTGGTAAAGATGAAAAGTCAAAAGATTGTTTTTCTGTTTTCCATCTCTTCTTTTTTTGATTACCTCAACTTTACAGTAAGATATGTAACATCTCTGGTGATTATTATATTAACCATGGTGTTTGTCACAGGTGACAAAAAAAAAAACTCAAACTTTATTTTGCAAAAAGAGAATATATTGACTCATGGAACTAGGAAGAACAGGGATGTGTCAATTCTTAGTTTAAGCTGAATCCATAAACTAATAGAAATCTTGTCATCTCCCCATCTCTCCTGTCAGCTTCTTTCTGTGTATCAGGCTTTTTCTCTCTTAGGGATGCTCTCCATTTGGCAAAGAATATAGGTACTCACAGCTCAAGTCATATACTTAAATTTGAGAATCATGGGGAAAGAATTTCTCCTTTCCAGTAACTATAAATCCCTGGAAAGACTCTCTTTGGGATCAGCTTTGGCACACCATTACTGCCCAGGCCATGGCTCATGTCCATCCCTGTGACCACAGGCAGTGTATAATGATGGAAGTCCCAACAGAACCATGTGGAGTTGGGGAGGGGGGCTATTACTTCCCTAAGGATTTAGGGGAAAGAAGAGGAGGGTCCAAGGAAACATTTTGTTATTCCCAGTGGCCCTTTGATATTGCTGATATCCACCCCCCTCCAACTACTGTGTTGGCGCTTCACCCTCTATCTCTCATTTAGACGTTGTTTAATAGTCTATTCTTTTAGAACTCTATATTCTGTCCCACAAATAACTCCTTAAGAGGACATTTTCAACATTTTCAACTAGTGTGTCTATGCAGAAGCATTGTGAGTTTATATCTTTATTTTTATTATTTATTTTTTATACCATTTTTTAAAAATTTTGTTTATGTCAGAGTGTGAGTGAGCATGAGTGGTAGAAGGGGCAGAGAAAGAAGGTGAAGCAGACTCCCTGCTGAGCAGGGAGCCCTACATGGGACTCGATCCCAGGACCCCAGGATCATGACCTGAGCCAAAGGCAGACGCTTAACCGACTGAGCCACCCAGATGCCCCATGAGTTTATATCTTTATACACCAGTACCATCACTTTCAATTTGTCATACAAGAGCATAGGTGTAAGTTAGATTTATCCATCATCAAAAAGTTTAGCTGCTATAGAAGAAATAAAAACATGCAACATGTATGATACGGCTAATTTTTACAGATTTTTAAAATCGTAACAGAAAATTGTTACAAATTACATTTCACTCTTCCCCACCCCTGAGATTTAAATACAGAATTGGCATTCTTACTAATAAAGTTAGCTAAGAACTATAATTAATAGGTGAACAAATAGTTCTATCAGAAACATTGAAGGTATATTCCTAACCCAGAAACAACTGGGAAAACCTTCAAATCTTTTGAAAAAAAATTTTGCGATATATGTTATGAGGAAATTGTATGAACAGTATCATTCCAGCAGTCTACTGAATCCAGTGACTTGAATCCTTTGCACTGTCTACATTGGTCACTTCTTCAGTTCCTTCATACAGTAGAAGCAGACAGAAAGTCCCTTGAAACTTAGCACAGCAAAACATAACTTTGAGAAGCCAGCCTGTGTTCCACTACAAGTATTGCTCACCCCCACGTCTGCTCAACAATGGCCCACCAAGGGGGAAGGAAGATTGCATTCACTTTACTCCAGGTGGCCAACTCTACATTGGTCTGTGTCACCCATTACGGGACAACTAGAGGCTTAATGTGGCAGTGTCAAAAGCAAGGAAGCAAAAATTATGAGAATAGAGAGGAAGGAGAGATCATTTTATGAAAGGGCAGAGTAGACAGATAAACAAACTAAGGAGAAAGATAAGTTCAATTTTAAGTTGAAAAACATCCATCCAGAAATTGAAAATTAGAATCTATGGTTAAGGACAGAGATTTCTGCTAGAGGTTGAAATATGGGAGCATCCAGTTAACCAAATTCTACAAGTGCATGAGCAAAGAACCTAATTTCTGAACATTCTGGTTTCCCTACCTTCAGAATAAGGAAAATAAATATAACCATTAAGGTTTTTTTGTGAGGATTATGAACTTATATAGAAAAATTTTTTGCCCAGTTTTATTAATTAGTCATTGTTACCAGTATGTAAATTGCCATTACAATGTGCTTGGCTCTGTGGCATGCTGATGGGCTTAATGAAGCTGTCAAGAAAGAGTCTAATGGAAAGAACCATGATATTAGAGTCTCCTGATGACTGCATTACTCTGTCCTGACCCTCTTTTCACCTCCCAGGATGTTTCTTCTTCGTGATTCATTTTTTTACTTTATATTCTGAAACATTTTATTCCGGATGCTACTGAAGTATCCTATCACTGATAATAGTTTTGCTGTATTACTAATAGTATTGTGTATAGCTTACATGTACTAAATGTTGACTAAGGAATCCTTGTCACCATCCTGTGAGGAGAAAACAGAACCAGATTCGATCAAGTGACTGGCCCATGATGCAGAGAGTAAGTGACAGAGACAGAATTTGAAAGAAGACATTTTGAATCAGGACCCTTTGGTTTTACCACCTCCCCAGCTGCCTCTATAAGAGAGGGAGTTACACCCATGCCTTCTTGTTCAAATTCTGCCCATTTTCTGATACTTACTTCCAGTCTCAAATTTTTAGGAAAGTGTTTCCTGAATACAGTGGCCATTGATGGTCTTCTCGGTGTTCAGACACAGCATCTTTCTCAGGACTCTGATTCAGAAAATTGAAAGTTCTAGGTGAGATACTGTGGTGGGGGATAATAGTAGGGTAGTCAGAGTTTGGGAAGTGGAGGGAAGGAAAAGCATCTGTTAGGCAAGAGGTACAGCACGAGCCTGGGTACCACTCAGGAGAGAGAATGGAATGCCAGAGGAATGGTGAGGACCCTTCTGGAGTACAGAAAAGCAAGATACAGGTAAACATGGAGAGCGAGGTCAGAGACTTGAATGATAGATTGAAGATTTTGAACTTTATCTTTTAAATGAAGTGGTTAAACAGACAATTTTAGAAAAGAGACAATAATTCAAGGTTTCAGGAAGATTGAATCCATGTTAGGTGTTTATGGTGGACTGGAATAGAGACAAACAGAACCAGGAAAAGTAGCAGAGAGCTATTGCGGCAAGCTAAGTATGGAGTATGAGTTCTTACAAGGTGGTGGAAGTGGAGAGGATGAAAAGGAAGGCATGTTGATTCACACAGCAATTGGAGGAAGACATTAAGGAGCTTGAGGAGTCACAATTTAAAGTCAAGATGATTGGAAAATAGACTAAATCACATCCACTTAGGCTGGTCTAATCTATGTGTTACTTGGAATTATTACATTTTTTTTTAGGAGGGAATCAACCACTAATGGGCGCTGTGTTACTGTGTTCCTTTGGACTTCTTACCCTGAGATGTGGGTTTACTCTAGTAAGAATTGTTACTTTGTCATTTCTTGAAATGTCACCATCCTTGTCCGGCATAGTTTTTCCAGCTGACTTACTACTAGAGGACCATGGAATTACTTTTTTCTGAATTTTTCTAGCTCTCACTATTCCTTCCTGGTGGGGGGTGGGCAGGGTAAAGAGAATTACGAAGTTACATAAATATGTGATTTCATTTGTTTTCAACGGTTTAGCTAATAAGGCATACACACTCTGTGTTCAAGATTCCTTCTCTAACGTGGGAGAACACGGGGTCTACTTTGACTCAGGCCACCTCCCGTGCCTCCATGCTTTGTGAATTAAATGTTACATGATAAACATACATTAAATTTACGTCCTATCCAAAATTTTGTCTTTTTTAATTTTCATTGTTTTTGATCAACACGTACTAACAGCACCCTTGCCCAATGCTGAGATAAGTTCTAAGAATTTTTTTTAATTAAAAAATTACAAGAAAACATGGTTCCTACTCTTAGGGAACTAACTCCTGTTATATAATGTCAACTCAATCTCAATTTTTATTTGCCTAGTGAGTTTCTACTTTCAAAGATCATTTGTCTAATATCTAGTTTTTTAGAATTTTATTTTCTATAAAGAGTGGAAACCTATTTTTGTAAGAATTGAAATATTTGCCCCATCCTTCATTTGTACTTTTATCCTTTACTTCTTTTCCTTTCTATTTAAAAGATGAAATTGAATATCTTAAATATTAAGATGACAAGTAAAATGATGGAAATTCAGAAGAAGTAGTGGAGTATGTGACAGTCCATAGTACCTAGCTAAGGTGGGGATGTCTAAGAATATTTGTTTTATGGGTCTACATTGCCTCTACCTCAAAATTGTATAATGGCTTGAAAGAATAATTTAGGGTATCGACTTTGTCATTAATTAAATACTCCAGGGGCACCTGGGTGGCTCAGATGGTTAAGCGTCTGCCTTCGGCTCAGGTCATGATCCCAGGGTCCTGGGATGGAGCCCCGCATGGGGCTCCCTGCTCAGCAGGGGGCCTGCTTCTCCCCCTCCCTCTGCTTTTCCGCCTACTCATATTCTCTCTCTTTCTGTATCTCTGTGTCTTGAATGAATAAAAAAAAAAATACTCCATAACGTTTGAGATTATCCTAGTCTATGAATTTTACTGCTGAGAAGAAAGTAAGAGCTAACTGTTTCCGGTCAGGTAGTATTACAGATGAGGCACCATTAATAAAGGTCCTGATGAAAAACTTGCTGGGTAAAGGTGAAACTTCGAATGACCACCCCCGCCCCCCCCCCCCAGCCCATGACTTTCATCTAATCTGGGGATCTTTGTTTTACACTTTTCTGAAAAATACCATATACTATTTTACTATTCGATTTCATATGCCACATATATCTTTATGAGCCCAACAATTCTAACAATTGGATATGTAAGGCTTTGTCTACATGACACTAGAGGAGGTTACCAAAGGGAAGGACACTTTAAGGTAATCATTTCATTCATTCATGAATATTCAGCATGTGGACACAGGCCAGGCACCTTGCAGGGTCTAGGAAATACCCTGAGCTGTAAGATAGACACAGCTGGTAACCTCTAAGAACTGAGTGGCTCTTGTACTGTTTCTCAGACTGCTGCTTTAAACCCTCCAGCAAAGGGACGCCTGGGTGGCTCAGTTGGTTAAGCATCTGCCTTCGGCTCAGGTCATGATCTCAGGGTCCTGGGATTCAGTCTCATTTCAGGCTCCTTGCTCAGTGGGGAGTCTGCTTCTCCCACTGCCCCTCCCCCTATGCCCCTCCCCCGTGTGCATGCGTCTGTGCTGTCCTGCATGCATGCTCTCTGACAAACAAATGAAATCTTTAAAAAATAAACTTCTGACAACCTCTAACAAATAAATAAAATCTTGAAAAAATAAACTACACATGAAATATTGCACCAAAAACGGAAGAAGTTTACATGAACCAATGAAAAATTTTAAAGCAAGCTACTCAATGATACTTACTTTGCCCATTATGTGGGGGAAGATTTTTTTTGAACAAAGAATTTTAAATCTAGTCCAGAAGGAATCAACGAACTTAAGAAAACAAACTAAACTATTTAAGATAAAAGAAGAATGTTCCTTATGTATTCATAATAATTGATACTGTTTTCTTTAAAATACAAATATATTATAAACACCTTTGTGTCCCTATTTTTATTGAAGTATAATTGACATAGAACATATTAGTTTCAGATGTACAACATGATTCGATATTTGTATATATTGTAAGTCTAGTTAACATCTGTTACATAGTTATAAAATCTTTTATGATGAGAGCTTTATAACATCTCTTTTAGCAACTTTCAAATATGCAATACAGTATTAACTACAATCAACATGCTGTATATTTCATCCCCCTTTTTATTTTATAATTGGAAGTTTGTACCTTTTGACCCCTTGGCCCATTTTGCCCACTCCCCACCCACCACCTCTAGCAACTACCACTCTGCTTTCTGTATCTATGAGTTTGATTTTTGTTTGATTTTGATTTACAGATTCCATGTGTGAGGTCATATGGTATTTATCTTTTTCTGTCTGACTTCTTTCACTTAGCATAATGCTCCAAAGGTCCATCCATATTTTCACAAATGGCAGGATTTCCTCTCTTTATGGTTGAAAAATATTTCATTGTACATATATATCATATTTTATACATTTATCCATGAATGGACACTTGCATTGTGTCTACATCTCGACTATTGTTATTTAATGCTGCAGTGAATAGGAGGGTACAGATTTGTTTTTAAGTTAGTGTTTTTTTTTTTTTCCTTTGGGTAAATACCAGAAAGTGGAACTGCTGGATCATATATGGTAGTTGTATTTTAAATTTTTTGAGGAATTTTGAAACTTTTTTATAGTGGCTGAACCAGTTTACATTCCTGTCAGTAGTGCACAAGGGTTTAATTTACCCCACAAGCTCACCAACACTTTTTTTTTGTTTTTTTGATAACTTTTCTAACAGGTGTGAGGTGATACTGTGATTTTGAGTTTGCATTTCCCTGAGTAGTGATGATCATCTTTTCATGAATCTGTTGGCCATCTGTATGTCTTCTTTATTTTTTACATATCTTTTAAAGATTTTATTTGACAGAGAGACCGCACAAGCAGGGGGAGTGGCAGAGGGACCGGAAGAAGCAGGCTCCCCGCTGAGCAAGGAGCCAATCCCAGGATCCTGGGATCGTGACCTGAGCTGAGGGCAGAAGCTTAACTGACTGAGCCACCCAGGAGCCCCTATATGCCCTCTTTAGAAAAATACCTATTCAGGGGCACCCAGGTGGCTCATCTGCCTCCAACTCAGGTCATGATCCCAGGGTCTTGGGACGGAGCTCCATGCCAGGCTCCCTGCTCAGCGGGAAGCCTGCTTCTCCCTCTTCCTCCGCCTGCCTCTCCCCTTGCTTGTGCTCTCTCTCTCTGTCAAATAAATAAAATCTTTAAAAACAAGCAAACAAAAAAAACCTCTTCATATCCTTTGCCCGTTTTTTAAACTTGTTGTTGTTTGTTGGTATTTTTTTGTTTGTTGTTTTTCTATTGAGTTATTCTTTATGTATTTTGGATATTAATCCCTTACCAGATAGATGATTTGCAAATATTTTCTCCCATTTGGTATGTTAACCTTTAATTTTGTTGATGATTTTCTTTGCTGTGCAGAAGCTTTTCAGGCTGGTATAATCTCACTTATCTTTCCTCTTGTTGACTTTGCTTCTGGCGTCAAACCCAAAAAATCGTCACCAAGACTGATATCAAGGAGCTTACCCTGTATGTTTTTTTCTGTGAGTTTTATGGTTTCAGGCCTTACCTTGAAGTCTTTAATCCATTTTGTGTTAATGTTATGTATGGCATAAAACAATAGTCTGGTTTTATTCTTCTGCATGTGATTGTCTGGTTTTTCCAACACCATTTATTAGAGTCTTTCTTTTCTCTGTTGTATATTCTTGGCTCCTTTTGTCTCCTTTGCCATAGGTTAATTGATCAAATGTGCCGTTTATTTCTGGGTTCTCTATTCTTTTTCCATTGATCAATGAATCTGTTTTTATGCCAATACCATCCTGTTTTGATTACTATAACTTTTTTTTTAAAGATTTTATTTATTTGACAGAGAGAGAGAGACAGCGAGAGAGGGAACACAAGCAGGGGGAGTGGGAGAGGGAGAAGCCGGCTTCCTGCCGAGCAGGGAGCCCGATGCGGGGCTCGATCCCAGGATCCTGAGATCATGACCTGAGCTGAAGGCAGTCGCTTAACCAACTGAGCCATATAACTTTGTAATATAACTTGAGATCACAGAGCATGACACTTCTAGCTTTGTTCTTCAAGTTTTCTCTGGCTATTTGAGGTCTCTTATGGTTCCATATAAACTTTGGGATTGGTTGTTCTTTTTCTATGAAATATGCTGTTGGCTTTTTGAGATGGATTTTATTGAATGTGTAGATGGCTTTTGGTAATAGGGACATTTTAACAGTATCTTTCTTCCAATTTAAGAGCATGGAATATTTCTGTTTATTTGGATCCTCTTCATTTTCTTTCATCAATATGTTATAGTTATCACTGTATGGGTCCTTCATCTCCTTGGTGAAATCTATTCTTAGGTTTGTTTTTTGTGTTTTTTTTTTTGATGCAATTATAAATGGTATTGTTACCTTAATTTTTCTTTCTGCTACTTCACTATTAGTGTATAGAAACAACCGATTTTTTATATATGGATTTTGTATCCTGCAACTTTACTGAATTCATTGATGAGTTCTAATACTTTTTTTGTTTTGTTTTGCTGGAGTCTTTAGAGTTCTCTATATATAAAATTATGTTATCTGCAAATAGTGACAGTTTTACTTCTTCCTTTCCAATTTGGATGCCCTTTATTTCTTTTTCTCATCTAATTGCTGTGGCTAGGACTTCTAATACTATGTTGAATAAAAGTGGAGAGAGTAGGCATCCTTGTTTGTTCTTGTCCCTCTTTAAAATACTCATTCCCACAGATATTTTTGATACTTTTAATAATTTTAATAGCAATCTGGTCATGTTTAAGAAAAAGTTACTTCCCTCTGAATGGAAAATTTTGCATTTAAGGGAGTGCTTTCTTTCAAATGATATGACAGTTTTATTTTACAGTTAATACGGTATTAAATTTACTTACGAAATGAAACACATGCTACTAGGCATTTTGTATTAATCACGTGAGTACCTATTACTGAACACAATGACTACTGACTAAAGCAACATTATCTAGATTATGAAGTAACTTTGGTACACTGTACACAATTGGAGTCTCCTGGCTAGATGTCTTCGATTTCATGCTCATGTTAACACACTTCCTGAATGCGGAGGACTGTTTCTTTTGTTTTGTGCTATTGTGAAATTTGATTTCATTGTGCTAATGCAGCATAAAACACTCTACATTTCTAGAGAGCTCTTGGCATTTCTCAGCTACATAAAGTCATTCAGTTTATGGCCTTGTAACACTACCCAAGGTATTGAAAATCACACAACTCACAGATCTTACTGCCTTTTATTTGGTGACCAGCTGACCTTCAAAGACTCATCAGGAAAGGAAAGGACATGTGGCGTTCACATTATGAGTTTAGGTCAAGTTCTGGTTTCTTTCTTTTTTTTTTAAAGATTTCATTTATGGGCACCTGGGTGGCTCAGTTGGTTAAGCGACTGCCTTCGGCTCAGGTCATGATCCTGGAGTCCCGGGATTGAGTCCCACATCGGGCTTCCTGCTCAGCGGGGAGTCTGCTTCTCCCTCTGACCCTCTTCCCTCTCATGCTTTCTATCTCTCATTCTCTCTCTGAAATAAATAAATAAAATCTTTAAAAAAAAAGATTTCATTTATTTATTTGAGAGAGACAGACAGTGACAGAGATAGCGAGAAAGAGCACAAGCAGAGAGGAGCGGGAGAAGCAGGCTTCCCACCAAGCAGGGAGCCTGACACGGGGCTCTATCCCAGGACCCTGGGATCATGACCTGAGCCAAAGGCAGACGCTTAACCGACTGAGCCACCCAGGTGCCCCAAGTTCTGGTTTCTTGTAGTTGATGAAAAACTAGCCAGCTGTGATACTGTATGATTTATTAAATGGCCATAGGTGTAATTTAATTTACATTTTGCAGATTTGGGGGACTTGAGAAGTTTATCCAAACTTCTACGTCTGTTACAGAAACTTTAAAAATAACAACTAGGGGTGCCTGTGTGGTGCAGTCAAACATCCGACTCAGGGTTTTGGCTCAGGTTATGATCTCATGGGAGGTGAGATCCAGCCCCATGTTGGGCTCTTCACTCAGCACAGAGTCTACTTGAGAGTCCCTCTCCCTCTGCCCCTCCTCCTGCTCTCTCTCTCTGTCTCTCTAAATAAATAAATCTTAAAAAAAAAAAACAGCTATGCAATGAGCACAATGAAAATATGTTCACTACAGCTAAAGTTGCTAATTCTTTTACCTATATTGACTGTATTCTGTATGAGCAGGAGGGATCTAGTTTTTAAAAAATTTACTTTTTTATTTGATCATATAACCTCCTGAAAACCTGGGTTTTCTATTAATTTCTACTACAAAATTTAGAAGTAGCATTTCATGAATGTAGAAAAGTAGTGTGTTTAAGTAAATAGCTTTTGAATATATAACTATATTTTTATAAAGATTTCGCTATGCATTCAATATGATGAACTCCTATTATGCAAATGTATTTTACTGTTAATATGCATTCACAGCATACCTGGATAATGGTTCCAAAGGAACTGTTATAAGATACACTCTGAATATATATGAAGAATAATAGACACATGTTATGGGTTCAATGTATACTAAGGGTCCAAAAGGCAAAATACATGGTTTTATTAATACTTATTCACTGAAATACTGATGAAACAAAGAGACATATTATGGTATAAGTCTGAATACATATTAAATATATACCACAAATTTAGGAAGCCTTTATGAGGCCTTTGATACTACACAGTAATGTGATGAGTGGTATTTTGTTACAGAACATTAGCTGATCTATAAACATAGAGAATGATTTAGACTGGATAAAATCGCTTACACTTGAATAAAATGAACCACTTAGAAATTTGCACCTACGATCTATTGATCAAAGTATAGATTTGGTGGGTCTGCTTCCCATAAGGAGGAATAAGCTTCTAACTGACTGGTCCTCATATTACAATGATCAATTTTGGAGAAAAGACTACAACAAACAAACAAAAAACCCTACCTGAAGATTATGGATAAAGATAATGGACAAAGGCTGAGGTATTTTGGAAGGAAGTTAATACTTCAATGAGTGAAAGAAATGGGATGGTTTGATTTCCTGGTTTATGCAAGCTTTGGACTAAAGGCAAAAAGTTGAAGTTCCAATAGAAAAACCATGATTTTTCTGGTCTAAGGAATCAGAAGACAGCTCAAGATGGCCATTGTCATACAAAAATGACAAAGTAACCCTGATAATTAAAGAGCTAGGGAAGAGGAAGCCCAGGTTCTGTGTATAAACTCTGCCCAAGTGTCTGAATTATGCTTAAGAACTGAAAAATTGAACTGAGATTTGAGATACCATAGTTGAGGCAGAGTTTTCAATTTGAAAATCAAATCAAGTTAATTACCTTCCAAGACAAAACAAAACAAACAAACAAAACCCAACACTCTTCAAAGGAATGTAAAGGAATCCAGAGTCTCTGCAATATAACACTCAATATTTAGGATATAATCTGCAATTACTTGACATACAAAGAACCAGGAAAATGTGACATATTTTCAAGAAAAAGAATCCATAGAGGTTGTAATCATTTTCATTGCTGCATAGCAAATTATCACAAATTTAGCAGCATAAAAATATGTACACTTATTATTTCACAGTTCCCATGGGTCAGGAGTCCAAGCTCAGCTTAGTTGAATCCTGTGCTCAGAGTTACAAGGTGTCTGCTGGGCTGAGCTCTCATCTAGAAGTTCTACTGGAAGAATCTGCTTCCCAGCTCATTCAGGCTGTTGGCAGAATTCATTTCTTTGTATGGCTGAGGATCCCAACTTTTTTGCTGATGGTTGATAGGAGACCACTTTTAGATAATAGAGACTCCTGATAGTTCCTGGAGGCAATCTGTAGTTACTTGAGTTGTGGGATTTTCCTTAATGGCTTTTTAATTAAGAATTGATCAAATTAAAAGGAGGAAGAATATTAGATCTGGGATTTGAATTCTATCAATAATCTCATGAGTGAGCTGGGAAGCAAATCCTTCCTAATGGAGCCGTGAGATGCCTGCATCCTTTTAAGAGACCTGGAGCCAGAGGAGCCAATTAAACTGTGCCCAATTTTCAAACTTACAGAAACTATTAAATAGTAAATGTTACTGTTTTTAATCCACTAAATTTGGAGGTAATTTGCAGCAATGGAGAAATAATACACATAAATATATACCGACTGTTTACTAGAAATGGGAGGATAAAAGTAGAAAGGGACATAGATTTTTCAATTCTGGATATTCATGAGCAGAAAGGATAGACTTGGGAAATCTGAGAGCTAGTGGTCTTAAAAATCACCTGCTGAACCCACTTTGTTTTTTACTCCTGTGCATAGTAAAGTTATGTAACTTGTCCAAAGACATAATATCATGGTTTAATTTGGAATTCACTACCAAAGTATTTTTATTGCCTAGTGATTTTCTCATGGCTCCTTCTACATATGTGTGTTTCTTAGCCATTTCTCACTAACAAAGTCTCCTAACTGACCCTAGCAATGTTGAATGCCTATAAGGAAAAGAATGAAGATGAACAGTGAATAAAGATAATAGCAAACAGATGCTGTTCATCTACTGTACTAAGCAATGATCAATGTCCTCCACTGCAGGTCAGGTGAATAAACAATAAACAAAAACAATGAAAAGTGATGCTCAGTCAGATTTTAACAAAGTGGGGTGGACAGTTGAGAAATACACTCATGAATTAAGTTTACATAGCCAGTCAGGATTACTTCCATGAGCTGATGCTGATAAAGTGCTAAGCACAGTACCTGCTCTAGGTAAAAGCTCCTTAAATATTAGATATCATTATTTTAGAAATAACTAGTTTGTCTTTGTATTTTTATTAACATATATACAACACACAGATATAAATTTATGTATAGGTGACAAAAAATTATACATCTTGGCAGTGTATGTGTACAAATGTTTTTTTTCCTTTCATCTCCTCTCAGTAAGATGACTTTCTGTATCCTCCCCATGCCCAGAATAACCCATGTTACCAACCTAAAGTTCATGCTTCTATATTTTTATGTATATACTATCATATTTAAATTTATATTATACCTACATCTACATTTGTATCTGCTTCATATCCCTATGCATATTATATCCCTATTGGTATCTATGTCAACCAAATACAGAAAAATACATGGTGAAAAATATTACACAGCTTCACGTACATGAATGGTAACCCTGGAGTTGTTTAACAACAGAAGCTAGGTTATATGTTACATTTGCGTGTAAATGTATATTCATGTCTTTACTTGAGGGATTTTTTTGTTTGTTTGTTTGTGTTTTATATAATAGTATATCAAACATATTTGCATTTTGTTTTTGTAGTTCAACATTCTGGGAAATGTTTCATCTGAGCTTTAATTCTTTCTCTGTAATGGTCTTATACTAGTCTGCGACATGTATCATGGCATAATATATTCAATGACTCTTTTAATGATGATATTCACATTATTTCCAGTTCTTTTCCCTGAGCACAGCATTGCTATAAAGTAACATTGTACATGTATCCTTACCTACTGGAAATTATATTTCTATGGGATAGGTTCCTAGGAGTTGCCATGGTAGAGTGGTATAAGTAATTTTTCATTTTAAAGTTGTAGATTACTTTTTAGGGGAGGGGGGCGGGGGGATGGGTTAGCCTTGTGATGGGTATTAAAGAGGGCACGTTCTGCGTGGAGCACTGGGTGTTATGCACAAACAATGAATCATGGAACACTACATCAAAAACTAATGATGTATGGTGATTAACATAACAATAAAAAACTAAAAATAAATAAAGTTGCAGATTACTTTTTAAAGCAATTTTTTCTCCTGTTACCACAAGCATTCTAATTTGTAGTGTTGCCTAAAACAATGGATGTTGTTTCCCATCACCATATCCTATATATATATTCTAGTTATTCTGTCTTGGTATGAAGTTTCCTCTGTAGATATAGTTTCACCTATGTATTATATATGTAACTGCTTAGTTTCCTGCTAAGATTTATATTACTTTATTTTTTACATTTAAATCCATCTGAAGTTGTTTGCCTTTGGTTTAAAATAAAATTATAACTTAATTTTCCAGAAAGATAAATTGTTACATCAGCATCATTTGTTAAATTTCATTAAACTAAAAAATAGTAACACTGTTTGTCACATATACAAGTTATTTCTGTATCTGTTCTACTAATATCTTGGTTTATTTCCTTCAATACCATCTTGATTTGATTACTGTCACCATGTAGAAATTTCTGATAACTGGTAAGGCAAGTCCTCCCTCTGTGTTCTTATTTATCATATATTAGGAGAGGCATATAGTTATTCTCATGTATTTTTCCATATTAATTCTAAGATTACCCCAAAATAAAAAAACAAAAAAAATGCAACTGAAATGAATCCTAATTGGAATAACATTAAATGTATAAATTACATTTAAGAGGAATGTCATTTTATAATATTAAAACTTCTCATCTAAGAACCACTCTTCTTGTTTGTTCAGATTTTCTTAAGCCTGTTGGTAGGATTTTACACTTTTCTTCATATAGGTCATAAGTCTTTCTTAAATTTATTTTAGTTGTTTCATGATTTTTATCACTATTGAGCAAGATAACAATCTCATTTCCATTTCTATTTTCTCATTGCCTAAGGAAAAGTTACTGGACTTGAAAAAATATACTTACTTCAGGGGCACCTGGGTGGCTCAATCTGTTAAATATGCAACTCTTGATTTCAGCTCAGGTCATGATCTGAGGGTCGTGAGATCCAGCCCTATATGGGGCTCAGTGCTTGGTGCAGAGTCTGCTTGAGATCCTCTCCCTCTCCATCCGCCCCTTCTCCTGCCCATGTGTTCTCTAAAATAAATAAATAAAATCTTTATTTTATATCCATCCATCCATTTTGATAGTTCCTATTTTTACTGATCTCATTCTAGGTATACAATTCAACTTTAGGAAAAAGAAAATTTTACCACCACTCCCCATCATGTTTATACTGATTGTTTAATTTTCTTTTGTGTTAAATTTGGTAGACTCTGAGGACAATATTAAATAATAACAGTATTTAATACCTTTTATTAAACTGGGTTTAGTGTTAGCTATCTAGAGTAATATTTGCTCTTGATTTTATTAAAGAGACTAGTTTTCTCAATTCTTTCTACTTGATGTTTTTACAGGTAATGACTGAATTTTATCAATTTTTTGGCATTCTCTTTAAATTATTTGACATAGTAAGTTGACAGATTTCTCAATACAGAGTCATCCTTGCATTATTGGAATAAATATTGTTTTATCATGCATTATTCTTTTGCAATATGGTAGATTCTATTTGGTATGCCTTCATTTTAAATTTTAATGTATTGTAAGTAAGATTTATCTGTACAATTATTTGTTATTTACAAGGCTTGGGAGTTAATGTTATTTTAGCCTTACACAAGAGATAAAAAACTTTTGTACCTTCCTCAGTTTATAATCGTGTATTTGGCATTTAATTTGTCTATTCTTTGAAGGTTAAATGAAAGTCAGTGATGAACCTATGTAATTCTGGTGCTTTTTTCGATAGTACCTCTTTAGTCACTTTTCCAGTTTCTTCAGTGGTAACTGGTTTAATCCATTTTTTCACTTGTGTTAATTTTGGTAGTTCATATTTTTCTACAAAATCATCGTTTCTTAACTTAAAGGAATTGCATGCATGAAATCGTATATCCCGGTGTCTTTTTTTTTTTTTT